>NC_086284.1:77320610-77627038 GCF_963924245.1 Chroicocephalus ridibundus
CACAGGCGGCTAGCCACTTTTGTGCTGCTGCGGGGTTGGACTCAGTTTGCTTTCTCAGGCCCTTGATACTGAAAATATTTACCAGGTAGTTAGTAGAATCCAGTGAGAGAAGTCACGAGCCTGTCTTTTGGGTTTCATTGGCCACTACAAGGGAAAAGTTTCTGCTAATGAATCAGTCATCAAGGGATGAAATGGGAGTTGTTTTGTGGTTCAGATACAAGTCTAGGCCTAAGAAGATCTAGCCTCTGTTCCAGGTCCTGCTACTGACTTCCTATGGGATTTAAACAAGCCCCTCTGAACCTCAATGACGCGTTTGCTAAAGGGGGACGTCTGTGTTACAGGAATAAACTTGTTATTTGTCAGATAGTATGGAAATGAGCACATCAGAAAGACTAGAAATCTACTAAGTAATTCCAGAAGGATGAGTAGACTGGTGTGGGTTTAGTTGGCTAGTTCCAGGTACAATCCAAGAAGGAAATTCTTAGGAAGCCTAATGGACTTCAGTTACTAATTTGCTTGGTGCTCAGTAATATTTAAAACAGCTTGGATTTTAAACCACATGAAAAATATGCCACCCTGCTGTTCCCACAGGCGTGAGCCAACAACTCAAAAAACTACATCTAACTCCTGTGCCAGTAATACATTTATTATTTATGTTTTCAATTACATTTCCATACCAACCTCCATGTGTAAAACTGAAAAATTTAAGCATACACCCCCAAAGAATTATCCGTGTTTTTCTTACAGCAGGAACTGTATCTTTGAAAAGGCACCGTTCCCCTTGACCTAAGTGGCATAATTCCCACTGAAATTTGTGTGAGTCAGAGTGGGAGTCCTTTTCCCCTCCTCAAAATGAGCACGCTACAGAAAAAAAGTCTTCTGAAGCTGTATAAAGTCAGAGGCTCAGCTGGTGCTGCAGTGGTTATTGAGCAGCTTGGGGCAGATGACTATTAACAAGAGCATCAGAGCCAGTGTGATGCCCTGGAAATGAACTAAATATGGCCGCCGTGTTTAAATGAGAAAGGAAGTGAATCTTAGATTAGGAGTATTTATTAAAAGTGTCCTGGGCTTTGATAACATTGGAAGATTTCAATGCCCAAATACTGTAAACTTGACAACCAGCTCATTCATGTAATTTAGAATACACCATCAAAAATATCTAAGTCTAAGGCCTTAACTTCAGTGTACTACATGATCTTACGTCAGAGGACTTCTAAGGAAGCTGGGCCAAAGGCACGGTGGAAAAGCCTTTGTGGTCTTTTATATCATGTCCTAAAAATATCTGTGGAGCTTTATGACAGCTATCAGAATATTTTGGGTTTTTCTTCTCATTTAGATGTCAGGATGAGTGACCCTCCAGCACTGTAGTTCTAAAGGTCAGACCTACCTATTGTAAGTAAACAACATTTTGATGTATTAGTTAGATTTCAAACACTGAGCTGAGCAAAACCTGTCATCCGTCACCTATCCTCCTACTCTGAAAGTAATGTATATTCCGTATATTTAATATAAGAAAACATCTGTTGCACATATGCTAAAGTACATGTGACAATATGCAGATGCATTTAAAATATTGTAAAGTTACTCTGTTTTTCTGTTATATTTTCAAGTATTTCATGGCATGGTGTCGATTATAAAACATAAGAATATATCACAATCCTAGTGGCATGCCGCATGTATTAAGTAACAGGAACACTGACAACTTTTGTAGTATTTTATGTGTGTATTCTAACTGATCATGTCTTTTCCATTTGTTGCCTCTCTAGTACCCTACAAAAGATATGAGTGATATATATCTTTTTTTCCATATTGATGATTGCTAATCTAATACTCTGTTTCTGTGCTGTAATGCATTAACACTGAAAAATAGTCTCAGTATAGGAAGAAAAAAAGCCCAAAGCCCTTGGAGTTTGATAGTGCAAAAAGATAGGAGAGATTAATTTTCACACTTTTCTGGAATATGAATATATGAAAATTTCTTTGGAGGATTATTTGAATCTGTTTACAGAGTGCTAGGCGCTTGCTATGTTTGATTTCTTACTAAAGCATACTTTTACAAAGAGAAGCATTATACAGTTGCAGGATTCCAAGTACCAGTTACAATAATTTAAAAAAGCTGTTAAAATAATGTACAAAGCCCTGCTTGCTGATATGAATTACAGTGTTTTGGCAGATGCATTTACTAAAAAAAAAGACTGGAGAGATATGGAGAGATGGGGTGCACCTATTACATATTTGAGACAGACACTTTCAACAGCATGTAGTTACCGTGAATGAAATTGGGCCTATCTTCTTCTAAGTCATCATCTTGAAATGACTCTTTCTAAAACAAGATCGAAAACAAGATCCAAACTACACCTACTAATTATCTCAGATGAATGGAACAGTTGTGGATTAATGGGAAGCATGTCATTGCTGGTCCAAATCCAGTGCTCCAAAAAAGAACCCTTATGGTTCTTGTTGCTTATACCTCCATACCTTTCATCTCTTAGCAGTGGTCTTCTTTGGTTTAATTGACTAAATATAAGTGACTGGTGCTATTTGCAATGCTCTAACATATGCAAGAAATCCATATGACTGGCAGAAGTGTCGCAGGAACCTTGGGACCCCCTTGCCCCCTGGAGCTGCAGATGGAGGCCCAGGTGTGGTGAGCTGGGGCATCTCAAGGGGCAGTAGAAAGAAGTCTGTATTTAGATAATTGAATCAAAACTGCTTGAAAGTGTGAAGGTCTCCCAAAAGGCCTTTGTCTTATCTGCAAGTTCTAAGCAGACTTTTTGAGTACCCTGGGGTGCCTCATAGGGTGGCCAACAACAACGTTTGGGAACCCAAACAATGTCCTCTGAAAATAGTCCAAGGATTAATAGTGTTAAATTTATTAAAAATAAAAGTAAAATTTGACCTTCTAGAGGGCAATTTCTTATGGAATTCCCTTATGCAGTACTAGCACTCGCCCTAAAGTGGACCCCTATTTTTCATCAGTTGAAAACCTCTCTAGATTTCTTTACACCTAAACTTAGGTGACTTGTGCCACCTAAGATGCCTTATAGTAACCAAAGCATCTGCATAAGACTAACAGAAGTGGCACAGGACCCACGCACTACTAGAGACCCAATGCTTTGCTGTAGGAGCAACTGGTGTGTACATCAGGTGGGATACCCTGTATGGGTTGAAAACAACCATGTCAAAGGGAATTGGGTTAGCAATGTATTCAGAATGACTGATTGTATTGATAATCCCCTTTGGCTACAATGTGAGTGCAGATACTAATCTAGGGAAGCCTGCATTTAAATACCTGTTGTTTCAGACAGACTCCTGTCCCAATTCCCCTCAGCTCTCAGGGGGTCCTTTCCAGGCACAATAATTTGTTGGTCCTCATGCTGCTGCCAAAGTTTTGGCATGAGGTTCAATCCTGAAAATATCGGTACTCTGGTCATCACAAAGATATTTTAATTGCGGGCTTAGCTTTAAATGTCCAAAATCACTAGGATTGTTCAGCACTTTGCACGAATGAACCTGTAAAACCGGTTTTGTCTTCTTTCATTTACAGAGTGCAGGCCTATTTCTGATATCACATAAACGAGGTGACAGAACAAAAAACATCTTCTTGCATCAGCTGACGTGGTTCAGTGACTATGAAGAGTTGGGATTTGATTTGAGAAATCTTATTGTCCAACTTCACTAACTGAAGGAGGAGTTTCTAATAGTCTGAGACAAATCACCAGTAAATTGCCCCCAGCACAGTAAGAAGCACAACTCGGTTGTTCATCTCTTTATACATCCAACTTCCAGTGCTATTTTATGTTTCAGTGGTACATAAGAGCATTAACAGCCTTCTCTGTGGGGACTTTTTTCCCCTCCCTGGTCATTCATTAGTGACTGTCCTCCATACAGGTTGTTGTATAGTATTTATGTATGTTTCCATGGACCCATTTGCTGTCAATTGATTTCACATTCAGACCATATGTAATGACTCATTTATTAGCTCTAGGGTCTCTTTATTTGCATGGACCGCTTGTATTGATATCATTAGCCTTGAACAACCTCGGTAGTCCTGTTCCATGGCCATGAGCTTTTAAGTTATAAGCTCAGTTCTTATCAGTGTTCATCTGTCAAGTTTTCAGTCAGTTCTGATTAGTCTCAGGTTAAAAGAAAAAGACATAGCAACAAAACCCCCCCAACAATAGTGGCACGTTCTTAGTGGCCACGGTCTCTTCTTTGTAACACACTCAGACAAACATTTCTGTGTTATTGTACTTGAGCATTTTACAATGTCTGAAATGCTTCTAAATATGAATTACATATCTGAAAATTATTAATGACATTCTTGGCATTCCATTAATGTTATTTATTATTTATCATGTGTGAGACGGAACTGCCTAGAGGCCTTTGCAAAGGATCAAGGGCCCGTTGAGCTAATCTCTTGCAAGGCATATCAATCCAGATGGATGAGCAAATGCAGGAGCACATGGCAAACAGCAAAACCTGTTTGTCAGTTCAGCATTCCAGCCTGCAAAATACAGCCGTAGCACAGAGGCAAAGGCACAGTTCATACTAACTGGCACCATCAGCTGTCACAGCTGAAAGGACACGGACTGAACAAAACCAGGCTGATTTTAGACTTATTTACTATGAATCGCCTCATCTGTTCTTTAGCCTGAATGATCGTGTTTTCTAAAGCAGGCTTCGAAGGTAAGAGGAAGTACATGGTTTGTTTTTGGACCTGTGATACGGAATCAGAGCAAGGCTGAGGAGCACAACCAGTCTAGGAAACAGGAAAGTAATCCTTTGTACTGTATTATTAAGCATCGTCTTATAGATCTTCTAATTCTAGCAAATGAGAAAACCGATACTATTGCTGTGTTGAGCTCATTTTTTGTATTAGGTGGACTCTCTCTGAAATAGGTGGCATTAAAAAAACTCTTCAGATCTCCACCACCAGAAACTCCTTCCATCTGCCATTGATAATGCATTCACTGATATTTCCACTTCTCCACCTCCTCCCCTCTGCAATATCAGGAGGAAAAGGACCCAATGGTTAGGGCCTACTCAGTGACCAAGAAGAGCTGGGGTCCATGATTTCTTCTGTTGCAGGTCTCCGCCATGAGCCTGGGTCGCTTGTTGGGCTTTCTCAATCTTTTTTCCCTGTGTGTTTTATGGAGGATGATGTTGCCTTCCTGTGGGGCCACGAAGATTCATGAACCTGTTATTGATACGTGGTCTCTGCTTATCATCTCCCGGTCTCCCACATCACTTTTTTGGCTACCTGTAATTCATGATGTCAGGAGAAAGAAGGGTTGGGAGGCTGGTGATGAAGGATGCCAGGAGTTCAAGGGCGACAGCAGGGCTGCTGTGTGAGGCTCATGCTAACAGCCGCAGTCCTTTATTAACCATCACACTTTCTCCCTTTAGGCTGCTCGTGCTCATAGGCCTCTGAAAGCAGCCCAGAAAATACAACTGAAATCAGGAAATTTCCAAACGGCAACAAGGCCCAATAGCCAAATAAAATAAATGAGCTGGCCTAGGAAATCCGTGTAACTTGCCACCCAACAACAATAAACCAAACCTACAACATACAAACTAGAAAGGAAACAAAGAAGCCTTTTAATTATTTACAGTAGGCTTATTGTGGCTAAGTAAACATTGGCCAAGGACTTATAAAGTTAGCCTCAGTAAAGTGGGCTTATGCAGTTGTATGTAGCCTGTACATTTCACACAGCAGCTTTTTTAACCAGTTCCAGCCTAGTGTAAATAAAATGTATCTCCCAGCAGAAGGGCTGTAAAGCTGGGAGATGGTTTTCCACTTGCCAGTTTCACTGCAGTCATTTTATAATTAAATAAACTTATTATCAATTTTTGTCTTAAAGTGGGTGATCATGGAACTTTAGAGATAGAAAACAGTGTGCTGGCAGAAGAAAGCCTCCTGGGGCGGGAACAAGATAGTCCCACTGCACCCAGAGGTTTCTCCTAACTCCCTGGTCTGTGCTCCAAGGTGGCTGGCACATGTGGGACCTAATGTTGCTGGCATGCTGTGAGAAGGTGAGCAAGGCAGGGCGCTTGGGCCTGGTGGAGCTGGGCAGGAGGGAGACAACAAGCTCAAGTTGATCCAGCAGTCCTGCCCACAACCTGTATCTAGTCAACAAGTAAGCGAGGAAAAAAGGAATTTCGAATGTATGTACTCATTTGTATAAAAAAAACCAACCCAAGTGAAACAAACTCGCAAACTGAGGAGATTTGTGTGGTGGAATGAATGAAATCTAATGTGTTTTTTTTTCTGTGGATTTTAGCAGGAAGGCTGTGGAGCATGGATTCACGGACTCTGGCGGGGTGCAGACCAAAGACCTTTATTGCAGCAATTTGACAGGTTTTATAGCTTTACACACTCTCCATGTGCAAGTTGTGTCCTGCTGATAGGTTGAAGGTCGACTGCCACGTGCTTCTTCACTTCTTCCCATTGGTTTCCGCTGTCTGTTCACGAGGAGCAACAACTTCACTCTCATGTCCTGTTTCTTGCTGATACTTGTTTTTCTGTTCTCTCAAGCCCTCTCTCAAGGATGCAGCTTTATCTCATCAAGGTCGAACAGACCTATGCTGCTCTCTCTTCCCACAGAAGGCCCTTGAAACCCTTTAGTATAATTTATGGCTTCACCCCATTCCTCCTTTCTTTCTCATTCTCTTCCCCCTGTCACCATCCCCCGCAGTTCCCTCCTGCCTCTCCCAGCCCCAGATAAGCACACATGGTACTGTGCCGCCCCTCCCCGCCCCTCACCATCTTGTGGCAAGGAGCAACACATAACAGATAGTGGTCGGGTTCCTCTAATGCCTTTTCTTCAGTGATGCATTACTTCAGCTTTCTCTCCTCTACCCAGTCCCCAGGTCTTATGAATTTGTGCCGTCCCTGAGACCTCCACCGCTTCTTGAATTTGATTGAAGTTGACTACAAGTTACAAAAGGTATTAGGAGGAGATCTGCAGATAGAAAGGCATAAACTTTTAGGAAATCAGGTTACAACTGGAAGAAAGCTCACAAATAAAATGTATGCACTCTACCGGTGACTGAGATGATAGTCAAGTAAACTACTTTCAGTCAACTAAGTAATTTCGAAATTAACACACTGGCCAACAAGAAAACAAGCAGCAAATCCAATCTCAATTTTAAACAAATTCCTTCCCATCAGTGCTAACACATGATTTTTATGACAGACACTCTAGCCCAAGAAAGTCGAGAAATTTCAGAGCAGATGGCAAACACGTTCCAGAAAATGATTGGCCAAGGCCTGATCTTCCCTGACCTTCTTGGACAAGATGAAGCTGAGATTACAATGGTTCTGAATATTTGGTTTTGGCTTCAGTCAGAGTTTTAGCAGGGACTAAAATGTGTTATCACTCAACAGACTCCTTGTTATTTTAGCGTACAAGGCAGAGGAGTGCCACTATTTCTGCCTACAAAAAGATTTATCTTCACTTTCCATAAATGAGTATGTTTTAATTTTTTAATGGAAATAGCATGTTGTTCTGACCACGCTAATCTTTCCCAAGAGTCTTGTAATAGCCTGTGCCTTCTTTTGCATCAAAATCCTTAGCCTTAGCTTTAAGGGTCTTTTCTGACTTCTTGTTCTCGGATGCTCACTGTTCTTTTACTTAGTCTTCCACTTGTCCAGGTCTCCTTCTGCATACATCTTCTGTGTTCCCTAAATAGCTGCTGGCCTCCTCCAGTGATTCTGACTGTAATGTACACAGGCTGAGAGACTGTAACGTTGATAGGCTGAGAGAGTTGTAGTTGTTCAGCCTGGAGAAGAGAAGGCTCTGGGGAGACCTTATCGCAGCCTTCCAGTACCTAAAAGGGGTCTACAGGAAGGATGGGGAGGGACTCTTTATCAGGGAGCGTTATGATAGGACACGGGGTAATGGCCTCAAGTTGAGAGAGGGTAGATTAGATTGGATATCAGGAAAAAGTTCTTTACTGTAAGGGTAGCGAGGCACTGGAACAGGTTGCCCAGGGAGGTTGTGGATGCCCCATCCCTGGAAGTGTTCAAGACCAGGCTGGATGAGGCTTTGAGCAGCCTGGTCTAGTGGGAGGTGTCCCTGCCCATGGCAGGGGGGTTGGAACTGGGTGATCTTTAAGGTCCCTTTCAACCTGAACAATTCTGTGATTCTGTGTGATTCTGTGATTCTGTATAAACAAGTGTTTACACAGTGTTCAATTCAGCCATCTTTCCCTTGCAGAACATGACTTTCTGCAGACCTAGTCTTGATCTCCTGTTTCCTAGGTTTAAAGTTATAGTCTGCAATACAACACGGTGACAACAGCAGCACGCGTTTCCTCCTTCCCAACCTGAACGGTTAAAAAACTATGCGATATGCAAGAAAAAACTAAGAAGTGCTGCTTCACCTTGCTTCTTGTGGCTTTCATAAGGCAGCATCTGGCCTGTTAAGCGGACAGAGTTATCACAGGAGACAGGGCATTACGCATTGCAAATCAGGAACTCAGTATTATGTAACAATCTAAAAAATATGCAAGTATGGTTTGAATGAAATACAACTGCTGGGCTACCAAACAGATAGGCAGCCAGGAAAGTAATTACAAATACAGATAGAAAGGAAAAAAGAGACACCAGGGAAATGTCTTACAATATTTTCTGGTAATCAGTCAGTAGTTCGTTGTCCTTAACACGGGTCAGAAAAAAAAAACCCTACAAGTTAAATTCTGTTGGGCTTTACGTTATTTTTTAATAAAAAATAATTTATAGAAAGCCCCAGAGGAAAAAAGTCAACAATGTAGTTACCTTTCAATATATTCAAATGATAATTGTTATTTGGAACATAGGATATGCCAGACGGTATCACTTCAGTAGTTTATCTACTTTCCAGTACCAGGCTACATAAGATACTGATCACAGAGAGTTTTTCTAACAGCCATCAGAGTTTATCATAAACACTTTTAGCTCTCTTAATAACCCTTCTCTTAACTAAAGTGTCATTTTCATTGGGTTCATTTAGCACTGCTGTTGCTTTGGCAAGAAGGAGACAAGCAGTATTAAAAAAAAATAAATGTTCACATACAGGGAAGAATTTCAAGTAAATCTTTGCAGAAACCATTGACTTTGTTGCAAGTAAATGTAAAGTAGAAATACCATTTTGATCAATTGAATCTTATCCTTGTCAATGTTTTGACAGACTTAATGAACATCAGACAAGGCCCAAGATTATTTCAAAGAGCAAATGGTCAAAGTGATTTAATTTTGTTAAGATAGTATTTTAATTTCACTGTAATTTATTAGTTTTGTTTTGAAACATCATGTGGTTTTTTTTCCCCCAAGGTAACTTAGCAGCAGAAAAGATACTTTTCCATCCCAGTCAATCTACTTTCTTCCGGGATTTCTCAGTCTGGTAGCCAAAGCTGATTATATGGAAAAGATCTTTAGGCTAATAAACAAACAAACATTGCATTCTTCCATAACACTTATTATTTGCTATGGCCTATTTTTGGTTCTTAGTTTGGTATATGTTTGGTTTGATTCAGGACAAAAAATGCCTCATAATTTGGAAAAATTTGGATCTAGCGGTCTCACCTGACCTTTGGCTATTAAGATGAGTCTCCATCAGTACTCCGACTCTGTATACTGGTTTGCTTCCGGCTCCAGGTAGAGGTTCGGAATTCAGATCCCCATTTTACAGAAACACCAAATTTGGAGAATAGGGATAAAGTTTTAAATCAGAGCTATTCTTTCTCCTGGGTATTTCTTACTGGCTGAATTAGTTGCTCCATCTCACTCCTGCTACCCATGAATCCCACTCAGAGATGTGGAGACCTATCAGGACAGTCTGCGTGGCAGGAGAACAACTGGATGTTATGAATTCTGCTCTCAGAGAGGGAGCCTGAAAGGCTTCTATTGTTGCTCAGCGCTATTGCTCAAGGTTGTGTTGTGCATGTGTGTGGATCTACAACAGTCACTGCCCAAACCCCTAATGAAACTTGGAAAGCCAGTTCTTTCTTCACGAGAGATAAGACTCTGCTGTTTCTCCCTTTCTCTTTTTGTCTTCATGTTCTTGTCTTTTGTATGCACTTCTCAGAAAATTCTGTAACCAAAAGAAAGTGAAACACTATAAATGGTATATAACTTACCCTGTGGATAATTTTCTTTCTTTACCTACTTTATGGCAATGCCTGAGGCATATGACAATGGACACTCTTCTTTTCTAGTGATTTATGGACAGCATTAGATCACTAGCATATTTTTAGTTCCTTTCTTCACTCTGTGCTTGTATCAACTTGTAAAGATTAATTTATTTGTCATGCTTTTGCCCAATGGGAGTTAAAAAAGCTGGGGATTTAAGTCTTAGCACCGTAATGATGTGAACAGTCTACTTCTCTGTCCAAACTCCTTAAATTAGTACTATATATGAAAAGAGGAGGGGAAGGGAAGGGAAGGGAAGGGAAGGGAAGGGAAGGGAAGGGAAGGGAAGGGAAGGGAAGGGAAGGGAAGGGAAGGGAAGGGAAGGGAAGGGAAGGGAAGGGAAGGGAAGGGAAGGGAAGGGAAGGGAAGGGAAGGGAAGGGAAGGGAAGGGAAGGGAAGGGAAGGGAAGGGAAGGGAAGGGAAGGGAAGGGAAGGGAAGGGAAGGGAAGGGAAGGGAAGGGAAGGGAAGGGAAGGGAAGGGAAGGGAAGGGAAGGGAAGGGAGGGGAAGAGAGGGGAAGGTTTCATTTCACAAAGGCTTGTTATTTTAAGTAAGCACATGCATTGTAAATAGTAATTGCCTAAATTGCCAAACACTAGTTGTTGTATTCACTCATGGTTATTTTCATTCCTGTATGCCTTTCATCTAGTTCCATCATTTTAAAACTAACAGAGGCTGAAGTATACAGTGAGTTTGTAAAGACTTCCAGTTGGCTCCAATTGCATTTCCTGACTGGTGTTATTTTTCTATAGCTTCTGGATCTCAGGCAAACATTTAAGCTTGGCTTTAGGCTTATGCCAGGAAAAGTATTGGCCCAGATATCAAGTTTAAAGACACATCACTTTCCCTCTTCCTCCTTTCTCTTCTATTCTTAATACCAAAACAATAAACTCCTAATAAAATGGGGTGTTATTTTAGTTCTTCAGAAATAATATTGTTCTAGGAAGAAAAACAGTTTGCAGATGGGCATTAAATTTGGCTGTAAAGAAGGCCTCTCACTCCTAAAGCTGCTACCAGTATCTGGCTGACTGAAGAGAGGACAGATAACACAGGGAAAATGATGGTAATAAAACCTCATATTCTCATGTAATATAAGAGTTATTTACTCTCTTGGCTGAATCTTTACAGTTCGGTGAGATTTTATGAGGTCAATATTACTGTGAATACTACAGCGTCTGGAAATGACCAACTGTTCTTCCTGAGGACTTAGTGGTGTTAAGTCCCACCTTCCTTACCCACACCAGACTTTCACTGGATTCAGTAATCAATTGCTAGGGCTGCAGTTTTTTGCGAGAAGTTAATTTTCAGCATTATTTATCACACAATAGTACAATCTTAGGGCTTTGAGAAAAAAAATATATTTGAGTTACTGTAATAAACACCAATGTTCTGTACAATGGTCAGTATTAAAAGAGAAAATCACCCTGTGATATTTCTTCCATTCTAAGGTGTTGATCTACAATAGAATGAGTATTCAACCCAGAAAGAGTGGTTGACCAATTTCTAAATATGAGTAATTCTAAGTTTTATTTACACTTTCCCACAGGATCAATTAGATTTTTTACTAACAACATGTTGAATATAAACCAGTGCAAGATATTGCCTTCTATGCAAATCTATGGGTGTTGTGACCTTAAACTACTGGGCCTTTACAGAATATTTTATTAGAGAGGAGGAGAAAAAGTTTTTAATTTTTCTTCATCTCTTACCTGAAAACTCTGCATCCTCTAAAGGAACCTGAAAGATACCCAAGCACAGTTATCTTCACAGGATTTCCATCTTGTCCTCATCTTGTTTTGGCTTGTCAAAGCTGCAGCATCACTTTAGTTTAGCACTTCTGTTTTCTGCCTCAGCTGCAGCCACTGGCTGAAAGGAAAGGAAAGACAATTAAGATATTTGTTTTGTAAAAGAGGGAATCAAAAACCGTAAGATTTGGAATAGTCTCTTAGTTTTCTTCAGTGAAGCTTGTTCCCCCTTCCCAACTCTGTTTTGAAACAGAAATGCCCTCAGCTGCATAGCCAGCAGTGATTATTTAGTATGAGTTGGATTTACCTCTGAGCGTGTTGGATCAAATTCCGTTCTCAGAGATAATTACAATCTAGGTGTGTTAGTGCGGTTTCTTCATGACTGTATCCATGACTGGCAGCAAAATCACATAGCTGGCTTTGAAAGCTCTTCCCAGGAGGTATTCTTGCCATTCTTGCACTATTTCCTTGATTTCCTAGGAGGGTTGTGAATCTGATGTTGCCTTGCCAATGACTCTGGGTGCTCATGTATTAAAAACACCAAAAACCATTTTGTAGATGTCTAGAAGGGTTATAACACTGTATTTGTTATTGCTATGGCAGTGACTTCAAGCTCAGTTCCATATGTGCTGTGAGTAGCTTTGGGAATTACGTTAAATAATTATTGTACAGAGCTACTGTCAGAACTTTTTTGGTTTTTTGGTGCATCTTTGGCCGTCTTGAATCCTTCATTCTAAAATTACAACAGAAGTAAAGTCCAACCAAAAAGTTCAACTTACTTCCTACACCATGGGGACATTTGCATGAGAGGGGAAAATCACCTTATTTATCATTTGTAAAATAAAGAAATATGCTATGGAAGTTGCTGGGATGCAATAAATTTGTGTTCTTCTGTTAGAACTGTCAAAAACTTTCCAGTACCAGAAGGTAGCCATTACTGCTATGGTACAGATTGCAAGATCTCACCTAGAATGTCAAACTACTGCCCAGTGTTCAAAAGCAATAAATTCAGCTTCAACAGGGTCAGTTAAGGTGGTCAGAAGATAAAGGGCTTGATTAGGAAAGACTATAACTTGCAGAGTTTAGTGTAGAGGAGGTGTAAAGAGAATGCAATTACTCCGAATAATACAAATGAAAGAATATGTATATGGAAATACACAGTAGAGAGGGAGAAGAAATCTTTAGACTAATAAATAATATTTAGTAAAAGAAAGTCCTGATACCAAAGTGAGGTTCTGGTATAGCTTTGAAAGGTTATTCCAGCAGAAAGGACAGAAAACACTGAGTAGGCAGCTGGGGAGCAGATTTGATGAACTACGAAATCCCCTCTGGTGCTCCATTCCTATGCCTTTTGAAAGCATTCTGTCTACAATACATTCGTTTTAGGAGCTTTTTTTTCTGTGTTCAGTTTTACCTATTAGTGACCTACTTGGGCCAGCATAAAGAAATTGCTTGACACATGATGTTTGACATTTGTTTCATCCCCGTGTAGTAAAACTATGTTTTATTCTGGATCAATAATATTTTCTTCATCACATCAAAGATGAACTAAATCACCACAAAGGAAAGGTTTATTTTTTTTACATCTTACTAGAAATCAGTGGTTGCCAACATGTATACTGCTTGAGTTCCTTACAAAAACTTTTACATACTTTCATTGCTCCCCCAGTGTTGGACGTTTTCCACAGTCCCTTGAATTATGCACCCAATGAGTAGGAGGTAATTCCCAGCAAGGAGTTTAGTTTACACTGGTACTGTCCTGCTGTTTTAAAACAGTGAACCAGGAGAGTACTCAGCTAAATCTGCGGTAATAATGACAGCTTAGTGTTGATAAGCTCTGTCTTTTCTTCTTTTCTTTTAATTAGGCAAACTGACATTGCTCCTTACTGTTTTGAAGAGAAGGATGGTCTGTGGTTCTTATTCTGTTTTGTTGTGGTTTGGTTTGGTTTTTGTTTGTTTTTTTTCTGGTCATGCCTGGGATTGTGACAGCCTTTACCTGTTTTTAAATAGGGACTAGAACTTATTTATTTCACCCATTTAGATGCCTTGATCTCCAGGGCAGACTAGTACCTTTTATGTACAATGCTTAACTACAAAAAAATCCTCATAGTTCAATTGAAGCCCATAATGATATAAATTGTAATTCTGACTGAGATTTATTTCAGAACATCCACATTATTAAAGCTATTTCACTAAATGCATAGATGACTTTTTTCTTAGATCTTCACTGCAGAAGGAAGTACTGTGCTCTCTAACTTTCTCTGCAGCTTAATGCCATCAGTATACATAAATTTAAACTAAAACCAAATTTTATCTCAATATTTATCTTATTACCAGTTGATGGGTCCATGGGCTGAAGTGCCATTCACAGCGCAGGGGTGCTTCATAATAGACTAATTTGCATAAATACTAAATAATTTACATATATAAATTATATATCAAAATGCTCTCTAGAATCTATTCAATTCAATGATATTGTTGTTTTGTAGCCTTTAATACTGCTGAATCTTTAATATTTAAATCCAGCACCTTTTCCAAAGCAAACCCACAGGAATTCTTTAAAATTTTTTTAACTGTACTGACTTTGTTATTAAGACAACTTGAACTTGATTTTGCTGTACTAAGAGAGATACAGAAGATTTCATCAGAAGTTTGGGCTCACGAAAAAGCTTCACATGAAGATTATCTAAATATTCAAAAAACCCACTAATCATCTAGAGAATTGTAGTTGTTCAGAAAGGTAATTAGGTGGGCATAGAGGTACTGCCTCAGTGACTCCAAGAGCCTTCTTTGTTCAATGAGCAATGAGCAATGAAATGTAAGCAAGAAAAGAAAAGCAAGCAGACAGAAGAAGGGCCAGAATATTATTCCATCTAGGTTTACAAAACTTATAAAATACCAGCAGAAAATCAAGTACAGATGAGTGGATTAGAGAAGACCTTCCAAGGTTTTTCCAGTGGCTTTTGGAGTTAAGGTCGAGTGGGTCTCCACAATACTCAGTATGAAGTTTTCATTTGTCAACATAAACTGCCAAGTAAGAAATATTTCTATCAAGTGATTAGGTACACTGCATATTAACGATGCATTGAACCTATAAAGCAAACCCCATTTTTAAAACAGTGTTTAAAATTGTTTTATAGATATAGGCAGTACTATTTCTAGCCTTCACAGTTTATCTGTTAAAACATTTAGTCAGAGCTGTCACAATGTCAATAGCAAATCTATTTATTAATATGTAAGTCAAGACTAGACCAAAAGAGTTGCTTCACCATGCATTGTTTTAAAATGTGAAATTATAGAGATTCATCTAACGGTATGCAGCCCTCACTGTGGATGTCCATGTATCTAATGGATGTATCCATTAGTCACCTTAGACTTGTTCTATAGTCAGTGGGGGAAAATGTGCATTGTAATGGCATGATTTACCTTGCTATAATGCGCACATCTCTAATGCTTGCTTTTGTCTACTGCTTGTAAGGGAAGCCCAGGGTGATTAGCCCATACGGAGTGATTTACTACAATTGACTAAACATGATGTCTAATGATTTTTAATGACTAGAGTTATCCAAACTGACTTCCAGCTATGGACTAATCTGAAAGTCCTGTGTTGTGTCTTCCAGCCTTTATGGATGTCTGAGACACCACAGGATGCATAAAATATTACTAGATTCCTGTGAGTGATTCCAGCCTTAGGTGCCCTCTTCTGGTTGAGCACATAATTCTCTAGACTCCGTATTCCATTGACTGGACATGTTATGATTGCCTAAACATAAGTATCTACTGCAATCAGGGATGGCTTAAAATGCGTGAGACGTTGTCCATCAGATGTAACATGGGTCTGCAGAAGACCTGCACCCTTTGGTGCTATTCATGCTATTCATGCTTCTTCATGCTATGTGTAAATTGGGCTGTACATCCCATCCACTGCTGTGAGAGCTTTCACACCTGTCTGTCTCAGCTGTGAACACCAACTTATATTTGGTTCTTAGATACCTGCAGTCTGGTGCTGAATCCTTTTTACAAAGTTATTAATTCCACTTCTAGTAAACCTGTAAATAAAATCAGTCATTTTAGCAAGCTTTTGCTTTTACAGATGATAGTCTGCCACAGGGTTAGAACGCTGAGCTACCCGTTTGCTTTATTTTTGACCTACCGAGCTGCATAATATTTAATATTTTGCACAGCCTCCAGCACAGGTAAAATGTTGCAAAAAACCCCTTTGCTTTAGAAATTTATCTTACTGAAAATGCTACTAAATTCGAGTTTGGTTCTTTAAAACAGTAAAAGAAGCAGACATCAAATCAAGAGGAGCTGTGGAATACACATTATTTTGGCTCTCCTTGCAGACCTTGGGAGGGATTCAGTAGCTTGAACATAAGTGTCTAGTGCTGTTTTACATGCCCCAGGACACTCGAGACATCTGCATGAGGCTGACAGGTATGTCACAGGACTTACAAGAGACCTATGTCCTCCTAGACAGGCGGCTGGGGACCAGGTGGGGTCGCCTGAGATGTCTCAAGTGGCAACAGATGCCAATGTTTAAGCAATTGAATCCCGTTCTTTGTGTACAATAGAAGCCGGACCACCGTATGTGTTGCCTTGTCAGACACAATGCAGCTAGCATGAAAGCTTTCCCTCTGACAGGAATCACCATCAATGATTTGTCTTTTAAACCATGCTTAATAAATTATTAAGAAATAAAACCACATGCATTAAAGAAGCTTAGGGCTGGGTTCTGAGCTAATATAAATTATTGCAGCTGCACTGACTTCAGTGAAACGACTCCTTTCTTTTAATCAGCTGAGGATCCAACTCCTAATAGAGCGTATGCATGTCTCTTACATTTCACATCCACTGACGTGGGATTTCCTGGAGTCAAGAACATGTGCTGCTTGGCACAGTGTGTCGGGACGTGGTTGCTGTCATTTGGGTGGCTTCAGATAGTGTCCCTTCCCTAGGCAGCATTAGTGTGAGTTACAGTTACTCTTTCCAGTCACGAAGAACAAAATTAAACCATTTTTAAAAATCCCTCTTTTTCTTTAACTGTGCGTGAGAGCACATGTCCTTCAGCCATTGTATCATTTTTGGCGGCAGTTGGGTCAGATTTCTGATGTTTTGAGAGGATGTGGGTAGTGGCTGTACTCCTTATTCCTGTGAAAGACTCCTGGCACACCCAAGGGAAAAGATGGATGGCTCCGGTCTGTGGAGCATCCCATGGTGCAGCCTTCTCTTTGGAAATTCATTCCTCCTGAGGTATATGTGGCCTGTATCCATCCTTCCCAATTTCCAATGAAAGACCACAAAATTTTGGGTTAAAAATAACCACCTATTACAAAAATATTGATTTTCCTATTTCTAACTGCAAGATGAGCAGGATGTTGAGACTGAAGGGATTTTTTCCCACTCTTGATTTTAGCTTTTTATTAAAATACTGAAGTAGTCCTTGGCTTTATAACTCCTAATTAATTACCCAAACATGGCCTAGATCAATTCCAAGATCAGAGGAGGGCAGGTGGGATAATACAGTGAAAAACCTAGGGATGAAATACAGTCCATCTAATTTAAGCTGATAGGATACGCATCTGCCTATCAGAGGCATCTGCTTCTTTCTGCTGCAGCTCTAGAGAGTTGAGCATCAGGACTGTGCATCAAGAAGAACAATTTGGGCATATTTTAGGTGCTAAATTTAGTTGCAGTGGATTCCACCCTAACTGTTTAAAACCTTTAAGCATCTGCTGTATTTCTTGCAAGGAGGAGTCGCACGTGAGTGACTGGTTTCTTCATTTTTCTGTATAAATTGTCATAATCTTTTGTAAAAAAACACACTTTGTAATAAGAACTATTTTCTTTCTGTTATCTTTTTATTGGTAGGCAAGGTATAAGAGTTCTAACCTCCTTTTTCCTCCCTCCCTTTGTAAATATAGGTATCATTTCTTCAAGAGGTATATGCTTTTATTGTTATAAATGGAAAAGGAAAGTATACAATGTAAATGGAAAACATTATTGTTATCAGTAGGAGAAAAAAAATAATAATCGTGTTTACTGAAATGACTGTCAGGCAATGGCAGCTGTCAGACCAAGCATGACAGTAAAGCAGAGAAATAACATGGATTTGCCAAAAGCCCATTCACATCAGCATTTAGAATTACAATTTTCTGCAGTATTTAGCTGTTTATAAACTATTTTAGGCTGAACAGAAATTTCAGTTTTGACCTATTACACAGTCACCAGCTTCTCTGCTCTCCACAAAGGGAGAATTGGCTTGGCATAATATTTAGTTACTCTTTTGAAGAGACCTTTTGTCTGAGTAATTGGTTCTTGCTGATGGCTGAAGACACAGACATGAGCTCCCTGATATTTGTATGTGAGCTACAACTCAAGGTGAGCTAAATGCCACTCGTCCATGAGTGATGCACGGAAGATTTGTGTCTGCTGCTGTCATCAGGTCTCTAACACAAGCTGTAGTGACGTTTTGTGATGGAGGACTCCCACTGTGTTTCCAGCACGTGGGAGAAGTGGAGCCTGCCACGTTGCTTTGAGGTTTTTCAAAGTGTTTGGTATGCTTTGCCTGTTGTTATGGTTTTCAGTCAGCAAGGGAAAACAGCGTGTTGGTCAGATATGCTATGGTCTGCTAACCCAGAGAAGATACAAACACGTCTGCATACTCAGTCTAGACTTACGCCAGAACCTCTGGGCATGCGATTTTTACCTCCTTTGGTGTACTGCACAAAACTGGGGCCATCGGACGTCCAGGAGAGATTTCACAGGTAGAAGATGCTTTCCTCACTGCACAACATACACATAATTTAAACCGCAATGTAAAAAAGGAAACAGAGTCAAGTCTAGCCAGTCTTTCCATTGCTGTGCGGGTGGGTAAACCTGAGCTTACTGACACCGCAGTGGTCAGTACAACTGAGTGGAGAGGGGAAAGTTGTGCCAGGAAACTTAATTAACTTTCCCCTGGAGTGGAGAAACGAAGCAGCAACTGAACCATGGTCTTTCCTGTATAGTCTGGTAGTAAAGCAGTGACAAGGCCACAGCTGAAATACAGCATTCAGAGACCGGGAAATTTTTAAAAAATATAATCCAATTCTTTTCCTGAGTTTCAGAACAGAAAAAATGGGGAGGGGGGAAGGAAATAATAGGAAATGAGTCTTGTTAATGCATTAGTAAAGTTGGATACTTTCAGTGTAAGAAAAATAGTGGCTTATGCTAGATATACTTCTAAGCGTGCCAGTAATTGTTGAGAGAACAAGCCATATCACGAGTCTTCTTACCATGCAAAAGACGTTTGGACTTGATTCACCAAAAACTTTACTCAAGGTTTACAGAGTAAATTAGTTATTTTTGTTGGCATTGCACTGCTGTGAAAAATTGTGGTCGTGTGAGGATGAAACCAGATGGAAGTTCCCCTGCAATACTTGCCTGGTTTGAACAACTTGTTCTTCCTCGTTTCACTTCCCACATTAAATTATTTACCATCAAAAAGGGAGGTTATACTATACTTGCGTATGATTAGATTATAATTTACTCAGCCATGGCCTGATTCTACATTAAGTAAGATTTTCCTGATTACATCATAAGCTACTCAGTGTGATGTATATGTTTCTTTGTCCTGCATGTCAGATATTCTTCATTTCATAGCAAAGATTATATAAGAAAGGATAAGTTTACTCAGTGGTAAGTGAAAACTAAAACTCGATGTGAGATGTTTTTGCAAGAATCAGAGCAATTATTTTAACTTGTTTGCCTCTCTTTCTTCAAGACATACTCTAAATTTCGTTTTTTTTCCGTTTAAGAAGTTCTGTTCCTAATTTGAAGAACAATGCCTTATGTTTACATGAGTCTAGTCTGAGTAAGAGAAACAGCTTCTTTAAATTCAACTGCAAACTCTGTTTAAATATCTATCGTTCATATCAACTGAAAATTGAAAAAATATGAACTGAAAAGAGATTAAAAATACTCCAGAGACTTCTTCAATGAAAAGCTGATAAATACTTAAGAACTGTAAAGAACATGAACCAAATGTCCAAAGATATGATACTAATCTGATTTTAAATTTATCTGATGAATTCTGGAAAAATGAGAAGCTCAAGCTTAATTCAGTGTTTACATCCTCAGCTTTATTTTCTAGATTCTTTGTAATAGGATGACAATAATGAAACCTAGAAGCACATGAACTTCTTTACTACAATTGGTTATAAAAGTAAAATATTGAAATAAACTCAGTTATGAAAGTTTTTAAAATGTGTTTGAAGATATATACACACAAAAATACTGCTAGAAAATAATTTCAGAAGTTGAGTGTATTTTCTTCTTTTGCAAGACAAGCATTTGCAAGACAATCATTTCCTTTAGCAAGGCAAGTGTATTGTCTGCCTGCTGGGAGTCATTAATCTAAATGAAATAATTTTATAGAATCCATCTAATTCTGTTGATTTACATTGGAATTAGACTTACATTAGGGCTGAACTTGGCCTTTTAACACCCTACTGTGGTGACTGATCATTTTGTACTTCCAGGATACCAATAATTCTTTTAATATGTTAGAGAAATTATGAAGAATGTATCCCTGTCACATTTGTATCTTATTCTGAAGTATCAGAAATAAAAAATAATTTAATTTTTTTTCTTTCTAATAATTTGTATAGGTCCTTGAATCCTGCAGGCCTCTTTTGATGTATTATGCATAACTTTAGTACCCCTTTGTCTTCATCATATAATCAACATATGTGTATTCTTTTATACTTGTTACAGTGCTAAAATATAGAAGGAGCATGCTTGGAAACCAGTGTATAGTATGGTTCCAAATCCTTCCTCTCAAATAGAGATTGAATAGATCCCCACTGATTATCAGATACCTAAACGGAGTTAATAGTAGGCACTTAAAAATATGTTTATCCATTTCAAAGTAAATTAACACTCCAGTCAAAATTCATGCTGAGTCTAATTTAACGGAAAGTGATTGGAATTTGGTAGGCGTGAATGCAGTCTCCTACTGTCAAAAATGTTCTCTGATTTACTTTGCGAGGTGAATTTAAGTCAAAACTTCACATGGAAGTTCATGGGATAAAAGAAGTGATGAAATAAAGGGTTATATAAGCAGCTCATTTAACTCATAAAAACCAATAAATTAGTATACACAGCTTTTATTTACACAATTTTTGCATTTCGTTAAAATGAAAGACTTGAACTTTAAAAAGATGAAGAATGCGTGCAGGAAGAAAAGACAAGTATGACATAAATGAGGTCCACAATTTCTCAAAATTACATCCTCCCTGTCTGCAACATTTCCACTGATCCCCTTGGTTCTTTAATGGAAGTTTACATAAGCATGGCTTTTCTGGACAGCCTAGTATTTTTCCAACAGCAGTTGCCAGATGCTTATCAAAGAGTTTCAGGCAGACCATATGTAAACTCTCCCTGATATAGCTTTTCTGGAAATTAGCAGTTTAGAGACTTCCTGAGACAGACATCACACTATCTCCAGGATGCTGATAGCCACCAATGAACATACCCTCCAGGTACCTGTATAATGTTTGAACACATATGTATTTGACCTCCCTAGTGTCCTGTGCCAATGCCTTCCCTGACAGAGTCATGTTCCACGTGAAGACAAACTATGGACTTTGCAGCTTTTCAAACCTGTTGCCTGATCATTCCATGCCCCCCTCAGTCATGCACTATGGTTAGAAGTGCAACGTGCTACTGTTTTTAAAGGCACATCATAGATTCAGGACAGTGCTTATAGGTACCTTTTGCAAAGCAGGTATTGCATTGTACCTCAGCTTCTCTCTTAGTGAAATGGTACTGAGGAATACTCACCTTACCGAAGCATATACTGAGAGGAAGAAAGGTGGTTAGATACACATACTTTTATGCTGTATAAGAACATCTTTTAATTAAATGAAGGTTCAACATATTTGTGAAATTCAGTAATGTCCTTGTGGAAGTGGAAGATGGCATAGTATACCTAATAATTAGCACTTGGCATGATAGCACTGTACAAAACGTCAGCAATGAACTTGAGCAAGTCTCATCAGGAGAAAATAATTTTAAAACCATCAAACAACATGTTTGGAGTTCGCATGATGTAGGAAAGCTTTTGTTTCTCATAAATTTTTGAAGTGCAGTGCTTGTAAGCAGTTTCCTGGCTAAGAGACTGGTTGCTGAGCTCTGGCCAGGCATGGACTGAGCATGCAATACGTTGATGTGAGCTCATAAGTGACTTTCATTTACTAAACTGACAGACAGGCTTCAGAGTTTGGATACTTCTCTAAAATCCTGTGTAAGATGGATGACTTGCTTTCAGATTCACTTAAGCAAAGATGTTTGGCCACGTTTAATTTGCTAAAGTAATTTCCAGATGAGTAGTTTCCTCCAATTGTCCATTAACATTAAGTGAGATTAAGGGAGCTATTAAATACTGATTCTTTTACTCAGGAGATCTCTATGCCTAGACAGCTTTCCTGCTGATATTTATGAGAACTCTTCTGATATACTTATACCTCATATGCTAAATATTTTAAATTCCTCCAAAGAGACAAAGCAGGTGGCTTTGTACTCATTACAAGGAAATCTCATTTTGCTGTCCAAATTAGCTGTGGAACCAAAACAACATAAAATGTATGCCCGTCTCCCTGATAAATGTTGACAGAACCCTCTTGCCAAAAAACCATCCATTTAAATCCAAAGTATTAGAACTAGTTGTGTTCATACAGCTTTTATTTACAGTGGGGAATTCTTCGCAATGATCTCTGACAAGCTATCAGACTATGATTAGTCATGGGTGAACTTCGAAAATATACTTTAGTAAGGCAACTAAAACACTGCTTGTTTATCCAGACTTCGCTAAACCTTTTTAGTGAGAACATCTGATAAGATCTGGCATTCTCCTGAGATGATCAGTACTTGCAAATTCTGGCTGAGCTGTGCATGGGAAATATTAAAGAGGTTTCTCTAGTGTAGGTGAGAGAGGTTTGGGCGAAGGAAATTCAGGTTGGTGCCCAATTTATGACACTTGTGTTATATATGACATGTCTAGATCTTTTCAAAGACCGTCATAAAACAATAAACAATGATAATAATTGGTTAGAATACAAAGAGTTAAGAATCCTGATGAAAATACTAAAAATATTTTGCAGCCTCTAGGCATTTTGGAACACCTCTACAGACTGATTTTAGTTAATTACCTTGCAATATTTACTTCTACTTGCAATTCACTACATTTCTACAATGATGTGACTAAAAATGCGTTTCCTTTCTTTTCTTTCACTGCACCTACTGTTACAGTGAACATGCCTGCTGTGTAAAGTGCTTGTTTTTTCAGACTCGTGGTTCTGGCATCTTGGGTGAGGGGACTGCAAGGGGAAAGGGCCAGGGCCAAAACGGGTGGAAAGGAGGGCAATAAGTACACCCGCGCCCTGAATGGAAGGTGCAGAGGCAGTGCCCATGGGTGGCTGGCTGTGCGGTGTCCCGATACACCCGGAGGATGCAACCTGCAGTATGGGAGGTACCCAGAGCAGAGCCCGTTTCAAGTGCTCCGTGGAGGGGCCAGAAAGCAGAGAGGGCTCTTTCCAACTCTGCCCTGACACGCACAGAGGTTCTTGGAGGTCCAGAAAAAGTCTTCTTTTGTGTATGGCTTGCCTAGCGGATTTGCTGCTGAGCCTGTCTTTGGAAACTGCAGCGGGAGGCACTGCAACCACCTTCCCTGTTCTCTGCCCAGCAGAAGGACCAGATAGGGAGGGAGTGGAGCATTACTGGGAGTCCTATTCTGCCCACCTCCACTGAAGGACTTCTATATCTGTAGGAGTCCCTTTTCCTTCATTTTGCTACTTGTCTGAAGAGGCTGTGCAGCTTTCCAGGAGGAAAGTCAAAGACGAGATTTCCACAGGAATCCTCGGGGCTTAAAATTGCTATAAGTAGTTGATTCTGGGCTTATTAAGAACTAATCACTGTCTGATATCAAATGGTTGCTCCCAATCTTAAAAAAATGGACCTCTTCCCCTTCTCTGTGTTGAATTTTTATAAGAATTCCAGATTTTTTTCTCCTTTCCTGTGTATTAACTGTAAGCATTTGAATTTGTTTTATTCTAGGACAAATTTCCTGAATAACTGCCAGTTTGAGGTATGAACATGCTGGTGATGTTTTAAACTGTGGTCAGCAAATCACCAATGCTTAGATCCTCCTGCTAATGGCAGTTATATAAACATAAATTAATTTATCTTCACTTTTTTGATATTTCAGTCTCATTTGGATCTCAGAACTGGAAGCAAATCTCACTAATTAGTCTTTTACTTTCTGCTGCAGCAAAATGATTTTTTCTTTCATAGCTGATGCTGGAAAGTGATCCATCAAGTATTCAGTTTATCTTATCATACTCACTTGTATCAATTATAAATATGTAGCTAAAAAAGTAAAGACAGCTATTCATAAAACCAAAGGGGAAATGATATTCCCTTCCCATAAAAACTCTAAGATGTTAAGAAATTTCCTGTTTTCATTCCAAAACTTTTCAAAATGTTTCTGTGAGAAATGAGAACAAGTTGCACCTGAGCAGCTACTTTTTGAATAGTCCAGGTGATTCCTAAGAAGGCCTATGGCCGAGTTCCTGCTCCTGCCTAGCAAGAGTTATTCTTTGTGTTGCATCTGCTGCAGTTTGTATAAAACAGAACCTCTAAAACTGGTTTTGAAACCTACTTATCTATGTATGTATCCTAGATGAGTACTTCTTTATTTGGTCTTTGTCTTTCTCCTTATCTCTATGAGTAGTTCATTTTTTAGTGGACTTCTTCAAATCCTAATTACCTCTAGATGTTCCTATATGCAGTTTTCAAGACAGAGTGCAATACCACTACAACCTGTAGTGAAAAATCTGCTAAATAACAAAAATTTAACAGTAGGTGTAATTAGGTGTACAGAAGGTATCAGAAAATGTTGAAGACCAGAGCACTGGCAGCTGGGGCATGATTCTGTTCCCTTTTCTGCCGGTGCACATGTACTTGCTTTAGGGAGGTAAACGTACATATATTATACCTATATCAGGGTCTTTGTCTTTAGTTCCAGCTCTCCTAAGGCAGCGACTGTATCAGATAAATTCAGATGAATTATTGCAAACTATTTCAAAGTTACGGGTCATTAGGTCTCCTGTTCTTCAGACAAAATTATTGCTATTCCAAAGGATAAAGAGAAGCTGAAGGCAAGATATCCTGCAGGATGGTTTGTTTGAAAAGAAAAAGAAGAGCATGGAATGCTAAAGGAGAGCTCATTTTGTGATAGTTGTTAAAGATTTTGAAATAATGACAATGTCTAAAAAGGAAGGCCAGCTTACTTTTGCATTTTGCTCAGATAAACAGGTAGAAATTTGGATGAAAATTCAGCTCTAGGGAATGCGGTAAAGAACGGTGAAACTCTCAGAGCTAGGCTTTCTTATGCTACATAGTGAAATGGAAAGGAACAGGCACTCTGAGGTCACTGTTTGTCTGACCAATTTCAGGCACTGTTTGGAAAAGAATGAAGTGCCTGCTTCTTTCTGTTGACTGTAAGGGGACCCTGGAGTAACTAACTGAGATGTAGACATCCACATTGTTTTTATTTGTTCAGGTAAACCTTCATCCTTAGAAATGCTTTAGGTAAGTGTTAGTTGTTCAAGTTAAAAAGTGCTCTCATGCTTCAGAAGTGTTAGAAAATACAGCAGGGCCATAATTATTCATCTAGAACATGCTGACTTGTGTAACATGATGCTCTGATTACTGTGGAATTTGAATTATCTTTAAATGTTGTCTTTTCATGCTCAACTTGAATTCATTAAGATTACTTCTGTGAGTTACGTTTGTTTCTGGTGTGTAAGAAGGGAGCTGTGGAAAGATTTCATCTTAAAAACCAGCTCTTCTTCAGATGTGTATTGACCAA
Organism: Chroicocephalus ridibundus; assembly: GCF_963924245.1. NCBI lineage: Eukaryota > Metazoa > Chordata > Aves > Charadriiformes > Laridae > Chroicocephalus > Chroicocephalus ridibundus. The sequence goes on from NC_086284.1 coordinate 77,346,441, forward strand.
CTTCTGTTGACTGTTGTAAAGCTACAGGAATTGACATTCCATTGCTGCTGGCTCAGCCAACAAACGTGTATCCTGAATTACTATGGAAATTAACTAAGAAACTTTGGTATTGCTGATCACTTTTTTTCTGGAGAAAATAATGGTTCAAAATTCAATAATTGAACTATTATAGTAATTTAAAAAAAAAAATCCTGATATTTACCATTTTATGAGATTAACTACTTTCCCATGCAAAATAATGGTACCAATATTAAGGGAATGAACTTTCGGAGTATCCAAGCTCAATCCTGTGAACACTTATGCACATCAAACTTGATTGCTCTTGCTGACAGAATTATATAATGAGTAGATGAAAGGAATGCAGCAGAGGTCATATGTTTGGAATTCAGCACAGCATATGTTCTTGTGCCTCGTGACATATTACAATGAAAAGTTATTTACAGTTTGGCTATAAAAGAAATTGTAGTATATATGAATTAGATACCATTCCTTTAAATAGTCTTCACCCCGCCTCATGGGATTCCCTTTTTCCTATTGTTTGCTTTCGTACATTTGCACAAATTACTGAGTGCGGTTTCTGGAGTTTAGACGTCATACTTTGATATATCCCAAATAATATGTTGGGTAGAGAGCAAGGGAACAAACCCCAATGTTTTCCTATTGTCTAAGAAGATTTATGAGACCGTCAGGACTCCCAAAGATCCAGTCACTCTACAGATTGAAAGTGCCAACATTGCCAGCTGTTGTGCAAATCCTAGGATTCTGTGGGAAAAAGGATATTTCTGATTCTAGTTCAACTAATCTGTAAATGCTTCTTTCACTCTTGAAAATGACTAGCTCTTCAGAATTTGAAATATCTTTTAAAAATATTTAGTGTGAAAAGTTGTAATTTTTCTATCCCATTGGAAAATTAAAAAAAAAAAAAGCTAAAAATTTGTTAGTGTTGACAAATGCATTGTTTTCTTTTTTTCTTATTTTCTTGTCTTTCATTTCTTTGGATTTCTTTGAAAATTGCATTGAAAAATCAGAGAATTTAAAATGAATCACTATGAACTTTATAGAAATTACTTCAAGTAAACATTTTCAATCAACTTACAATCCTATTCCAATAGAATTTTTGAGGTTTGAATTTGTTTACAGTCTGTGAGGTCACATGTTGCTCAGTTGTCTGTAGATGAACAGAAAAGCACAATCATAACTTTACTGGATCAGACCAAGGTCCACGAAGCCCACTGTCCTTATGAAGACATAGCCTATAAGACATGCCTAGGGATGAATCCATAGTTATAGTTTTTCAAAAATATCCTCTCGTTCTTCCTTAGTGATTTATGATTCTGGGAGTTCCTTAGCCAGAGGTAATGTCTTTGTATTCAAAATTGTATCTCCAACTTTCATCACAGTGTTAACATAGATAGAAATCTATGGAGATCACTAATTATGTACTGAAAGTTTAAAGAATCAGGACCCTATTTTTCAGTATTTCCTATGAGTGCATCAAGAAATTCAGATAATATTGTCTCAGAAATATTTATACATTTTTTAAAGGAGCTAGCATTTTTTTTTAATCTGGATGAGTATTTCTATTCCCATGTGTAGTTATCTCCATGTCGTGAAAAGTCTTTTACTGAGTAGGGAGTGAATATGTGAGCCCTCTATATAATAAGATGTCACTTCTTTCAGATGTATGTCAACTGACAGTTTGATTTGGCTATTGGTCACAGCTCTTTTTTGTTTTTAATTATCACATAGATATCTTACTCGGGAATTGTAACACTTTGCCCCATTTTTTTTAATGTTGAGGCAAAATTATAGACTCATAGAATAGCTTGGGTTGGAAGGGACGTTTAAAGGTCCTCTAGTCCAACGCCCCTGAGCAGGGACATCTTCAATAAATAAATACTAAGAAAAAAATTCTTTTATGCCAAATATCAAACAAGCAAATGTAGAACTTTATTAAAACCTCTGTAAGTGTCAGGTAAAATATAAGGACCTTTCAGATTTTTATTAGATACTGGACTCTTTTGTCAGCTGGTATAAATCAGTCAGCTTCAATTTATGTTAATAGAACTAGTCTGACTTGTAGCAGTTGAGGAAGTGGCTCTTTCAGCTCCAGCATGTGTATGTTAAGTATCTATGTTAAGTCAATCAAAAAATTTTCTATGACAAATGATGCAGGTATGATAGGAACTAGATGGCAGGGAGTTGTGTTATACAGTGTATTTTAAAATTCAAGGTCAAAGGTGTATATCCTGTTCAAATTACAGTGACTGAGTTTTGAAGATCCAGACATTTCCTTTCGAATAGGTGATAAAAAATAGGGAAAAAAAGATTTTTTTGAAAATTAAAAGAATTTAGAACTGTCTGACCATCTATACACTGTTTGATTGCCTTCCTGAACTGTCACAAGGAAGTGATAGCTCACTACATTTTAAGTGAAAAAGTTGTCACATAAAAATGTCATTGCAATGTCTGGTCCTGTCATCACCACCAGTGAAGAGACCAAGATCTAAATGGATCACAGAAGCTAAACTGCTCATCTTTGGAACCTGTTCTTCCAAGCCAGAGTTAAAATGCATTGGTTTCGTGAATGAAGGTAGTCTGAAAGATGTTTGTTTAGCTATTTAACTGTTTAGCACAGGATTCTTAGCACTTGACTGCAGCCTTCTAACTCTTAGGGTCTTGTCCTGTGCATTCAGTAGAGGGAGCAGGCTGCCCTCTTATAGTCATTTATCACACCTGCCTAAGGAGTGGTCAGTTTTTATGACAGGTTGAATTTCCCTCTAGTGGATTTTGTGTTTCTCCTTGAGTACCGAAGGAGTCTAAATGCTTAACTGGCCCACCCACTTTTTGTACAATAGATGGTTAAAACCTGGACATAGAGAGGAGAAGATGGGGTTTCTAGGCAGGACTCATCAGGGTGGTGGACAGAACACATCTCCTTGCCACGAGGGTGTTGTAGCCACACAACCATCTTGGGTAAAGGTAATCACTGCCACCCTTTTGGAGATCAGCCACAGCCCGCATGCAAAAGTCAGTTGTCAAAGGGCACTTTGACTGAGCTTTATGGGTAGTGTATCCAGCCAGGACAATGGCGGCATTTGGGTCCACGTTCAGCTCCCAAGCTTGAGAGCACATTCCGTATCAGACCATGAAAAACAGACCCTTGGGGAAAACCAGCACAATCCCAGTCTCTGGCACTTGCAGTGCCACAGTTCTACACCACTGGCTGGATGAGTTGTGGAACTAGATGCTCTCTAAGCCCAAATCATTTCTGAAGCCATTACTTATTGCAACAAAGGGAACTGACATATTTCTATTTCACTGGCATAAAAAAAAAGAAAAAAAAAGAAAAAAAAAAGAAAAAAAGAAAAAAAAAGAAAAAAGAAAAAAGAAAAAAGAAAAAAAATTGGTAAATCTTTTTAAAAATATATCTGTAGTTGGAAATAAAAAGATATAGTGATTGCACTGTGGGAAGAGGGAGAGCAGTTCATTAGCAGAAGTTGTTATGAGGAGCATGTGGAAATTTTTTAGCGCTGTTTTCTTCTCCTGGGCAAAAGGATCTACTAGCACCTCCCACGACCTCCCCCCTTCTCTGTTAGCAGCATTCCAAATGGGCTTAATGTTTATATGGATGGTAATAGTTTATTGCTAGATTCTAAATATGTTACATAAAACATGTGTTCTGATTTTCAGTTGATCATGCTGTACCAGAGGGGAGGAAATGCAATTAAAATAAAAACGACACACTAACTGGTATTTCTGAAGGCAGTTTTTAGAATTTAAATTGTGACCTCAGTGTAGACCATAAATATAAAATTCATATGTGCTCTGCTTCCTGCATATAATTACCTATCACAAGGTTCATAGTTTAAATGAAATTCTTTATGAAGCAAGAAATAGTATAATAGTGTTTTCTGGCTTAGTGCCCTACAGGATACATCAAGCGAAGATACTTTTTCTAATTTTAAAGAGAAATAAAAACATGTGGAACACATGCACTTTTGATGCTGTAATCCTATCAGAATATGTTTGTTTTTATTAAATTTTCCTCATTGAATGCTTCCTTTTCTCAGTGCATTCAGGGGGTGACACTACGTTCCGCATGATTTTAATAGTTATGTGAGCAGTCTGAAGGATCTTTCAGATTCTTTTCTTTCTCCCTGTTTATAAATCCTCAAAGCCTGCAGTCTGCCTATCGGTAATACTTCCTCTCATCTTGGCACGAAGCCCGAACAAACAGGATTTGGGTAGGTGAATTGTGCGAGGGTTGAGGGTGGACAGGGAAAAAGGATTAACCCTGCCAGACTGTAGGCGGGCAACATAATTTTGCCTAATGCAACCTTACGGCTCATGTAATTGACCTGTCCCACCGTGCAGTAGGTTCAAACCATGGTGCGTGCACAGGCATGGATTCATCTCTCCATCCCAAGAGTCACTATCTTTCAGACTGCTCATCTCTGCACATCTGTGGCTCTGCTTCATTGAAAGCCACCTTTGGAGACACTGCTTTACCCTGCTGCAGAATCTCAAAGATGTCCATGTACCAGCTAGTCACCCTTGGGATTTAAAAACTATGGCTGAACTTCAGGTTTATCTTTCTCTTTCTTTAGACAAACACGTTAAGCTGATCAATGTGGTTGTTTATTCAGATGCAGTACATCTATCGCTTCTGTCCTGAAGAGCTCCTCTATATTTTCACACTTCAAGACTTCCCACGAGGCATCAAATCACTGATGGACAGGTGACATAAATGTCCTTGCTGATCTCGGTTACTAAGGAAGCTTACTTTTTGTTATATTATTTGCTCTTGCTAGATTGGTCCTTGCTTCCAAGCTTCCAAAACTTCTCTCACTGGAGCACAGGGAAGTGCTTTGGTGGCTCCTTCATTCTGAAAGTAGGGAACTCAAATGCAAAATATTTACAGATCATAAGGAGCTTTTCTTTCAAATAGTTTTTGCATTCTGTCACAGCTTGCTGTTTAAAATGTGTTCTCACTATGTGTACCAACGTATTGGGAAAAAAATACATGTTGAAAAAAATATTTTCTCTACATCTTTGTCATGACAGTTGGTCTTTAAAAATCTTTAAATGTGTATGAAGAAAACTGCAGCTATTTTTTTAGAAGAATACTGATTTGAATAGATGCATATGACTACATTAAAGACATTAAAGAATCAGCAAAACAATAGTATGTGGTAAGAAACAAAATCATAAATATATAAAAAATGTACTCTTTATGCGCTCATAATTTTGAACTTCCACGTGTATATTTTTCTTAAAAATTCCTTCAGCTACAATAGCAACTTGTTCAATGTAATCTTATTCATATGTACTCTAAAGCTATGGTGATCTGTTTTGTGGTGCATGCTCAAGGATGTCAGTGGCTATTACGTGCACATGACCACGCAAGAAAATGTGGCAGGTAAAGCGAAACGTATGAAATGTTTGTAGAGATGGCAGCCTACAGAGGTGGCAGCCTACAAAGATGGCAGTGACAGATGTTCTTGTTGCAGTAATCTGATCATGGCAGAATGACGGCAGTAAAAAAACAGGAAGAAAAATATTTAGGGAGCACAGAAATGCTAGCAGTTCTACTATCAGTAGAACAAATAAAGTTTAAGATAGGTTTCAGGGCTCAGTTCAGTTGCCTCAATATATTTGTCTAATGTCACTGAAGACCACTGCTGTTACAGCCTGTGAAGATCTAGTTAATAAAGCCAAAGCAGTCTGAAGGTGTGTTCAGCTCTTAGTCTGAGCTCTTTAGTCTAAACTAGACACCAGTGAAGGTCAGCTGCATAGCTCTCCAGACTGTGGAGGGGATTCACTAGATCTTCATTGACTGTCTTCATTGACAGGAGCATAAAAATCTTCCTTGTATATAGATATCTGCATCTGGACACAAACTTTGATCAGAGTCTTCAGTTTGGAGTTGTGTTTTTTTGTTGTTTGTTTGTTTGGTTGGTTTGTTGGTTGGTTGGTTGGTTGTTTTGGTTTGGTTTTTTAAGTGATTTAGTTCCTTCTGGTTGCATTCTCTAGTATCTAATAAGGTCCAGCCCCTTGATCAAATGACAAGCTCTTCTGCCATGGTTTTAGCATTTTAATATCTTCCTACTGCTTGTGTTAAGTTTTCTGAGTCGTCCTATAATTTTTACCCAAGCAGCGGCACTGCTAAGGGATCTCTGTTATCTGAACCTTATTTTAAGACTGTGTGTTGATATATAATACCTTTAAAAATATTACTCCCTGTTAAGAAGGTTGAAACTGAGCAATAGATTTAAGACTTACTGGTGAAGTAGGTGGGAAGGACAACAGAGAAATAGTGTGATAACATAAAAATGCAAAATGCATTCTTACTTATTTTTTCAGCCTTATAGCTCTCATGCCACTTACATTTAGGCATAGAAACAGTTTTGTGAGTTAAGCAGTCCTTTCCTTTTCCTACACAGATTTTGGCAGCACTGTATGCATGTAGAGGGAGGATCTCACCTCGTGGGTGGTGTTTCCCTATTACACTGTCCTACATTTTGCACTTCTAGAAGGAAAAACTTTCCCTTTTTTTTTTTTTTTTTTGATGCTTGTGGCTTTCAGATGCTGTGATTGTTGATAATAGCTGCACAATGGTTTTATTTGTTTGGTTTCTTCTAATTTGTCCTTGTGAGAGTTAGCACCTCTGTGGCCATCTGTTGTGCATTTTGTAGATTTTCCTAAATTTCTTCCAGTTTTCACTAATGTGAACGGTGCATTACCATCATTCAACTAAGACGCATGTGGTATGAGTGTTACATTAATGTATGCATGTATCCACTTGTAGATTTTGTGTCTTTTAGTAACGCCAATGAGATAATGTTTCATTCTCATTTTACAGAAGCAGATGCAGGCACCATCTTGTTCTTGTATGCAAGTATAATGCATAACAAAGATTGCCAGTCAAAGTCAGAGCATCCTGAATAGATAACTACCCCAAATCAGAGCATCTTATGGCCAGAACAACAGCATCAGACCATATACTCCTACCTTTTCATGTTTTTATTGGTAGCCTTTATCATATTTGAACGGAAGAGTTGTGTTAATCTCCTTCAATGCTGAATGAAATCATGTTGCTTGCTACTTATTGAAGAAGTAAATCTTTCTCTTACCTTTGCTGCTCTGCTTGATGGATTGTTTAGAGAAATAAAGCTGTTCTCTTCACTAAAATCGGCTTGCCTGAGTCTCAGCTTATTCTTTTTGTATATTAGATATGTGTCTTTTTCTTTTCAAATGCGAGAACTAAAGGAAGGTGCTGCTTCTGTTAATCTTCTGCTTTAGGGTCCTTTTAAAGTTTTTATTTGGGTTAATCACATTTGAGATTAATCAGTCCACAGAAGACAGGCCAGGTACCCATCATATCAGACTGTTGCCACTAGTTTTCGTTTCAGCCCTTCAGAAACCACTCCAGCAAAAATCCAGCTCAACTATATAGCACTGTATTTTTGCTGTCTGGTTCAGATTTTTGTCCTGGACCTTTCCATTATTTTCAAATATTTGAGTGATGCAAAGTTGCTTACATTTGGGTAACTTCTGTCCAGAGGGGACATTAATAAAGACAAACATTCTTCATTCAGCAAATGTAATAATGTCTGGAAGTCTCCACGTGTTGTGGAGTGATCCCAGGCTTTCCAGCCATGGAGGTATCAGTTGAAAAACCCCTTATCTCCCCCAGGGAGGAAACCTGGGATCCATTTACGTGTTCTTTGTAGTTGATAAAAAGATTACAAATGGCCAGTTAATATTTCAAGATTATTCTAAATTACTGATTAGCATGGTAAATTTCAAAACATTAAAACAAATGAAGACATGCTTTTTAAATATATTTCCTTTAATACTCAAAGCTTCTAGGGCAGTTAGTTATAAAAGGCCAAAGGTCAACCGATTGGTTCCAGTCTGGAAATTTAGACGAGGGAAGTTCTTTAGGGCTCCTGCTTTGGATCAGGAACAATTTGAAAGAGCAACAAGCTTACTTCCCCCCCACACCCCCACCCCCTTTCTCCGTGGAAATGGATTAATTTCTTGCTTGAAGAAGTGGCAATAATAATACAGGAGGTCCACACTCCCTACCATGTGTTAATTTGCATCCATAATGTTTTGGTTTGTCTCTTCCTATTTCTCAGAAAAGATATAATAGCAGGGTGTCATACTGAGATTCAGAATCATTAAGACTTCATTAAAAATATACTAAAGCATGTTTACTAGTATGTGATGTAATTTCATCATAAATAATGAAAAACTAAATGACAGCTGTCAAAAATACTTCTTATTATGTTCATTTTATTTTTTTAATCATAGGTCTAAACCCACCAAAAACAACAGAGGGATTTCTGTGTAATTGTATAAAATAGATAAAAAATAAATAGTCCTTGTTAACTCTGATGGTGAGCAATGTGGAGGTTCTTCCAGTACTGAGCATTCATATCCCAAGGTCATATATGAATAGCTTTCATTCACATAAGGAACAAAAATTTTGTTGTAATTTTGCTAAGCAGTTTAGTGTCTGTTTAGTTCATTAAAATGAGCACTTTAGATGTGAAATGGGATCAAGAAGAAAGACCCTGACCATCCTATTTAGATTTTCATTCAATAAAGAATTAGCCTATCCTCTTCGCAGCAATTGCTGACCCTTTCACCTCCTTTATTCTGTTGCCTCTCCAGCCTTCCAGGACAATATTCCAGCTGACAAGGAAATAACACATCGTGTTGCTGAAGCTCCTATTTAATCTCTAGCTGTTGACCCTGTTGGCAAGTAATATCGTCCATCTCCGCCCTAAATCTAAATTATTTCTAACTAATTGCTCCCTTTATATCTTCTCTTCATCTCGCCAACTCGCTGGCAAGGGTCTTTCTGAATGTATTGATCACCCTTTCTCAGCCGTAGGGTGGAGGGCATGCCACAGGCACTAACTTACTTAACCCCCAGCAACAAGAGCACTTAACACCGCGTGGAGACAGGTTCTTCCTCCCCTCTCCTCTGCCCCTCCAAACTCAAACTGAAATGCAGCGATACAGCTTCTTTGTCCTGATTCTCTACCTATCTCAAGCACGGCTTTCAAAGGAGTTTATTATTATTACAGTGCTTGTTGTCAGAGCCCCTTCTTCTGTCTCTTGAAGTGCCTCCCACGGTCATTGCTGACTCCAGGGCCCCTTCTTGTCAGTTTTTACATTAATGACATTCCCAGTGTACCTGAAATCTGAAATATTTATGTTTGCAGATGACAATGTTCCTCTGTTTGCTGCTAATGTCTCCTTCTCTCCTTTGAAAAGACATATGTGATCAAGTAGCTTAATAATATGCAGTACCTTTTTCCTTTCTGCCCCTCTCTCTTGACAGAAATGTGGTTATACTCTTTTCCCGCTCACAAATTAGTTAGCCTTTCATGCTGCACAAACTTTACAGTTCTAGAAAAGTAGCTTATCTGCTTCCTTAATAAGATACAAATGTTTTGTGTCTACAGAGGTGCTCTCTTCAGGTCAGGGCTGAGGACTGTTGGCTCAGCAGTACAGGAGGAGACCTGTGCTTCTTTGGCTCTCTGGCACATTTGGCTTTTCAGAATGGCTATATATATGTGTGCATGCAAACATATGCAAATCTGTACATGTACCCATGTATACACACAGATGTCTTCCTCCCTCCCCCTAGACTGCACTGGAGCATCCAGTCCTTTCCAAGGGTATTGCATTCATTTGGGGAGAGGGGGTAGGGGGAGAAGAGAAAGCTTCTTGTCAAATATTATGACTACTTCAAAGGAATGGAGTCCTAATCTGTTTAAAATATGAAGTACATTTGGATAAGCCATGTAAATTAATGTTAACTTGGGGAATACTATGAGTAGACAGATAAAAGGGGTGGAGATTGTTGAGGAAAATGAATTAGAGGGGGAAAAGGAAGGCAGGAATTTTTTAGCTAGCAGCAAAGAAGGGAACTTTAAGCGCTAGAACATGTATTTTTCCTATGAAAATAAAAAAAAAAGGCAACCAGCCAAATTGGTGGACAAAACCGTATCTGTTAAAAACAAAAGGGAGTATAAGATATCTCAGGGGAATGATAACTCATCTCTAAGTCACTAGTTCAAATGCAACCCAGTCAGGAAGAAGAGGGCACCCTTCCCAGCAGCCACTGGAGCACTGAGAGAGTACGGAGAGTATGGAGAGACCTGAATGGAAGTTAATACAGTGCTAGTATTTCCAAAGTTCATTTGATGGCTGCTTCTGGGCACCTGCAGGAGGACACACACAATAGTTGTAAGATAAATGGAGTCAAAAGGATAAACCCAAGAAATGCATCTGTGATGCTGAGAGAAGGCTCCTTTTGCTGGTGTGAAAATAAAATAGTCCTGAAGACCAACCATGAAATGGGCAGGAGTGAGAGGTCTCACAACACCTTCTACTCTGTCATTGCTCAACTCTTGGATTCTTTGGAGAGGTGAGAAAAAACATAGCAAAGCGTTAGCCCTGTCTGCATGCTAGGTTTTTATTTTCTGTCATGTTGTTTCTGTAAAATGTCTCAAGACTGCACATAAAAGCTGTTTGGCAATGCAGACTGGAAAGAGCTCAGCAAGAAACATGGAAGGTCCACCTGGAAGAGTGCAGTGCTGTGCACAGATACCCAAGTTATCCTAAATACCAGCAGCTGTCTCACCACATGGGTGCAGCAGACTCTCAGTGAACACATCCTTCTCCCCTCTGTAGCCTGGACAGAGCGCTCTGCTGATATGAAGACTGCTCCCACTTCTCTGCAGATGTGCTCAGAGTCAAAGCTGAAGGTGCAATATTAACTTCAGACTCAGAATTACACTCCCCGAGCTGACAAGAAATGAAACATTACTGTAGCAATGGAGAGAGGGTGGATGACTCATCCTCAGAAGCGGGCTGAAAAATGGAGTTGATTTGGCCAGTCCTTCTGCCTGTAGAGAATGGCTTCACCTAAAAGGCTCTTCCCACGGTGCCTTTTCTTGAATGAACTGCTCCTGTGCCTCTGAGGTCCCCTTGCCCATGCCAGTTGCTATGTACAGGAAATCACTAACCAGGCAGACAGAAAACACAGACTCAAGTGCCTAGGCTAGGCAAGTAACTTCTTTATGCATCTTCTTTATGGTGGCAAATTGTTTTAGTAAGACAGACCACATGCAGGAACATACCTACTCTACAGTATCCCAGGTGACACATGCATGTCAGACTTATACAGATGTTTGCTGTTATTTTTAGCTCTTCCATGCTTTTGGATTCAAATAACCACAAAATAAAAATAAAAATAATACCACAAAAATAATACCAAAAAAAAAAAAAACAAACCACGTAGTTCCACCTGTAGCTCACTAGAAGTTTGGGCTCCATCCAGTTCATCACAGATCTTACCCTAAAGATCAATGAATGCATTTATGATGTTAAGGCAGGATTCTTGAACTCATTTTAACTTGGATGGGGAAGACAAACTGCTGAAGTTTAATCCATACTTTCGTGGGGGTGAATTATTGCTGATGGGAATTAGCCCTTCAGCCACCAGACCTTTTGTCTTGGGGAAAATGGTGCATCCCTAAACAGCCAGAGAGTGACCTAACAACAAAGTGATGTGAAAGGTGAGAATCTGACTGCTCTCTGAGAGTAGTTTCATCCATAACCCCTTTTTACTCAGCAGGATCAGTGTAGCCAAAGTAATTTTAATCTTTCACGTTCAATTGACTAAATTATGGAAATCCTGCTGGATATGGAAGATTAAAGGCATTAGGTTTCCATCAAGCTGAAAGAATTCCCACATCCACCCATGTCTCGGGGGGATTATTCATATCTAAATATAGAACAAGTCTAATTCAACTGTGAACATGTGTTATTTTGATGTTTGTAAGGCAGATTTCCCAAGCATGATGACATCTTTGCAAATGTCATGATTTGGGATTGCTGTAATGTATAGTGAGGAGGAAAGAATTAAAGAAGAAAGAATAGAGAGAAATATTCAATTATTCCCAGACTTTTGAAATACTTGCAATCAAAAATATGGGGGGGAAAAAGTGCATTTCAGCAATAAAGGTTACAAACATTGGCTGAAAAACAAAAGTTTGTCTAAAAATGGTTCATGTTTACATATAGTATATACTGTAAGACACTATCCTTTCATACAGCCTTTGAATTTATATCATCCTGTACTGTGCCCATCAAAAACCTCACCCTATATCCAATTTGTCATAACCCTGTATTAGAAAAGTTGACTTGGCCCAGTTTCATGTAAAAGCACATAAAGAGCACTTACTCAGTAGATGTCCAGCTAGCCATAAGTCTAATGAATCACAGCCCAGAACGTCCTGTTTCCACTGAAACTCAGAGGGCCTAGAGACAGATAGCTCAGATGTATGTATATACACTACCGTGTAAAGTTAGATGAGACTAATTGTATGTACAACTTCATGTTACTAATTTATCTGTGTTTCCACACAAGAGGCAGAGACATTGAAGTGGTAGGCAGAGTTTGGGGTTACAAGCAAAACTTACACACTACCTCTTTTTGGGTATGAAAATTTACAGCGCAGTTTAAGTCACATTATAGTTTTGAACTTTTTTTGTACTACTGGTGTCTTGTACAAAAGCCATTGTTATAATTTTCAACAGTCTCTGAAATACCAGCTAGTTATAGAGCTCTTCCTCTCTTTCCTTTCTCCTGTTTCATAACCTGTTGAAAAGTATTATTTTCGACTGTTAAGCAGTGATTGAACTTGAGAAAATGCTTTAGTGGTGGATGTAGGGTGTACAGCTTTTTAATCACTTCAGGACAGGCAATATTGCTGTGCATCCTCTGTGGAAGAAACTATTAAATAATTGCCAGGCTACCTGCTGCACCTTATCATAATTGTAATTCTTTATTCCTAAATGTTTGGTTTGAACTAGTTTCAACCTCTGCTACATAGAAGGTTCTTAATCTTGGTTCTCACCCATACATATTTACCCGAGACTGTCAAAGAGTAAGCACATTGGTTTATTAGCTGCTCTGCTAACCCAATCAGGCTGATAAATGTAGTCTTCAAACAGTAACAATAAATCAGAAAGCATTTTGGATAAGATATGACTTTGTCCTGTTCAATCAGGTATGTTTGAAGTCGTTACATTTGAATATATGCACTATTGCTGATACAGGAAGCAATGTTTAAAATGAAGGTCAGTGAAGGTTTCAAGGGGCTGACAGGCAACAGGAGATGAGAGTAACACATTAGCTTAGGTCCAGTATTGCTGGGGTTACACTATGGTATAATTAATTGAAAGATAATTTTGCCAAGGAAGAAGGAACAAGAGAAAGCAGGACCACAAAATATTCTATACTGGAAGTCTTGAAATTAAGAAATGGGAAATCTTGGAAATTCCTTTTCCCATTGAAAACAAGAGAATCACCTCAAAAGTCACAGTGTTCTGCTTTGGTCGCTGCTTAAATTCATGCCGTAAAGCTTAGTGGCAAAGGGGCATGTGTGTAACACGTGTACATCTGGGTTGGATAGGCAATTGCTGTAGGGGAGAAAAGCATGAAGATGCACCCTAGAAATGGTGGTGAACTGGGCAGCATTACATTCCTAGACTGCTAAAAGTCCATCCCAGCTCAAGCAGTAGCTAATTTGCTCAAGTAAATGCAACACTAGAATAAAGGCTGTGGCTCTCAGTTTCACCCTCCAGTATAGGACTTGTGTATATGCACATAAAGTCTGGACCTGGTGTGTTTTCTACGTAAGAGTCACAACAAATCTACCAAATCTTTTGCTCACCTTGCTATCTCTTTATGCCTGCTGCTTTAGGATAACTGCCTGTGACCTGGAGATGCTGTGCTGAAATAAGTGTAGTTCACCCAACCAGGAACACTATGTTGTGCATGAACAACATCCAGGGCTTTTGAGTTGTCTCCAGTGAGCCTGGAGCATGAGGGCAAACAAAGTCTATCCTGCTGTTGCTGACTTTGTACAATAAAATCATAAGAAAAAGGGAACTGAGACAAAGAAAAAGGAGCAATATGGAAGAGGAATGTAAAAGATGCTTGGAGAACCTTACTGTACCCAGCATAGATAGCTGGCTGGTGACTGTAATGGGTTCAGCTACTGCTTGAACCTCTGGGCTGGAAAGAAAAAATCTGAGGAAAACAGTGGACCCTTTTTTGAGCAAATACAGTATTCAATTTGAATCTGTAGACCTGGAAGCATTTAAAATTGCAGGACATATGAATTTTTCAAAAAACAGTATTTGTTTCTACTTTGTAAGACATAATACTGATAGGCTGGAACACAGTATGGGTGTTTTTTTCCTATTACTTTCCCACAGAACAATTACATATGTAGCTCCGATTGCAAAATGCAGTCAGATTTTTCTGAAGAGTGAGATTTCAGGAAGCTTGTATTCACAACTTCAGGCAGCGTTAGTCTAACGTAAAACATTCTGTTTTGAAGATAAAAAACCTGGAGACCTGGCCATGAGAAGTTGAAGACGGTAGTGGCATCTGATTAGCTTAGCAAAAGAGAAAACACACAGTCCTATGGCAAGAGCCAGGCAATAAATATACCCGATATTGCAGTCTAGTCTAACGTGGGTTAATGCTTGTATCTTTATAATCTTGCAAAACACATTTAGAGATGTACCCTTGTGTTGTTTCAAATTATTTCCTCATTGTTTCTCTGTGAGAAATGCACACACATAAATTGTTTATGAAAGCTCATCTCCGACACCATTTATCCACTTTCCTTGAGATATCTGATTTGCCAAAACCGAAACCTTCCTTTATGGTATATGAGATGCTTCCTGATAAAATCCCCATTTAAGGGCTAGAGACGGGGTGTCTCTTGGGGACTGGTAATGAGATACAGAGCAGAGTTCTGCAAAAGTTCAAAACAAAAGTATAAGCCATGTGAATCATGCCTGGTTTCATGCCTTGCTGGAAAGAAACATTTCATGTTTCTGTGCAGAAATCGGACATAGCTTGTCATGTGGTCTGGTTTGGATATGAAATCAGATGAAAACTTGGGTTTTAGCAACATTGTCCTTTCAGAATGTAATTGTGCAAAACTCAGACTGTAACTGAAGAGATACCCTATCAATGTATAAGGAGTATGCGTTGAGTTGCTGCAGAGCAATGTATAGTGAGGTGTATAAGTTGTTGCAATATGACTTGCAGCGTCTCTCAGGTGTAAGTACTAACCCAGGGCACTTTTGCAGCAGTGGGGGGAGCAGCATCTCAGGGTCTTGTGCAAAAGTTGTGTGCTATCATCTAAAGCAAATTTCAGCTCTGGGTGACTAGCACACTCTGAGTGGGACACAGAAGGGCTGCAGGCTTCAGGATGTATGGGATGGAGAGTGGGCTGCTCTGGAGCAGGCCTGCAGTCCTTCTGTAGGACTTTAAACACTAGTCCTAACTCCTCTGCATTTCCTACTCCAGTAATATGGTATTTGCTGTGTTTTGGGGCTTAGACCTTGGTTCATACCCAGCCCAGGTACACCAATACAGAATGCTGGAAGTGCCCGTGAACCTTTAAACTGAAATGACTTCACAACCCTGTTCCATAGAGTAATCAGCATTGCAGCATGGGTTGATTTTGGCAGGTTTGATGTGCACTTTCACCGGAAGTGATTCAGGTGCTCATCTTGTGCATGTGTCAGGCCCTGAGAAACGTGTTCTTTCTTAGGAAAGACATTAATGGTTGTTGCCTGAGTGTTGCTTCAGAGCCACTCCTCTTCAATGTTGTATAGGAGACATAATACTTTTTCCTGCGGCTTCCTGTAATAAGATATCACAGATGAAAGTCAAATTTGCTTTCTCAGTTTCATGTCCTCAGTTTAGAAGATCCTACTTATACCAAAATAACTCCAGATGACCCCTTTTCATCAGTCCAATTACAGATTTAATTCAATTTCCATAGAAAGGAAAAAGAGAGATTTTGGGTTTAGGGAAGAGCAAACAAACTGAGAATACGGATCTTGGATAGGAAGCAACAAAACAGAAAGCAAACAAAAAAAAGCTCATGTCTTCTTCCAAGAGAGACCCAGACAATGCAACATACCTAGACACATGACTAGAAAAAACAAACCTCGCAGTTGGCTTGCAGTCAGACACCTGCTCTGAAAACCATGACTCAATGGATCATAGTTCATTAACCCACTCAAACTATTTTCTAATTATTGTCACATTTTATTATTCAAAAACTTGGCCACTTCCCAAGAAAAAAGGATCATCCTCCAAAAATGTCCTTGAATTCTATTGAGAGGAAAAGCGAAGAGGAACTTGGGGTAAAACCAAATTATGTTACAGTATTGACAGCAAAATCCTCAAACCTGGACATGTCTACATTAATTATGAGATTCATCCTGAATGTGTAGTTCAGTGGGGAATGCTGTTTGTGACCAGAGAAACCCAAAATCTCTTGACAGTTTTTCATCTTATGTTGTTCTTCAAGTATCTTAAGATAATTGAGACAATTTTTGGTAACCAAAAACAAACAGTCCAGACTTTCTTGACTTTTTCTTGCCTTTTTCTAGGAAATGATGTACCTCCTATAGTCACCCACATCTCTTGTATTTTTGGCATGAGGTATGATGGATCTAACTGTTAGTTTTAGAACACAATTGCTCAAGAATTCCCTCCTCTCTTTCCCTGGTGGAACAGACCCATTAAATGCCATACAGACTCAAAGATGTAAATACAATGTCTGTGGAGAGAAAAAAATCTTAGATCAACAGAGGCATATCACTGTCTTTCAGTGTTTAAAATGAAACGTCAGAGAAATCTAAAACCTTATCCTAACGTAGTTTTGCTTAGATTTTGCTCTAGGGATACCAAAAGTCAGAATGATCACCTAATTTTAGGCTTTTAATTTGTGTACATTGGGCACCTTAGCTATCACAAAGTACTTTGACATGGGGAAGCAAAGATCTCCCTGATCTCGCTGTCTGTAGGCTCTATCACCTGTCAAAACTGTGTAGAAGTCTGAAACTTTGCTCAAGTTTCAGAGTGGTCTCTCTGGAGCGGTCTGACATGTTCGTTGTAGTCCAAGTACCCTGGAGCTGTATTGCCAGCACTGAACCCAGTAAAAAGGATAAGAGAAGGGATCATTTATTTCAAAACACCACAAAAGGAAGGGCTGCCTGTCTTTCGTTAATTATCCCAACATTTTAAACACTCGGCAAGAATTTGGGAGACATGGGCTCATTTCCTCCTGCTGAAGGTAGACAATTGTTTAGAAGAAGGTAGAAATCACAAAACGAGGAAGGAAAGAGCAAGGCTGACCCTGTAATAGAGAGGGCACAGAAATCAGATGGGCAATGCAGCAATGGGATAAAAGCAGTTAAACTAAGGTGTAGGCATCAGACTTGTCTGAGAGAGTGTCCCATACACTAGGCGGTAAACCTCTTCTCTTTGATTTGGTCTTGACTGCACATCTTTTTCTTTGTGTGCTATGTACTGGTGCAGTTTGAAGAGGAAGGATGGAAGGCAGGGTAGATGCTCTATAACTTGATAATTAAGGCACTTTCCGGGCAAGAGAGAAACAGGAATTTGGAGCCCCTCAGGCCAAAATAGAAATGAAATTCACATTTCCTGCTTTCTGCGCTGTGGCTCTAAATGTCAGGTTAATCTTCAGCAGTGCTCAGTGTCTCCAAACAAGTAAGATACCTGCTCTCTGCACACAGCCTGTCCTCCCAGACCCTGAGGCCACAGGAGCACTTGCACTCTGGATGAAGATAGGAGCTGAGACGTGGTGGTGGTCAGCTGCTGGCTTGCTGTAAGCAGCCTTGTGCTCATTGTGTGGAACCACAGCGCTGACTGTCTGTGGCACTGCTCAATTAGATGATCCAGGTTCCTCAGTGTTGCTAGGAACTCAGTTTTGAGGCAGAATGATGTCTGTATTAGGTGCTCAAAGTAGGTAACTAAGTTCAGAATCTGGCCATTGTGCTCTTAGGAGAAAAGATTCTCCTCCAGAGAACCTGCCAGTTTATTGTAACCCATAGCACTGATTTTGTCCTCTGATAAAACTAGAGAGATACAAACCACAGAGAAATAGTGTTGTCATAAACTATCTTTCAATAAGATAGCATGACACCTTTAAAAATTATCTGATAACGAACAGTGCATAGCTCACTTATGATCAAGTTAATCTATGGTCAAGTAGCAAAAAATAATATTGAGCTAGGGCTGAGTCTTCTAGAACTGCTAATCTTCAGACATATGTATAGTTCTTGTGTTAAGAGAAAACATCAGCTTAGTGACAGGAAAATCTTCCCTGCAACTTCTAATTTAAAATAACAGAGAATTTTGATTGTCTAACTGTGTCAGCGTGCTTCAACAGCTGTGATAATTTTAGATTTCCATGCAGCGCAAAGTCTTATCAGTAGACCTAAAGATGACTCTTGACAATCTCTCAGGACAAAGAAGGAAATTAATCAGAAAGTTAACTTCTTTTTTTTTTTTTTCCCCCCTAATACTAAGCCTGTTCTAAACCAAGGTTAGAGTGGAATTAATCACCGTTAATTGTAAATAAATCAATTTGTTCTTTTTTCGTAGTAGACATATTTTCAAAACAAATTTAAAAAAAAAAATCGTGTCTGAGATTTGCCACTAAGAAGGAGAGAGATAAAATATAAGTGTAGAATTGTTTATAGGAAGAAAAATAAAGTAGGCCAAATCTCAGTGAGATTATGTCCATGAATCCTAGAGGCAGGACAGTGTCTAGCCCCATGATGGGGGAAGAACTCTATTTAGGATCTGCTCCCTTTTTATTTCATGGCAACTGTCAGGGTACTGGCAGACTAACTTTCTGTTATTACTTTCCATATAAAAGAACATATTACCCTGCTAGTGGAATTGATCACCTTTCTGGAATCTCCAGCTTTGAGATGGGAGGATTTTTGCAATTACTTTTGTTCAGCCTCAAAAGCTAGACAGGATGTTTGTATTCTTATTTCAAGATAAGCTTCCCCTTATATAATATTGATCTTTATTCTGTAAAGTATTGCTCTTCCTTTTTCTTTCTTTTTCCCCTCATTCATATAATTTCTCTGTCTCAGAGACCAAACCCTGGCCTATCAGATTTTGCACAGTAATTTTAGATTTGTCAATAAAGATTTGTAGTGGTTGGAAGGGAAGAACTTAGCAACCAACCTTACTAAGTGTGTCATTATTTCTGGAGTGTGGTTTACTTTGAGGTGAGACAAATGGAAATGATTAAAGTCATATTTTATTGAATTTAGTAGAGGGGTGATATGAGAGAAGATAGTATGGAGATGATTAACTGAAAATCAGTCACGTCATGTATCAGAAATGACTGGAATAATAAAAAAATCCACAAAACCTCTCTTACAATATATCTAAAAAGAGAAAAAACTTCTTACCATCAAAAACCACTAAGCATTACCTGTTAGTATCTTTTACTAGGGCTTTTGGCACAAGAGATTTGTCTCACTGGGCTCGAGTTGTTGCAGGCTCTGGAAAAGGACAAAAGAACCCCCAACCAAAATGTTCTGAGCCATCAGTCAAAATAACCTAGGTGACACAAGTCCTCTGGCAAGACACAATGCAACATTATGCATCTGCCCTGATTTTGGATGCAGTGTGCCATTGTTCTCCCGTAGACCATCAGACTCCAACATTCTTCATGTGTGTTCTTTGCCTTTCCCTGGTGTAGCCAGGTGGGCTGGTTTCGAGGGAGGAGGAGGAATTCGCAAAGGCTCACAGGAGGCCAGAAACAAGCCTCGCGCAGGATACGCTGCAGTAATTAAAAATAAAACACCAGAACAACCTCTTTGCCTTAACAATCAGGTCAATTTGTAAATAAAACCAAAGCTGTCTCTTGAGACGTACAAGAAAGAGAAAAGAGGTTGGTCTCTGAAGAGAGGCTAAGTCCAACAAACTTAATCTGATCTTTACAAAGCCACTAAGTGAAAACTGTGAGTAAATGACTGGAGAAGTCAATTCACTGCAGAGGCATCCTCATGTTACTTAGCTACTTGTCAAAACACTAGCCTCTTGGGAAAATAAGTGTTCAATATGGGTGAGGATACATAGTCATCTGAAGCATATTTACCTAGGAAGGCAAATGGATGTTGCAAGAAAGCCTTTGCATCATTATAAAAGTTTTGCTCTAGTACTGCTATCCCATACTGTCCTTAATGTTATTTTGCTCAAAATCTGCTATTGCACAAAAGTATTTTTGACTTTGTAATTTTTAAAGGTTCCTCTGAATTCTGATTCTCTTATTTTGTTCTTTTCTTATTCTGCATACTATGATTTTGTTTGATTGGTGAAACAAACAAAACGGGCTTTATGACCAGTCCAGAAACTTACTAATGTGCTATTTTGAAATTTTGCTTTTTCTCAATTTTTTTTTTTTTTTTTTTTTTGGAGTGGGGCGGAGGGGAAGCAGGACAGGGAAGGGGGAAGAAGCGGGGGCAGGAATACAAATCATAGACCTCTGTGATATTAACAGTTAGTATAAATGAAGAATTTGGCCAGAGAATTTCTGCTCTTGGTGAATAAGTGAGAGTTCAACTTAGGGAGAAATAATTCCTTTGAGTTTAATATGATTACTGGAAAGGAAGTAGAAATTCGGGGCTGGATGTAGGTGAGTGTAGGCCTTCTATGATAGAAAATTCACAATCCAGCAAAAATTTATGATAAACTTGTCTGGAAACTGAGTATTAAACATTACTGTAATGTTATTAAGTCTTAAATGATGTTTAGAGTATTATTTAAACAATAAGAAATTGATTTTAGGAAAAGTATGAGTCAGAATAACTATACAACTAGAAAAATGGGTTTCTGTTATAACTTGAGGGTTTTATTGAAAAGAACTTTAAGACAAGCTCTTGAAGATTATACTAGCATTTGTTACTAGAGAAGTTTTTTTGCCATTTTTCACTCAGGTTTACAATTACAGGAGCTTGTTAGGACTTTTGAGTAACGGCAATACATAAGAGCCTTTTTCCATCTCAGCTTGGTAAAAAAGATGCAGCAGTTTCCTCTAAGTATAGATCCTGAAACCTTTGCTTTTTTTTTTTTTTTCCCTGCCATTACTTTGTGAACTTGCTTCTTGTACTGCTTGCTTGGAAACTAGTACCTTGAAATCACAAGGAAAGAGATTGTGTTCATTCCTTTTGAGCTCTCATTGGGCACACATTTCTCATTAATGCTGCTCAGGTTTACATCATAACTTATAAGCAGAACTTCCTGGACTGAATGCATAAACTAAAAAATCTAGGAAACAACAGTTCTGCGCTAGTTTGTGCAGGTAAGTTTTAGTCTCTAAATTGTTTAGAATATCTTTTGGCAAGAATTGGAATAACCAGAAACAGTGCAAATACTCAAGCCAGAATTTGATGCCGTAGCCCACAAAAACCCTCCAGTTTATCTGTCTCAGCAATTAACTTTCCTTCCGCGGTGCACCAGGACTGATTTGTTAATCATGTGAACATGTTGCAAAGTTCCTCTCTAGTTTTGTAAGCAGTTTGGGAAATGGATAATGGACATGTAGGACAGCTGAAAGAGTCTAAGCTTTATGCTTTTGGATGAGTGATAGATGATATCTATTTGATTACATTCTTTTTACATGTGTTGGATGTGAAAAATTTTGATTTATGCCACAGATGTACACAGCAACAGATAGATGCTTGCCATTGTTATAAACCAAAGATAAAAAATATAATTATGCTTATGAATTGTAAGAAAAGCTACAATAAAAAAGTAATTTGTTCAAATAAATTGGATCTTGAGGACAGTGCATGTCATGAGATCAATAAACAGCATTTGTTAAGCAACTCTACTGCTGAAGAGACTGTTACAGAATTTTGGCTTCACCAAGCTCTCAGTGGAAGCGTAGGCAAATGGATGAGGTGGAAGAGAGTAAATGTTAAGCCAGCTAACTGGAAAAGATAGTGCTACTGAAGTGTATCTACAAGAACTGTAATTTAATCAAGATGTCATTTGTCCTCAATTATATAAAGATACCTATAAAAATACCTATGCTATGTCCAGTGCAAGTTTATTACTTTTTAATGTGAACCCAATTGGCAGTCACATCCAGTTAAAGGATAAAAAGATGCAAGATGGAAAGTCTTATTGAGAATATTAAGGTGTGTAGATCTGCACTTTTACATTTTTTACCATCCAAATCGCAGTGGAATGCAAGTCTTTGATGCCTGTTAGATCCACTTTTTATGAGACAGAATTTTTAATATTAGAAGTTGGATAACACTACGGCAACTTCGGAATCCCAGTTGGTTGAGGAAAAAAAAAGTAGAAAAGAAAAAAAGAAGGAAAGAAAAAAAGAAGAAAAAAAAAGAAAAATATTTGAGGAATACAGTAACGAAAATAATTTGAGCATACATTAAATTCTCATCTCGACCAGAGATGTGTGGATCCCTTTATGAATGTTTATGTGTGTTGGAAAAATGAATTTGTCTTTAGTGAATGTCCACAGTTGAAGAAAGCCGATAAATGTTTTCTTTATATGAAACTAGTAGTTGTAATTGGCTGGTGCTTATTTCTGTGCCATTTTGGCCTATCTTAAAAATCAAATTATGGGCATCAGCTCTTTTTGTGCACATTACCTTCAGGTTGTAATAGATTCCATATTGGTACTTCTGTATTTTTTATTTAGCACCGTATCCAAATACAAGTGCAAGTACACACATGATTTATGTGAGACCCCAGGGACATCTCTAGGCAGCTAGAAGCCAAGGAAGACACCCTGAAGTATATCCACTTACCAGGCAACTGAATGTCATACCAATCTCATACCAAGAATGGATTTCAAGCTTTAGATTCAGCAGCCTAAATTTAGGCTTCGACAATGTACACATTGATGTGTGAGTTAGGTGTCTATGCTTCCACTGGAGTCAATGTAGATTTAATCTATCTTAAGGGTTATCCAGAGCACCTGGAAATAGACAATTAGAGTTCAGTTTATTCAACCACACTGAAATCTCTGGTGCTTTTTATAATGTCTCATGGCATTTTGACACGTCTCCAGCTGTCAGTTCAGAAAGGCAGGGTGTCTCATAGGTTCTACAATATGTCCAAGAGATCTGCATGGGTCACCCAGGACCCTGTGACATCTCAAATGATGTTAGACCACCATGTGTGGTCAATCAAGTCCTCATATTTAATGGGCTTAATAGCTGTCTGGACCCCACTCGTAGTGTGTGATCGCCATCGACTATATGGGTGTTTAGACACTTGGCTCACGTGTTGACATCTGGAACTACATTCCATCCCAGATTTTTTTTTCAAATCATCACAGAACTGTGGTGCCTATGGCAGGCTTAGCTGCCAATCGAGTAGGGTGCATTTTTTTTGCATGGTACTATAGTCCAAGTTGTTTACATGGCAGTGAATTCCAAACCAGTCACTAAATAGTGGATTTAACATGCCCATTTTCTCTAAATAACATGTCCTGAGAGCTCAGTTGAATGGGCTTTTTGGCTGGAACACAGCATAACATTAACTGCAGCTATATGGTTTCTATCTGGAATTAATTTGTATCCATATAGCCTGGAGTCTAGGCAGAGAAAGCTTGTGTTTGCCACTAAAAGGTACGTGCATCCTTGGAAGAGCTATATCTGCAGCTGTCCCCTTTGGGATTCTACCAACAGAGGTGAACAGAGTAACCAAACAACCTTCTTCTGGCAAGATACTGTTTACTCTGCATAATAGCAATGAAGCTTTGAAAAATAGATGGGACTGAAAAATAGCCTGTGTCCTACTTCTCTGTCTCAAGGTTTGCCACCGCCTCTTGAAAAGCTGAAAAGGCCCAACTTTCTCACTAGTCAGGCATCTGTCCCTGCCTGAGGAGTTCCTGAATTACAATTTCTCAGGTGCTAGAAAGAAAGAATTTTTATCCTGCCTGAATTCTTTATTTTCAGCTCCTCTACTTTGGGCTGGTTCAGTAGGGTTGCCCCGTCTCCCCCTGAGGGAATGACTCCACCCCCTCGAAGGCATTTTGCTTTCTGCTTCTGTTCCATCTGTTACCTGGTGATGCGGACATCTGGAATGAACACAAGTGGCCGCACTGCCACTACGACTGCTCGCATACGTAGCCTTCCTTAAATTCTGCAGTGTAGAAGATATAGGCTGTCGCTTGCCTCGATGGCTTTTTTTGTTAGTCCCCAGCACAATGATCCTGACTGAAAATTCTGAGCATCAACATAAATTACTAGCAATAGTACTGTTAAAATTGCTGCTGCTGCTAATTACAACTGTTACTAGCTGAACTTCATTTTACTAAGCTAAACTAACTGAAAAGCTTTTAGTTACAACAAAATCAGCTTTAGATTGCCAGATGCTTTAGGTAAAACCCATAGTTTTTTTATGAAACAGCTATTTTTTGAGATATGCCCTTGCATAAGAAAGGTTTTTTTCACTTTTCAAAACATTCAAACTGAAATTTTTCATCGGGTGTACTGTGTATTATCACAAAAAAACGGAGGCAGGATGGATGGTCACTGCAGAAAATAAGAGTTACTATTCTCATTCATAGTTACCAAAGAAGCTTCCGCGTTATCCTGGTGAACCGTTTCATGGCTGCTGATGAAAAACACACCTTAGCACACCGAAACTCACTGTAGCTGTATGGTGACTCGTAATTACCGAGGCGAAAGCTGAAATAGTTAAATAAACTCACATTCAACAAAATGACTCTAAGACGCAGACGTGCATACAAACGTTCATCTTCATTAAGGCTGAGGTGAGAATAGGCAATGTGCCAGCTTAATACATGGGTATTAAGGTCGGATCACAATCTTTTCCAATAATGGCTACAGGTACCTTCATTAATTGTAAAATTACAGTGGGATTCCTGCGATGGTGCATATCACATTTTCATGAATACCACATTCATTCTTGTTGGTTTATCAAAATAATAGCTGCATTAATAAGGACCGGTCATTTGTTTCAAAGTGATCCTGTCAGCTAACACATGGAAAATCCTCATTCATTCCTTCCCTCTTCATTGTATTAACATTATTCATGCTTAACCCTGCTGGCACGCATGTGACAGAGTATGGAATTTGAGAATACTTTGGCATTGAGCAGCACCCAATTATTGGAAATTATTAACATTAACAGAAATGGCTCTAATCCTCGCCTTTTCAGCAAAGAATACATTGCCTCAGTTCTAGCCACATGGTCGCTCTTTTAGCCTCCCCGTTCTCTTTGTTGATTAAAACCAAAGCACAAGTGGGTGATTTTTTTTTTTTTTCTCCCCCCCCCAGCCCGCCCCGGTATCCTGATAGCTGACTAAATTAACACTGCCCTCTGATCACCAAACGAATGGTCTTTGTGGGACCAAAACATGGGTGATCAAACGGAGCGTCCGCCTGGTTTGACAGGTATGGTGTTGAGTTGCACATGTGCCTCTCCTGTGCCTGACATCAGCAGCAGGAGGGGTGGAGCAGTCCGGGGAGTTAGTGCATTTACAGTTGTTACCAGGGAAACAAGAAAAATTGCAGACGTTCTGTATTATATATAATACAATCTGAACCTGGCTCTATCACAGCAATGTTTGGCTAATACAGCAATGTACTCTGCAATAGTAGCAAAAAAATTCCAATATTTTTCTGGCTGTAGCAGGGACCTCCCTTATGTAAAACATTAGTCATTAGAATTTAAATTAGACTTAAAAGAGAAGATAAATGGAAATACCATGTTCAGCTATCTCCTCAAAAAAAAAAAATGGCCCCACACTGAATTTCCATTGCAACTTCATTCATCTTCCCAGCTTTGAATGGCCAGCAATGCAGATGGTGCCTTGTTCTCCAACAGCTTCCTTTCCACTAGGGTCCCACCTTCTCCTCACTCTGTGAAGCCTAAATTTCTACTTGGTATTACACAATTCTCAACAATTTCTTACCAATTCCCTCTGACACAGCGCAGAAACGCAAATAGCTTGCAAAAAAAAAAAAAAAAAGAAAGAAAATTGGAAATTGAATTTAAGATGTAGTAGAATAAAAGCAACTAATGCAACCTCAGTCCTGCCTTGTGTGGTGTTGTAGTGCTACCTGGTATCACTCAGGCAGCAGATAGTAAAGAAGAAAAGGAGCAGGTCTACAGAGTGAAGCAATTGGTGCTGAAGGACTGAGGTCCAGGCTGCATGAAATTTGGAAAGCTTTAACTTGGACTATATCTGTGATCTTGGACTAAGAACTGTGAACCAAGTTCCTGTTAACGGCTAGACCACATTAGACATGTTCCTGGATTGCGTCCCTCGGTTTAGTTTCATCTGATGCTGTTTTAGGACCCTGAGGCATTCTATGGTATGAACCAAAGCACTGCAAGTGGGGAAACTCTGAAGAATTTTGGTTGAAAGACAGACTCCAGATCTGAATTGAAATGCTAATGTAGATGCACCCAAAGAAACACACAATTTTAGTAAGATGGTGAAAAAGCACAAAAAGATATTCTGCCAGTTCTCGCATTCATCTATCCTTTCTGCTGTCCCTTCTCCTCAGCAAAAGTGGTGTGGATGAAGGTATACTTGAATAGTGTATCCAAAGCAATATATTTCTTATCTCTCCTAACTGCAGAATGTCTCTTCATTTTTAAGCTTTGTTTTATCTTGGATATTTCTTTAATGTTTTGGGTTTGTTTGTTTGTTTGTTTGTTTGTTTGTTTGTTTTTTCATCAAAATTGTTTTAGGCTGAAGGACAAAATTGTTTCTCAGCTGTCTGAATCAGAGATCTTTTTAGATCCATCACACATATCTCTATAATTTAAGCTAAAGCAATAACTGGTGAAAATAGAAAGCTGCTACTCTCTGAGTTATAACTGCTTTCTCAGTGCCTTACGCCAAGCCTTTGTTACGTGTCAAAGGAACATGAAAACGCATGAATCTTGGCTTTATCTTTGTTGCCTTTTTGCTGTAGAGAGCAGTCAAGCATGTACACTTATTTGATACATTCATCCTGAGTAGGAGACACGGACACCAAAGTAACCATCAGAAAAGAGACCCTTAGCAGCCCCATAGCTGTTTTATTTTGTAATGTAATTGTGGGATGCGAAGGGGGTCTGCGGTTCAGAGGTGTGAAACAATGAAATGCGTACACTTATCTCTGACCAGAAAGAAAGAAGGGTCGAAGATAACTCCTAGCTCCCCTCCCATTTCACTGGTTTTGAAGCAATAAAATGATGGCTCCTGATATGACTTGTGAATTTTTTTTTTTTCAGGTGGTTTCTGTGTAGTCAAGTGAAGGCTGAGACACAAGGATTTGGGGCTGGAGCATGCTCAGCACTGGTCTAGAGATAAGAAGTCTAACAAGCCCTACTGCAGGTATACAGCTGCAGCATATAAACTGATATATATCAGTTTTAAAAGTCTATAATCTAATCAAATCCAGCTGGTTTTCAAGGTGACAACAGAAGAAAATGTTTTCTGCAATATTTATGTTAACTTTCATCTTCCAACTAGCGCTCACCAGAAAAAGAAATGGAAAAAGAATTTAACATTGGCAAAACTATCGGTAATTCCCTACCTTTGTTCTTATAAATGGTTTTCACTTGTTCCTCGTGTTCTAGGGTAACTGAACCTTCGTGAGATGAAATCAAGAAAAACTGTAACCAGTTACATTTGCAGAATTGTCCGCAAGGGAAAGCAGACTAGAACTAAAAAGCTCTGCGCCCAAGTATGAACTGGCGTTTCTATTTCTGCCCGGTGACTCGAGGGTGGCTTACAAATGCTAAGGCGTTAAACTTTAGCACCATCACAGCAGCGTGTGTGACACGGAGACTGCAGTGACAGGCCGGCAGCGGGGGGACGGACATGCAGCCCGCTGGTGCTGTAATTTGTCCCGAGTGCTGGGACGGGAGCTCCCCGCTCCTGACTTCCCTCTCCTCCCCGCCAGCCTCCCTTCTGCCGCGGCTGCTGCGGGCTCGCCTCGGCTCACAAAGTGCGTTAAACGTAAACACCACCCAAATCGTCCCCGGTCCCGCTGACTGACGGTGGCACTTTGTCAGCCTCAGCAGCTCCCTGCGCCGGCTTCACGGGGGGATTGTGATGAAGAGGGTGTACGGAAGCGTATTTTAATTACAGGCATTTTTACTTGAGGAGAAGAGTAAACAGGTGAAAAATGTAGACGCACGACAGATCTACATAATTAACTGGGGCCCCGACGAGGCTGCCACTAGGTTTCTAGCAGTCACTGGGCTTTGTAGCAATTTGAGGATGAGGAGAGGGAAAAGGAAGAGGCACCCAGAACCTCGGATTATATATTTTAATCGAGAGCGTATTAAAAACATCGCCATAATACTTGGTCATCTCACCAAGCTCATTTAAAAATACAAATAAAAAATTAAAACCGTTTAATTATTTTCCTTCAGAATTAAAGTCATAAAGAACCCCTCTGAAAGATTTTTTAATCAGCTTCCAAAAAAGCCTCAGAAAAGGTAGCCCCCCCCCCCATTCCCCTTCTTAAATGGAATTTGTAATCTAACGAGGAAATTATTTATGAAGTATTTGCTCTGCACCTGAAAATACCTCCAGTGAAATTATGTTTGGCAACCTGAAGCACTTTGAAGTCGATGGAGTGGCAATAAAAATTAGGCCTTCATTAAAGAGCAATGCCTTTTCTCCAGCAAACTGGCACCGCCTCAAGAGGTCAAACTCTGGGAAGGCCACAGATCCCTGCCCAAGCCTCGCCTGTGCGCCACACATGGAAGCAATTTTGCCCATATTCTCTGCTGCTCTTTATGAATTTCTCCTTCCCCCCTCCCCACCCTTTTTTTCAGGCTTCCTTCTACAGCTTTCATGTTACATTTAGGAAATTAACAGTAACTGTCAAATTACTCTGCAAATAGGAGAATATAAGTTTGGAAGGAGTAGAACTTGCCTTTTGCCCTAGGGCCAACTCAGTGGAAAAGCAACAAAGGGATCCTTGAGAAGTGTTTGGATAGACTGTTTTAGCAAGCCAGGCTCTTATTTTATCAAGTGCACACAATTTTTCCATTGGCAATTTTTCCCCCCTTCCTGTAAATTATTCTTTCCCCTTGTGCACCCCACTTGCCGCATGGACTGGGAAAGGTACTGGGAACGATTATAGCCTCTAAGCACTGGCAGGGTGGGTATTAACCCTTGGAGAGAGATGGAAGGGGTTTGGAAGTGGGGGTCCCCTGCGGGATTATGTACAAAAGGTGCCGTTTGGTTTGAAAAAAAAGCAACACACTTCTCACATGTGCGTATGAAGACGACGTAAAGGAGGGAGTAGTTACTTTAATTAAATACTGAAATCTTTTGGAAAAAAAGTGAGAGAAGAAAGCTCAGAGGAATTGTAATCTATGGAGATGTAAGCTAATTACTTAATCACTTGCATTTGTAAATCTTATTATTGGAAAAGAAATTACTGTAGTGATTAAATTACAGATATTTATCTGCTAATAGCCCTGATTAACTGGTGATGCTAATCTGTCATTCTGAAAGCCAATATTAACGGCATCAATCTCACAGAACAATAAACAGTTTATATGAAAGAAAACTTTGTCCGTGCAGAGTCCAGATGTGCAACGGGAATGTGGGATGTGTGAGATTCTGGAACCAGTTTGCTGGACCAAAACAGCCGACGCTCTCAAAATGAGTTGTTTTGGCCCATTAACCCGTTGTCAGGCACAAAGCGCTACTTAGTTATGAACAAGTGCTGTCTTATACTGCAAAAGCAATTTAGTTAGCAGAACTTCTAGAGTAAATAAATAAATCCCAGGCTTAATTTATTACCAGAAAGTTATTAGGTCTAGGGCAGGTAGGCCAGAGAGAGTAGTTACTAAGTCTTGCTTGCAGGTCCTGCAAAGAAAAGGTAGCTGATAGAAGCCAAAGAGAGGTATAATTTATTTATTTTTAACAGATACCTGACTGATGCTATTGATTTTCACTTTGGCTAAATAAACTTTTTCTTTTTAATCAGTGCTTCTTACCACAAGCGAAAGTGATGAAGAGGAAAAGTGGAAAGACCAGTACCTTAATTTCCTCTCCATGTTGCAGGGCAGGTTTTACAGGGAAATGAAACTCCAGCAAATAAACCCACGTTAGAGCTTCAGAGGAAATTTGCTGTGAAGCGGACAATGGCAAAGTACCCAGAGAAGATCAAGTTTCCTATTTAAGCTGTTCAAGAAGTACTGCAGGAAAAAAAAAAAGAAGAAAGAAATGAAACAATTGCTGTAAGTGCTCGCCTTACAGAGCTCCTATCTCAAATATAACTGGAATCTACCAATGTAATCTTTATGATGACCAGATGTTACTATTTCTGGGAACGTCCTGAGTTTTCAAGGGCTGCTCCAGTTTCCTGGCTGATTATATTGAAACCGGTGTTTGCCTCGGTTACAATAAAATCTGCCAGCTGGCTCATCTCATCCTATCAGTGCCTCCCACTGCAATCTCCTTTATCCCAACGATTTAAAATAACCTTTCTTTGTGCAGAAACCACTGCGATAGGCTTTAGAGCAAGACTAGGGACCTTTCGCTTAAATTGTGTTGGGGATTTTTGGTGAAGGAAAAAAGTGTGTGGAAGGCAAGAGAGGACTATGGCATGGTGTTCTTTGCACTAGATGCAAAGATAAGGATGTACTGATGTCATGGTTCAGGCCAGACTGGCTACTGAAATGAACAACAGATGCTCTCTCCGGGACAACTGATAGTAACAGACCAGAAAAGGTAGGAAAATGAATTCACTTTCGCACAACACCAACAAGTTGGGTTTCCCCCCCCCAAGATTTTGTGTGTTTGGATTTAGAGGATTTTATTTATTTATTTATTTATCTATTTTCTTTTTGTCCCCCCAAGAATGACAGAGATTTTGCTAGAACTATCAAGTCAGATGCAACTGAGCATCTACAATAGGTCTGAGAAGCTACCACACATCCTTAAATCCCAGATGAGTCTACAGCACCCGTGCAATGTATTTCTACAGTATGAGCTCAGGCAATCCTTTCAGAAAACACCAGACTCATGGCACTTGTTAGGACCAGTCTTTGAACATCTTTGCATGAAGTTGCCCATACAGCAGTCACAGATAGCACCTGACATGCTCCAAATGGTCCCTGTAATGAATCTGTGCCTGTGCAGTAAGACTGAAGTATCTCAGACAGTGCTGGCTCTACAGTCTGAGTGTAGGCAACCTGGTAATACTGGTAGGCATGAGTATGTCTGTGCGGGAAACACTTAGTGGATGAGCAGGTTTTAAAGGTTTTCCTCTCAGTAGCAAAACCGACCAAACAAAAAAGAATGAAGCGCAGTATTCAATTGCTCAATTTCAAGACATCCCACATTCAGAGCAAGACTTTTTGAGGGGCGGAATATTGCCAGTTTTCTGATGTGCTCAGTAATGGAGAATGCTTCCGTGGATACATACAGATTACTGTGCATTTGCTCCCTCTGCACTTTTGAGCTAAATGTGATATGAACTTCTGTGGTTAGGAACACGGGAGAAGAAAATACATAACTGCCTGCTTCCATTGCTCCAGGGACACATAAGGGTGATAGTCTTGAGACCTAGAAACCTTAGATGTAACATAAATTGGCTTGGTTAAATAATTGCTGTGCCTATTGGTTAACCTATTGGTTAAATAATGGGTGCCTATTCAGCACCCTTGGGCAACTCAAGATGTTCTGGATGTCAGCAGGAGCCTGAGACAAGTTTAGGAGTCAAATGGCACGGGGCCTTCTGTCCTGCAATGGCAAGTGAAGACCAAGTCTGGGGGACCCTCCCATTGCCTGACAAACACTTGCTATGGGGACACCACAGCAGGAAATCTCCTAGGGAAGAGGAGACCATGTTTTCAGGCAACGTAGAAATGCTCTCAATTTCTGACTGTGCAGACTGGGAAGTGGAATAGAGGGGGCCCTCAAATTTCCTTTCAGCTTTCTCTTCCATAAAGCTAGAAAACCCAGTGACTAAGGAGTGATATTGAGTCACGGGGGAAGACTGGGGAGTTATTCCTCTAACAAATGGGTGCCTTGTATGTAAAGATGCTTACCATGAGGAAAAGGATCCCAAACCCAGGATC
This sequence comes from Chroicocephalus ridibundus, assembly GCF_963924245.1. NCBI lineage: Eukaryota > Metazoa > Chordata > Aves > Charadriiformes > Laridae > Chroicocephalus > Chroicocephalus ridibundus. The sequence goes on from NC_086284.1 coordinate 77,378,455, forward strand.
GACTGACTGGGTGCAATGGCTAATAATTTATCCTTGGCAGTGGGACCTTTATTATACAAATACTTTCAAATGAAAGGGACCTTCTGTTTTTGTCCTCTTACTGGAATGAGTATATATATTTCATTGGGAAGGAACCATGGCAAGCGCACTCAAAAGAAAGTAGAGGAATGAAAGCTCAGTGAAGCTCAGAAAAAAAGAGTGGGAACTCAGTAAGATATTTTATTTTAGTTCAGGAAACTATGGGTGAAGCTCAGAAAAAAACTCTCCAGTTAAGAATTTAAAATAATATTGGAATATTTTCCCTTTTCTGGTAACCACCCTGACTTGTTGGGATCCAGCAGATGATAAAGGAGCTGGAAGCTTTCAGTCAGTCTCTGGAAGCAGTCACATACTTAAAAAATGAAAAGACATAATTCATATAACATTTCTGAAGCCTGAAGTGCTCTAAAAGACAAATGTAATGTTTTCTCAAAAATAAGTACACGTATTCAACAGTTAGAGTAGAAAGCTTCGGTTGTTGCCAGGCTTTTGGTGTCTAATATAAGTTATCAGGGAAGAAAACTCAACACTCTGAACCTGAGTTCTGGTATGAAAGCACAGGGAGCTCTAGTATCTAATTTTCCACCCACTTATAGAAATTATTTTAGGCATTTTGAGCCAAAATCTTTTGAAGTTCCCTTAACTGAGTTATTGTTGGTTTACACTCTGATTTCATTCATGTAAGGGAAGAGAAAGGCAAATTCATTATTTTTTCCAAAATATTTTAAAAGGAACGTCTATTTTTATAAAGCATCAGTGGTAAATGATTAAAATAAAAAAAAAAATAAAATTCTTTTATAACTTGCTTAGGCCCTTCATTTTCCTTTCCAAGTGTTTTGTCTGCATATTTTCTTTTCTGTGGTTGTACTAATTATGGTATAGTTATAAGTAGTGTTATACTTCTGGTAGTAAAAATGGCAATTATGACAAAGCAAAAAAGCTTTGTCCTGCTTTCAGTTTGTCTTCTTTTTTGACTGGGAGCTCTGCAAGGCACTTTCTTAGTCTGTGTCTACCGAGTAGGGGTACAACATGATCCTGCTGTCAGTGGGAGCTGCGGGAATTCTGTAATTACCTCTAATGTTCCCGTTTTCCTGGTAAGGGAGCAGGAACAATCCGTTAGAGCCAGACGCACATCTTGAGTCTCTTCTGAACACTAGGAAACTGTGAATGCTTCATCCTTCTACAGTCCTCTTTAAACAAAGTTATAATTTTTAAAAGAAACACATTTTTGAGTTTTAGAGGCGATAATGCGGCATCGCCAGTAGAGACGACAGACAAGTATTGAGGAAAGGGACGAAAGCGCGGTCTTCTAATTGATATGTTATGTGCAGCAGGAATTCTAATAAGAGTTGAAGTATTTGGGCATAAAAGAGGCACATCAGTTTTTATCTAAGCCTAATGGCAGCTCCCCATTTTTGATTCCTTTCTGAAAGAAGTATGTCTTTCTACCAATAGGACACAAATTACAAGGAGCTTTACAGAGCATTATCAATATTTATAATGATGCTTAAATGCAAACCCGCAGTCAATCTGGACAACAGCTCTGATAATATCCTTCTTTCTGAATAAACAGGTCTAATAACATCCCATTAAATAAATGATTTTCCACAGACTCTAACAACTCTAACTACCCAGACAGTAGCTTGAGTGGCCTTGTACACACAGATAGTACATTATGAGCTATAAAACTGTTGTGAATTCATTTGTGAGAGTAAATTCATCCCTGTGCAAAATATCAGAGGACAAAAATGTATTCTGTCCACGTAGCCCCCAAGTCTGTGGTTATAAGATGAACTTGCAGAAGTTGTAATTTCAATTTTGCAAGCAGGCCCATAAGATTTCAGTCTACACATGCAATGTATCAAAATGATTTCAGGATTATAGCCTAATCTGGGGAAAGATGAATCTTTCCAAATCTTCTGGATCCGGATGAAGAACAACAGCAGGTGTTAAGGGGAAGCATGAGATGAGACTGGAGTCACAACCACCACTGTTGCCTGAATGCTCCTGCGCAAGTTCTTTCTTATTTATTATTTGCAAGAGCTGAGAACTGGCTTAGAAACAAGACCATCAATATCCCCATGTTGTCACTCTGTCACCCCATTGTAAGACTGTAATTGGTGTTGTCTACTGAATATGAATACTTTGACTTGCTTGGGTGACTTGCCCAGTTACAGAGACAACTCTCGACCACTCAGATGTGGGTGCAGTTCCTCTGTCTCAGCTAGTTGCTCATTACCCACCCCAGAGGTTAATCTTTCCACAGCCACACTGGGGCATTCCTGCCTCATGAGTGTGGCATGATCAAGCACAGCAGAACGAGGAAGGCAGACCTTGCAGAGCACCCTACTGTCAAAGATTTGTAAGCAGAAGCTTCTTAAGGAAACCTGCATGAGTTGATATTTGGTAGAAAGACAGTTGGAAAACTTACTTTGGGATTTAAATGAGAGATGGCCTTCTACCAAGTCAGAAAGAAGACCTTCAGCTCCCAGAAGTGTCATGAATGACATTTTCCCTGGATGTGACTAGAGCCAGAGGTTGGTGATCGAAGTCACAGAAAGCTGTGCAAACAACCTCTTCTGTAAGTGTTGACACAGTCATTCAGATGGTTTCTGGGAAACCGTGGAGCTTGGAATGTGCTGGAGGGCAATAAGGTCATTTGGGGGTTATAAGGTAACCACGGGTTGTCTACAAAGAGTGACTGGCTACACTGGTCCACTTCCGTGGGCCAGGACAGATATCTGTCAGTGCTTGATAGCATCACCTTTCAGTGTCTCTGGGGGAACAAAAACACTTTTTCCTGATCATTAGCATCCCACATTAAGGAGAAGAGGCATATCCTCATTTTAGCCTCTCTTTTAAGAGCTTATCCATTCCCATCTCTAGAAATGGTAGCACATGATTTGAAGTAATCACGTGGCATGTACCAAGGTGAGTACCCAGGGCAGTCCCGCGGCCTTGAGATTCAGAAGGTTTCTTTCCACTTACTCAGGAGGTCAGTGGGGTGGACTTACCTCCGGGCTTTGACTGTCAAAGGACTCTGGTGTGAAGTGGGGTAGAACGCATATGGTTATTGACCTGAGATGGGGGACATGGTTTTTCCAAACTTATTTTTGAGCTGTCCAGAGAACCCTTCCCACTGTCCAATATGTCTGCCCTCCTCATGCCTTTAGCAGCAGGAGATGATGAAGCATGTAAGGCACTGTGTTTTGCTTCTGCTGCTGTTCAACAAGCAATTCAATTATTCACATTCAACAGTGTCAAAAGCCTTTTCTATAGATGGAGAAATAACAGAGTGTTACACAGCCACATGTGCCCGAACTTTTCCATGTTGGTCATATCTTTCATTTATGCTGTCATCTTTAATGCAGGTACACCTGTGGTAGAGTGAGAAAGAGAGAATGTTAACAACTTCGGGAAAAATACAAAAGAAAGCTACAAGGACATAATTAAAGCAGCATAAATAGTAAATTTTATCTGTGAGATCTACAAATGATAAAAAATATTCTATGTTTAACAGAACATTTTGTTAACACTCAGATCTTATTTACCTCTCAAGGACTTGCAAAATTTCAGTGACTTGTAGCCTACTGGTCTAAGCAGTCACATAGACCCAGTTTAGGTCAGGGATTTGAGATTCTTATCTTTTTTAAAGATGTTGCAATCACTAGGGCAAAGGGGATTCTGGTATGGGGAACAGGCTTTTTTTTATTTTTTAATAAACGATAAAATACTCATTTGCCTATTAGAGAACGTGTAATGTAAGCTGAAAATCCCAATCAAACTTAAGCTGAAAAGTGACTGCTGAGAAGTATGAAGATAAAGTGTGTAAGTTCAAACACCTTTCATGCCTGATTTGGAGGAGGTTTCAACTCTCTCATGAGGGTGTCTTGCGTGGGCATGATGGTGCATCTGCTTCCTGCATTGTGTGGGAAGGGCCTAGACCTGTTCTGAAGGTAACTCCCAAAATATAAATGTTCATTTAGAGGATGCCCTTTTCAGCCAGATATATTCGTCAAGTTTAATTTGCATACAAAAGTAATTACAGCTATCGTGACAAACAATTTTTAAGTCAGGTAAACTTTCCCTCCCCCCCAAAAAAGAATGAATAAATAAGAATAGGTACATCCCATAGCATGAGTGTATTTACAACTGCATAAAGATGTCCCAAACCAATAATGTGTTATTCCTCTCCCTATCAAGAAATATTTTTATTCACCTAAAGTCTTGTTTCACCTATAAATAACTGTGTCCCAGTTAGGAAGTGTGAATTGCACAGTTTTAACCAGATCAGTACATCTTTTCTGAGCAATGTAAGAACTTAACAACAATCACTTTTCCCTTCCTGTAGCAGTTTCACCTTCAGAATGGCTGGCCTGAAATTAATTAAGACATTCATGAAGGAAAAAAAAAAACTTACATTTTTTTCTATGGGGGGAAAAAAAAGAAAAAAAAAAGTGTATTCCTCTGGGTGAATTGTTAACTATAGAAAATATGCTTTCCTGTATTTACCAAATACCCCTATTTACCAAAATTTTACCAAATTTCTACAAATTTCAAGTAGCGATGTTATGTCAAAGCAGATTTTTCTCCCCTTTCTCACATTTTCTAACTGCTTTTCAAATGGAAAAGAATGTAATTTTTACTTCTTTTGATTGCTCAGAAGTGAAAACTAAAACTAACAAAAAGTAACACTTCAAAATAACTAACATTATAAACAAAACTGCATTTTCCAATAGTGATTTTTAAACACCCCAGGAAAGTAAAAAAATTTAGTTTGTTGTGAAATAATTTCTCAATGTCATGAAACAGAATATCTAAAAAAACCCAAACAAAACCTCCTAACAGACTACAGACCTGATATTGCTTTAAAGTACAAATTAATCTCTTAAATAAAATACATGAAAGGAAATTAAAGAGTTAGTAAAGAAAATAAGCAGTATAAATTAAAAAAAAAGAGGCAGAAAAACATACAGTCTTGTTCAGTTTTGCTCATTTTTGCTGTTCTTGTTCAAGATGATAAATAAATATCAATGTATGCTTTCTAACTATTCTGTCAGATTTTGCTAAGGAAAACCAGCAAAACCAAAAGTAATTTTTCATAAAAGCTGCATGTCGGTTTGTGTAGGTATGTGTCTTCCAGGTGGGATATATTGCAAGCGATATGTCTGCCATCCACAAATAAAGGCAAAGTCTTTAAGTACGTAAATATTTATATACATGGTATATTGGGAAAGCAAAGATGCTGCAGTTGCACAGCTAAAGAAGGCACAGTTTTCCCATGGTATAATTCATCATTATTGCAAGTTTAGTTAAGTGGGAGGTCTATTTATGTGGTGGTTAAGGTGCCTGTCAAAAGGGCGCTTGGCACTTGCTCCTCCTTTGCGCTTTGAAGTTCACTTCCTACAGTAACATTTTCCAGTCATAACACCTCCTTCTTCACAGCTAAAAGTCAAGGCTGCTAGCCATCCCCCCCCCCCGCGCTTCAAAATGTAGAAACCGTAATTCAGCCCTAAGGAAATGAACCAATTACAAGGAACTTGGTTTAACTTCCTGCTGTGGTAGACAAATGGAGATCTGCTATGAAAGTAAGCCTGCAAGCTTAAGAAATATGTGTAGGTATTGAGCAATTACAGTCAACTGGAACATGCTAAGCAACAAACCCAATCCCTTTCTGTAAGGACCAGTCGCTGTACATGGCATCTGAGGATAACGAAACCATTATGGTTGCTGTACTCTAGACAGAGAGGTGTGTGTGAAATTTCCTGTTCTGGTTGCAGATTTCGGTGTTTTCGTGGTGGGTGAATAAAGGACTAGTCTATAAACTGCAAAGAATGTGGGTCAAAAATATGTTTTCCTTTCTGCCAAGAGAAAAACAGAGATATCCTGCAGAGCTTCATGCACATAAATGGTATGGATATATTCACAATTAAGTGTTTAGCCTAATAAGGAATAAAGGTCTGTAGTAGAAGTTTAAGAGACCTTGAATCACTGCTTGATGACTGAAAAGTCTTTTGCTCTAGAACCTGGGAAATATAGTAAATTCTATCAGTTAACAACATCAAAAGATAATTACCTTAATTATTTCATGTTCATGTTTCATAGTACTGGTTTAGGAATAGTAGTCCACGAATACAAAGTAGACAAACCTGGTATCACTTCTCTCTACAAACTCTTCTAATTTATCAGCTGGAATTGCATCACAAGTAATCTGAATATTATTCATATTTTTGTTAACATTTAAGGGTTTTTATTTGAAATTATGGATAACCTTTATCCCAAGAAATAAATGAGGTATACTGGGTGCATTCATGACAGCTAAAAAATATGAACACATCACTACATCATACTATCTTACAAATCACTTTTAAATAAAAATGTTTTGAAAAGTATTACAGTCAGTTTTTGATAGGCATTAATATAAATATTCAATATGCTCAACAAATATTTACAAAAAAGCTAATGAGATTAGCTAAACTGCTTTGCTAATCCTGCTTTGTTGTGAAAAAAACATGTTTTCGGTATGACCAACTAGTGGCCTGTAAACATTTTTGATAACACTTTTAAGTTAACAGACTGTTTTACTTATTTCACTGTTACCTTTTGAGATGTCACTAGTACAGTGTACTAAACCATGCAGTGAATAATGTAAGCAGTGCGTAACAAAATGCAATATAATGCTTTGGAAAGGAATTATATTTTTATGATTCCCATTTCTTGGGATTGATTTTCATTCTAAAGCACAGAAAAATTAAACAATGAAATGTCAGAGTAAGGTGCAGTGGAAATTCCAAGCTTTGAGACATTCTACAAATACTGCAGAAAACTGGTAGACATTCAGCCAGATATCTACAACAGAGGATCCCTGGTTTCCTGTTTACCAGATAGGCAACACGAGTTCTTTATTCCATCACGATTTCTGTAAATTCCTTCAAGCTGAAACTTGAGCCGAAATGAGGTCAGGGTCAGGCTGGGTTAGGATTGCCCAGGAGGTCTTCAAAGAGAGCTCAGGATGCAGCAGGAGGTCGTCGTTGTCACAAAGCATTGGGGCAACCTCGGACTTCCCCTGGCCCAGACGTGAAGGAGCATCTCGCACGCTTCGACCAGCCTGCAAATAGACCTTCTGTCTCCACTTGGAGAGAAAGCCGATGTCCTGCCCCTGTGATGGCCGTATCCCCTTGCATACTTGTCAAGTTTAAAAATATTAGCACTATCATCTTGGCCAAAAGCTCATCCGGGACTGTACTTATGCTGGCCAAATTAAATATCTACTTTGATTAATTTAGCAATTAGTGCAGTCTGCTTATTCATTTGTTTGTTTATCTTTTCTAGATAAAACATGACCAAATACCCACTTTTTTAGAATGTTTCTAGTGGGAAGCTTTTGCAAACAATTTCTTTTTTTTTTTGCAATTGTGCTATGAGCCAGATTACGATGAGCTGTCCGATTTTCAAAAGAGCTCCGTATTTAATAACCTACAGTGAGCATATGCAGTGGAGGCTTCAGGTACTCATGACAGAAAAACTTTAACAGAAATGTATTTTTAGTTAAAAAAGACAAAACAAAACAGCCATGCCCAAACTGATTTTTTTTAGCCTGCAAAGCCGTAGACTTAGTGGACTGTGCTGTTTATCCATCTCACTTGTCAGTCTCCCAGAATAATTTCTCAGTTTACTGGGCAGTTTTTATTAAACTGGAAAAAAAAAAAAAAGGAAAAAAAAAAGCAGTAGATGTCTTTAAGTTAATTACATTCTACAATTTTTAGGCACACCAGTGTCTTGTCAGGGGAGATGGACCCAAAGCAGTACCTCCACTGATAGTTATGACTTAATAGGCACATAAGGACTGCTCAGCTGAATATCACAGGTTTATCTTCAGACTAGCCACCTCGGGGTTGCCTCTTAACCAGGGAGCACACAGAAGGGAACGGAGATTATTGTAATCATCAGATGGTTGGTGGTTCAAAGAACATAAAACCATAGGAAAAGAGGCTGCATTAATTCCAGTGGTCATGGAGTAGCTTTACTTTTTATATGGAGGGATAATACATCAAAAGCTGGCTTTGTTTCAGAAAATGTTACAATGTCGATATGCCATATGAGTAAATCAAAATTAAATTTATACATTGATTTTTTTTTCATTTTTATATTGTCTGTGTTATTCATATGTTATTTCATAACCTGCTGTGCCTGCCCAGATCAAAACAGGTGTCAAAATGCCAAACATTTTCTGCTCAGTGAGAATGCTGAGTACCTATCTGGCTTTGTTTAAGTGTCTGTTTTGCAGAGAAGAGTAGGACTGGGCAGGGATTTGTTTGGTTATTGTTGATTTTATATTATCTTACCTTATGCTATTTCATTTTACTCTTCCATGCGTATTTCATAGGAAAATAAGATCATATTGAGATATATGTGTTCCTGATTTGTACTTCTTTTGCCAGATCCACACCCTCTGACCTTGTCTATTGCAGTAGTCTCCTTGTCCATCTAGCTGTGAAAGCCTCCAAAGACCTTTACCTCTACATCCCACCAACTTTGTGACCATGGGAAGCTGTCTCCAGCACTGCATCTGGACAAAGCCTCAAGTCAGGGCCTGCGATTTACCCAGTCCTTCACCAAGCTAGTTCCCTTCTTGCAGTCAGCAGTTTGCCTTGCATTTGCACCCTCCCAAGACCCCCGGGAGACTAGATGGAGCTGCTCTTCCAGCACAAAAACTCTTGTGGAAGTCCTCCTTTGCTAGACAGTATTTTCACGACAATGAAATGACAATGAAAGCAGCAACTGGAGCAATGTTGGAATAACAGCCATACAGAGTGGAGGGACAGCACCTCAAATTTAGCCTGATGTCTCAGAAGATGTAGAGCTCCCGGTAGTGGGATGCCATTCCCCACACTTACTGCTTTCTTCTTGATGTTTTCCTTATAATGATTTGGTCTGGTAATGTAGCAGCAAAGTTAAATGCCAATAGAAAGGATGTAATCAGCCATGTCTTGGTTTCAAAAAATGTCCTATGATACTATGGTATCTCACCCTGAGAAAGCAATTTTTGTCCCATGAAGGAGGAAGGGTCTACTGAGGAAATATCTACAATGTGGCTGAGGAACTTGTGCTAATTGGGCAGTAGCTATTGCTAGGAGTAAACATGAATAAATCTAGCTGATGAATTCAGTCTGTAAAAACTTTCCCCACTCAGATGCTCTACGAGCACAGTTCTTCCTGGGCTCTGAAATATTTTTAAAGTAGATTGTTGTCATTTTTTTAATTTTCAGTTTTCTTCCATCCAAACTTTGCATGTCTCTCAGCTCCCATTAAACACAATCCATCTGACCAGTAACCCTACACATGTGGTGAAAAAAAACTAGTCAAGAAAAAAGGGGGTCAGGGAAAGGTTGGTTGAATAGGCAATTAGTGGGAAATTTCATAACAATAAGAGAAATGTGTTACAGAGCAGCCTATTTTTTTCTACATAAGTCTCCATTTCATCCCCAGGAATATTCTTTTCATGCATATTTAGTTTAAGAAAAAATCCACCATACATCTTTCAGGATATTTTTTATTCTTCGTTTATGATACTATAAATGTTTAGGTAATAATGCTGGTATTGGAAACAAGTCAAATGAGCGCAATTCAAATTAGTGGGCAAGCTAGAGGAGAGTCTTTCATTTACAGTCTGCTTGATCAGACCACATTAAAATCAGCAAGACTTAAGCCTACCCTGTTTACAGCCCACAGGTTGTTATCTAGTTAGGAAGCTTTCTGTTCAGAATCGTTAAGCCAGCGCTGTACTGCATGCAGCTCACCATTAATTGGAAGCTTGGATTCTAATGGCTGGGTTTTGGGGCGGCAGCTGGAAATCCTGAAACCCACACTATGCCCTAAAATGTATTCATTTAATTTAAAACCTTTACATAAAATTACCGGTTATTTGAAAGTTAAACACTTAGTCACAGCATTCTCTATCAGATGCTATGAATTTATTCACATCTAGATTTTAAATTACCTCCTTTCTGTTTAAGATGCCAATTTCGCTAGGCTACCTGAAACATCATTTACATAGAGTTATTACATCAGGAAAGAAAAAATCCTCCCTTGTGTTCAGTGACTTGTTTCTCTAATCCCCACAGACAGTGAGGAAGAAAGGCTGGCTTTATACTGTCAATTTCTTTTACTGCACCCATTGGCACTTGTCAATATTCCTTACCAGACGAAATGCGCAAATATTCTAGGACATGTAACAGCTTCAGAAGTTTGCTGCCACTTATATTTTGATGTACTGTAAATGTCTACTCATTAATTAATGGAAAAACAGGAATATTTTGATGTTGCAAATCCATAAATGGAGCTCTACTCGCTGAGCTACTGAATCAGTTCCATGAAATGTTCAAACTTCTAAATCAGTATCACATTTAATAACAAAAAAATAATATAGGCAGCAGAGTACCTTCTTGTACTATTTAGTGGGAAAAAGTCACTGTATAACTAATGTAATCTTGTAAACATACACAGTTCCTTAGGGCTTTTCTGGGAGATGGAATAAGATATGCTTCCAATGTACACTCTCCTGTTATTTTTAAACACGGGTTCAAACTGAAACATACACAAGATCTGGGGCCACTCAGCACTGGACCTGTAGCTTTTCCCGTAGGTCAGAGCCCTAAATTATACACGTTCTGCAGGCTCTCGGTAATGGTATTCATTCTTATGCGGTTGTGCAAACATATTCCCTTTCAGTCAGACAGGACTCAGTCACACCTACTTGCAGTCATTCTCTTGTCACACTGAGTTAGAGTGACCACTAACAAATAAGAAACAATTGAGAATCATGCCAGTATTTTCTTTTCTTACCTGACAATTTCTCCTGAGGAGCCCTAGGTGTTAGACCCAGCTAAATGTAATTTGAGTGACTGAGCTCTGCCTAGCCAGCTCTCCCTGCAGTGAGAACTCAGTGATGCAAACTTCTCCGCTCCTTGCCCTCGACTCTGAGCTGGACTTTTGTGTATCGCTTCTCAAAATAAACAAAACAGTTCAGTGCTGTTCTGGGAGGTCATTGAGATGACTCTTCCCACCATAGCCTACTCAGGCTTTTAATCATGAAACCAAGTCTAGAAGATGTATGTTGTGGAGCATCTTAAAAATTTAGTCCATCAGGTATCTCACTTGGGTACTAAACTGGACTGCATCAAGGCTCCCATCTAGCTTACGCACATGATCTTCCACCTTTCCAGAAAAAAAAAACAGCACGGCAGCAATAGTTGAAACTGAAAAAAACCCACATTATTCTCCCTACGCCCAGGATTCAGTTGAGACATGGCAGGTGTGTGCATATGGACTCATGAGAGCAGAAATGCTTCCATGGTCCACAATTTAAGTAAAGCCTTAAAGATCAAGTACTTGTACTTTTGTTGAAACACTGAATGGAGTGATACATCCTTTAAGTGTATGGCATATTTGATTTAATTTGAAAAATTGCGTTTTTAGTTTGCAAGAATGGCACAATAAACCAAAGGAAATGAGAATGCTTTTATAAAAATAAAGGAAACAAGGAGAGAATTTCCCAAATTGGATGAAGACAGTTTCCTTTAACCTGTAGACTAACAGTAAGGCTTTAAACCTGTGGAGCTCTGGTAATGAAACACCCACATATATTCCTGAACCACCATTCCATAATCTGCCTGGTGCTTGCGTTCTTACCTGCTAGTGCTCCAGTTCAACTTGAGGCAAAAGGAGAGTAAAGCTATGAAAGGCAGTGTAGTCTTGTATTCAACAATTTTATGTTTTGTAATTTAGGACTCCCTGTTTTCAATTTACATACCATTTAATATCAAGGCATATCATACAGTTTATAACTGCAGGTACTGAGGATAAGCCACGTGATAACACTTGACATTTAGGTCATTTGCACAGAGGATGAACAAGGAAATCTTCTCTCCCCTGACTTTAGATGTCTACATATGGCTGTGAGTGTCTACGTATGACCTAATAGTCCTGAACCCCCTTTACAGTAATGAGAGCAACATGCTTTCCAGGGGTGACGGTTTTCACTAAATGTAGATGTCTACTTTGGGACAGGACAAAACACAGTCAGTCGAATCCTGTCCAAACACTCAAGATGCTTACAAATAAAAGAAATATATTACACAAGTAATTGACAGTGAATATTACCACTCATCATCACACAAATCCTTAGCCTTTTTTTTTCTGAAATATAAAGGAATCTTGTCTTTCTGGATTGTTGTATTTTATGTGCTAGAATTTTAATGTTCAGTGGATAAATTTGTCCAACGACCAGTGGATAAATTTGTCTATGTTTAAATATGTTCTTCCTTCAAGACCTTTTAAATTGAGAGAAGAAGGAATCAAAACTTCACAGAATTAAAAAGAAAAAACAAACAATTAATGGCACATTTTATACTTGTATAATAATACTACCTAATTACTATCTAATTTTTAATAGTAAAAATATGGACTTGGTAATCTACCTGGCCATACAAAATAAAAAAAGGCTTTAAGTGTGAGTGAGAAAGCTGAGACAAACTATGTATGGTATGTTTGGTAACTTTTTATAATGGTCTTTACAAAAACTCAGCCAAACTAGGGACAATTCATCTGCTCTTTACAGCATATAAAACTGTCACAAAATATACGTATGTTGTACGGGGCTTGGCTGCACTGCAATTACTCTGTGACTTGTGACTGGAATCATTTTTGTGACTACCCAGAATTTATTCCCATAAGCAGTTATGCACTTTGATATTCACTCCCCAAAACTATTGCACTGTCTATGATTGTTTCAGAGCTGCTGCCCTGAGAATTTGCCTAGCTGGAATAAAAAAATTCCATGGAAAACTTCTAGTGCCAGAAAGACTCCAAGATAGATATGTAAAAAACAATAGCACAGCATTTGGACTCTTATCTTTTCATTTTGACTGACGAAATCCTGCTCTTAAGTCATTGATGGAATAATCTACCATATAATAAAGGACTGGAAAGCTTTCTTATAATTTCCTCTGTCAAAAAGAGGGGATAATATTTCCTTTGAAAAATTGTATTTAGGTCTCGTGTGTCCAATAAGCTCTCTTTTCCACTGACTACTATAATAAACAATAAATGTACCCATTCTGTCTCACTTTCCATTTTGTCCGTTTTCTTTGGAAAGTAGTTTTTCACCATTGACATAATATCTGATGATTAAAGTGATATACTGTTTTTTCTGTAGTGAATCTGACATGAATCTGTATGCTAATGCACACAGCATGGGGAATAAACAGGAATTAGAGAAGAGTTGCATGGCTATGGTCTTGTTGGGATGATAGAGATGTAGTGGGATGGTTCACGTGACTGGAGGGTTGCAATGGAGGGATACAGGCTTCATGGGAAAGACAGACCAGGAAGATGAGGAGAGGGAGTCGTCCTTTATGTGAGAGAACAGCTGGAATGCATGGAGCTCTGGCTGGGGATAGACAATGAGCCAACTGAGACCTTACAGGTAAGCAGTAAAGACAAGACAAGTAAGGGTGACATTGCAGTGGGTATCTGCTACAGGCTGCCTGGCTAGGAAGAACAAGTGGATGAGTCACTGCAGTCAGCCAGAAGTAGCCTCAGGTTCATAGGCCCTGGTCTGCATGGGCTTCATTCAACCACACTGATATCTGAAGGAGGAATAATATAGTATGGCACAAGCAATTCAGCAAGTTCCTGGACAGCATCTGTTACAACTTCCTGACCTAAGTGACAGAGGAGCCAACAAGGAGAGGTGCTCTGCTGAACCTCATACTCACCAACAAGGAGGGATTCATTGGAGATGTGAAGGTCAAAGGCAGCTGTGGCTTCAGTGACAATGTGATAGCGGAGTTCAGGATCCTGAGGGCAGGGAGGAATGGCTGATATGACAGAGGGTTGTGCTGGTATCTAGAGAGACCACAATAGGCTGGAGAAAGTGCCTGACAGGTACCTGATGAGGTTCAACAAAGGGAAGTGCAAAGTCCTGCACCTGGGGAGGAAAAACCCCATGCACCAATGTATGCTGGGGATAAACCAGCTGGAAGACATCTTGGCAGAAAATGCCCTGGGTATCCTAGTGGACACCAAGTTGAACATGAGTCAATAATGTGCCCTTGCTGCAAAGAAGGCTAATGGTATCCTGGGCTGCATTAGGTAAAGTATTGCCAGCAGGTTGAGGGAGGTGATCCTTCCCCTCAGTTCTGGTGAGGCCACACCTGGAGTCCAGTTCTGGACTCCCTGGTACAAGAGAGACGTGAACATACTGGAAAGAATCCAGCAAAGGGTCACGAACGTGATTAAGCAACTGGAACATCTCTTCTATGAGGAGACACTGACAGACCTGTCACTGTTTAGCCTGGGAGGAGAAGGTCATTTCAGGGGAAAACTCATTGATGTGTACAAATATCTGAAAGAAGGGTATAAAGAAGACAGGTTCTTTTCATTGGCGCCCAGTGACAGGACCAGAGGCAATGGGTGCAAACTGAAATACAGGACGTTCCCTCTGAACAGCAGGAAACACTTTTTTACTTTCAGGGTCAGGGATAGGTTGCCCAGAGAGGTTGGAGGTACACAAAATCATCTGGACATGGTACCGGGCTGCTTGTTGTAGGTGGCTCTGATTGAGCAGGGGAGTTGGACCAAGTGACCTCCAGAGGTTGCTTCCAACCTCAGCCATCCAATCCACATTTTAAATTCAGTGGCAATATTATCTGTAACTTTTTAAATATGGGCATTTTCCTAACAAAAGGTTTCCTAATAGGAACCACAGAATCATAGAATCATAGAACAGTTAGATTTGGAAGGGACCTTAAAGATCACCTAGTTCCAACGCCCACTGCCATGGGCAGGGACACCTTCCATTAGACCAGGTTACTTAAAGCTCCATCCAGCCTGGCCTTGAACACTTCCAGGGATGGGGCATCCACAACCTCTCTGGGCAACCTGTTCCAGTGCCTCACGACACTCACAGTAAAGAACTTCTTCCTAATATCCAATCTAAAACTCCTTTCTTTCAGTTTAAAACTGTTACCCCTTGTCCTATCACTATACTCCCTGATAAAGTGTCCCTCCCCATCTTTCCTGCAGGTCCCCTTTAAGTACTGGAAGGCTGCTATAAGTTCTCCCTGGAGCCTCTCATGAGAGTGGAGTAGAGACGCAGAATTACGTCCCTTGACCTGCTGGCCAGACTTCTTTTGATGCAGCCCAGGATGTGGTTGGGTTTCTGGGATGTGAGCACCCATTGCTGGCTCAAGTTGAGCTTCTCATCCACCAACAACCCCCAGTCCTTCTCCTCAGGGCTGCTCCCAATACATTCTCTGCCTAGCCTGTATTTGTACCCGGGATTGCCCTGACCCGCGTGTAGGACCTTGCACTTGGCCTTGTTGAACTTCATGAGGTTCACACAGGCCCACCTCTGAAGCCTGTCCAGGTCCCTCTGGATGGCATCCCTTCCCTCCAGCATGGTGTCATTGGTAAACTTGCTGAGGGTGCACTCAATCCCACTATCCATGTCACCGACAAAGATGTTAAACAGCACTGGTCCCAGTACCTGAGGAATGCCACTCGTCACTCTTTTCCACTTGGACATTGAGCTGTTGACCGCAACCCTTTGAGTGCTGCCATCCAACCAATTCCTTGTCCACCGAGTGGTTCATCTGTCATATCCAGGTCTCTCCAATTTAGGGACAAGGATGCCTCTAAGAAGAAGAGATTAAAATAAATTTCATAGTTTAACATGATTTTTTTCATTTTTTTTAAAATCCCTGCCAGAAATACTCATCCTTTTTTCTGAAATTTAAAGAATTTGATTGTCTTGCTTTTTTTATTCCATTAACTTTTAATACAAGTATTTTTTTATAAAGAGTATTAAGGTCTTGATTGGCATTTTAAGTTTTTCTGCAGGATTGATTGTGTTGAATGTATACAATAGTATTTTCAAGAAATTATTGTATTATTATAACTATTATAGCATTCTTATCATTATTATATTGTATTTAGCTACTACATTTTGAGAAGAGGATATAATGTCTTGCTTTCCATATCATGTTTGAGAAAAATTTGGTGAGATGCAGATTATCACAATCTAGATGCCATATGTGCCTAATTCTCTCTTGTAGCCAACAGGCAATACGTGAACTTTCAGTGTATATATATTTCACTTATTTTAGATATTTATTTCTGAATGAGAAGAATCATTGCAATTCCCAAGAAGTGAAGAAAGATCAGGGAAAAGTAGAAGCCACCACCCACAAAGTTCAGCAAAAACCAACATAGACTTGTTATAGCCCTTGACTTGATCAGAGACGAGCCAGGACAGTGAACTTGACCAAATGGAGGACTTAATAAAAATTAAATAGTAGTAGCAGGAGGAATCAGAAACAGCAAAATGAAGCAGCCTTCTTCTTCCACTCAAGCCAAAATGAAGAAGCCACATTCTTCTAATTCTTTTGTGATCTAGCACTGTTTCAGAAAGTCTCTGTTAATTTGCTTTCTCTTCTCTCCTCCCAGTCTTACACACAAAATACGTACTATTTTTCTAACCTGCAATTTATTCTTAAGTATCGGGCTCTGTTGACCTCTTAGAAATAATTAGAATTCCCTCACAGGATAATATAATGAATTTTACATTTGTCTTTCCCATTTCCAGTTTCCTATTTTATCTTTAAAGTATCAGTCAGATTTAATCCCATGCCAGTTTTATTGAAGGACCATCTGTAGCTTCCCTTGGTCCTGGATCTGGCCTGGTATGCTTGTCTGGATTTAGAATATATTAGCAGTTACAGTGAATGCTGTCTCACCAAATCATTAATTGACTCAACAAATTAATGCCAAGGGATTTTTTATTTCTTTTGAGTTTTTTTTTTCTAAATTGCTTTCCATTTATTAAAAAAATATTGGTCCTTTACTGTAGACAATAAATGAATGCAAGCCTGTTGTGTTATATCCAGGTTGGTTATCTACTGTTCCAACTAACAATGGAAAGTATAACATTAGGGAAATCTATTGCCTTGTCTGTGGAATCTATCCTGAAATTAAAAAAATGATCTGTTGCTGCCTCAATTAAATAACAAAACCTAAACTTGCAAGTTTTTGTGATACAGGAGAAATGCATTGAAGGAACCCATCTACAAAACTGAGGAAATAGCTTTAAGTCATCTCCTAAGTGGATTTGGTCTTTTTAATTTTGGAGGGGAGGGCTAGTATCTTCAGAATTCCCCTAGATCTACTCCTTACAATAGATTGTGGGTTTTGATATGCATATCATTACATTGTTTAGGAACAAGAAAAGAACAAAGAGATACCTGAGACTATTTAAAACTTATTCAGATTGCTAGTAAGGCTTGTGAGCCAACAAATTTCACCTGCATGGTCTAAACTGGAATGTTCAAGGTTTTTTCCTCTGTATTTTCTAGTTCTCTTAGCACAGTCCCAAGAGCAGCATTTGGGAATCTCCCCTTGCAACAACAGTGGGAAGCAGGACAGCTCAGTTCAGCTTGAAGCTGGACTTTGCAAAAGGAATGAGGTGAATGTAGAACGTGCTTGAAGAGAAATTAACTCGCAAAATTAATCACAAATAAGGTGATTGGGAAGAAGCAAGAGTCTGAGGTAAGATTTACCTTCTAACAGGTTACCAGTTAGTTTTAAACCATACAGGCACTCGTGATTATACCACAACTTTCAAAAATGACGTTGAGAATTTGTGACAAGTAAAAGGAAGAACTACAAAGATGTTTTGATGACTGAAGAAGGGGACCTTTAAAAACTTAAAAGCATATGCTTTTAAATAAGTAACAAGGGGGAACGTCAGGTGTGAACTTACAGAAGAGTAATTAGTGGTTCATATATTAACTTCTCTTGCTGTGAATTATTTATATGTCCACACTTACAAATGTTTCCAGTTTGTTTGTTTATTTTCCATCAAGGAGCACTTTACATAATTGCTCAGAATATACAAATACTTCCATGGGAAGAAATTACTGAGGGTTACAGAGAAAGAGAGAGACATAAGGAGAGTGTCTGGCACTGGAGTCTCAGTTCGTATCAGAAGACCTGGCCCTTCAGAAGCGAACTGCCCAGTTGTCCTGGCTTGCTCTGCTGTAGTGCCTGCCATGGCGAGGCCTTGGAGAGCCCAAGCTTTTTTTTTCTTTTTTAATGAAATGAAGTCAAAAAGGCTAATGGATGTTAGCAAACTGGATCTAGACGAGTCTGAAATGCATGCAGAGTGGACATTGTCTAGTCACACTTGCTAACTGATAGCTGGTGAAAACACAGTCAAGCAGAACCATTTGTTCAAAGTTCAGTGAGACACATTCAGTTAGACAGTGGGTATTTTGTTGCCTTCGTAGGCCAGATAGATACATTGCCAATTAGAATTTTTGCATACTTCTATATCATTTTGATGATTCTTGATGTCATTGTCCTTTTCCTTCTAGTTTCTTTGCAATTATACCATTGCAGTCTGGTGTTTCATTTTCTTTGTCGTGGCTTACGGAGTACTTTTCTGAGGACTCCTCCATTGCCATAGTGACATCTGTCTTCCTTTCTCTGTAAACTAATCACCACCTAGCTGTTCAGTGCACTTGCTCTGCTGTTTATTGCATCAAATACAGGGACGAGCAGCAATTACCTCTCTGAACACGACTAGAACCCTCAAGGAGAACTGGAGGACTGCTAGGAAGTTGCAGTCTTTGACTATTATTTTAGATATGCTCTGATGACCAAAATTGCATGCATCAATTCTGCCTAGTTGCCTCACTGACTTACTTGAATAGCCTGACAGACCTGTAAAACCATACTTAAAATGCCAACTAGTGAGGCACACAATTTTTGCAGGGTGCATGTACCTTTCCACCAAAAGGATTACTTTTCAAAGATCATATTTTTTCATTGCCCAAGTTCCAGTTTATGTTATTTTGTAGTCCAGTAGGCTACTAAGGAGACTTGAAAATTAGTCCAAACTGTATTATCAGTAACAATGTCTCACTTTTTTTGTTTTTTCTTAAAGTGTTTCGGCAAGTCATTTTGAAGACTATTTATTAACCATGAAATTGTTTGAAACACTTAATTGTATTAGAAATTGGAATTTCCAAATATTAAATACCTTAGGCCTGCACCCTACAAAAAACATATGTGCACTGTGTGAACACTTTGGCATTGCTCAAATCTATAGGCTTAAGGAGTAAAATTGTTTGGCCTGAATATGTAGGTGTAGTAGTATTTCTCTTAGCTGATTAGCTAAATATAATTGCTCTAATCAGGTGTCTAGTGCTAATATTTGGTTTAAGTTCAAAATTCTTAGCCTCCAAATTTCCACTGGATTTACTAAAAAATAAGTTTTGCCGCAGACATTTCTCCTCGTTAGCTACTGGTGGAATATCTGAAATGAAACTATCATGGAAAATGTGTCAGTGAATTTGTGAGGCTAGAAACAACCTTCAGATGATTCCGTGTTCTTTCAAAAGCTCTAAAGCTCCTTATATTTCCCATTGATTTTTCTTTAAATAACAGGAACAAGCCTAAAGATGTTAAACATCTTTATATTTCTGATTGATTTCTTAAAAATAACAGAAAAAAGCTCACAGATATATTTTCCTCATGTTATTTTTAGCAATTATTTTACCTTATCATAATACATATATCATCACTTAAATGTTATTAAGAGGGTTAAACAAGCCGTAAAGCATCTTTTCCTTTTATTGTGTTGCTGTTGGTAACATGATCACACTAATAGCACTCACACTATATTTACTTTAAGGAAAATATTATCAGACAGTATTATTGATGTGACTTAATAACAGAAGAAAACCACATTAAAAGTGCTGCATCAGATTTCTCATGAGAATAGTAATTTCCTTATACCTAAAATAACTCTTTTTCCCCTTCTTTTTCTTCACTTTGTACTTTGAAAAACAGAGCTGATAGAGCTCATTGATCCATCCAGGCTCCTGTTGCTATCGGTGCATGTCATCTGTTTTCTTAATATTCACATAGCTCGTACACTTGCTTTGGGGTAAAATTCCTGTTTATCTACTCCACGATGTTTAACTTCACGGCTGAAACCTTATAGTAATCTATTATCATGCAGGAAAAAAAGTGGCATGCTTGTGCTACTTGTATATTTAAATTGTATGTGTGCTTTTTTCATAAATGCTGGTATTTTATAGTGCCATATGACTTGATGGTGTGCTGTATAGATCAAAGGAGATTTTGCAGCAACATATGAAAGAAATACAACAAATAAGATGTACAGGGGAATTTATTTAGTTTTATTTTAATAAATACTTCTGTATTACTTCCTTTCATACATACTAGGTTGGAGCATCTTTCATACAACTACCATTCTTAGTCATTTATGTTTCCAGGAGGAGGTATCTGGAATAACATACTTCAGCAAAACATTTAAGATTTTGTTTAACTAATGCCAAAATGGGAACTGTTTATGGACAGCTTCCTGAGTGCCCTAAATGTCAAGGTCCTATAGATATGAAGAAATCAACAATAACGCCAAGAAGCCATCCCAGATAAGAGGACATCTGGAAGCAGAAATAAAGAATAGGAACTGTATGGAAACATAGAAGTCAAACATTTTAAAAACGTAATGACTTGGCAGATTTTTATTCACTTGACAGAAATAGGTAAAGAACTGTCTGTGTCCTATAAACTTGAAGACAAGAAGAAATCATTTAAAAGTACAATAGCAACAAATAAATTCATAGATCAGGAATAAATCTTTTGCTGCACACAGACTGAAAAGTGTGAAGCAGTGACATGGAAGAGGTAGAAGTGTTCACAAGGTACTTTGTTTCTGTGTTTGGAATGAAATGTCTGTCGTAGGAAGCATCTGAGGCACCACTTGACAGTAAAATTACATCTATTCTGGTCAGCACATCCATAAAATATATTCTTTTGAACCTTCAGGAGCTAAATATGGAGTGCTCTAACC
This sequence comes from Chroicocephalus ridibundus, assembly GCF_963924245.1. NCBI lineage: Eukaryota > Metazoa > Chordata > Aves > Charadriiformes > Laridae > Chroicocephalus > Chroicocephalus ridibundus. The sequence continues at coordinate 77,399,438 of NC_086284.1, forward strand.
CAAATAAGGGCTCAAATCATCAATTTGGAGAGGGGCTGAAGGGCATCTCTTGATCTCTCGCACCTGAATGAAGGGTTAATCGTGCTGAATCACAGTGACACCTCTATAAACCGTAGCTCGAGCTGAGGAGGCTCTTAAATATTTTGTAAACTCGTTCCTAGATGGATTGCACTAAGTAAGCAATAAGGTTTCCAAATTATGAACAAGGCATAACTTTGCCCTTAAAACCAACAAAAAGCTGATGTTAGAAAAAAAGGGTTAGTATTGATGGATCAAAACTGAAGGTAAAAAAAAAAAGGGGGGACCAGGATTTGAATGACTGCTTGTCTTCATCTTTTCAAAATCAGAACACTAACAAATTTTTACGAAGAGACTTTCTTTACCCTTGCTCCTGGTTTATAAATAACAACATATAAAATAAGTATTTTCCTTCTTAATCAGGATTCTTAGCTAGTTTTGCAGTGACAGTAGTAGTAATTTTGGAGCTGTGCCCACATCCAAACACATCCAATTTTAGCAGATGCTTCAAAGTCGATGTCCCACATTCTCTTGCAGTTGTCTTTACCAGATCATAACATTTAACATACTTGTCACCTTAATCAGTTGTAAACATACGGCACCAGCATTTACTGACCTACTTCACAACATGCTTCCTCAGAGTAATGGACTATATATCCCATGAAAATACAATCATGGTATGTATTCTGGGAACTTGATGAGTCTGGGAGCTCAAGAAGAGCGGGATTTAGTTCCAGATTCAAGCACTGGCATTAGACTTAATACAGATTAATAAATCTGAGAAGTTATTCAGCTGCTCAAAGATGTTCATCTATTTTAGGCAGCGTGAAACATCCCCTCAGGCTCTGTTGGGTAGCTTGATGTCCATTAATGATAATGGGAGATTAGCCACCTACATCACACATAGACACGTGCACTGGTGACTTCCGTGTTCAAGTGTGTGAATCTTGAGCTGCTACAATCCGGGCAGCATCCTGTTGCATAAGCAATAGGCATCCCGGGCCACTTGAGATGCCTTAAGAGTATCAGAGAAATCTGCACAGATTGGCAGATATTATGCAAGACAGGGAGACCTGCACCTTTCTGCAGATACAGATATTCCATAGCACCCGTTTAGCTGACTGAATCCTACTCTTTGCGTTTAACAACACTAATTTGGATCTCTTCTCTTGGTCAGGCTGTCTTTTTCAAGGACTGTTGCAATTCACAGTGGGTTTCATTGTATCTAGCCTTAGCTGTGTCTGCAAAGACAGCCTTGTAGCTATTCAGAAGTCAACTGGATGGATGAGGCCCCGAGCAACCTTACCTATGTTGGTGGTGCTTTGAGCAGGAGGTTGGACCAGATGACCCCCAGAAGCCTCTTCCAACCTGTAGGACTCTAGTTCTGCTTAAATCTGAACTGACTACCCTGGGCTGCTCTGAGAATCGGTGAACAGGTGCTTGGTGCGGGAGCACATCTGCCAAATGTAGGCTCCATCTCCAGGGTGAGGTTAATTGCATCCTACATGTGCCATTTCTTGCTACTGTCCTGAAAGAGGGTGTATAGTGACAGATTCAGATGTAGACACCCGCACTGAAGATCTCTACAGCTTGTCAGGTAAATCCCTCCCTCAATAACTGTGAGATCACTATTTTCTCAGAGTTTTTTCACCTTGTCAATAAGAGAAAAAAAACCCAATCTATTTCTAAGGCATAAGTATTTTAAATGCATTATTATTAAATCCATATTAATTTATTTATATAATTTATAATACCTTTATTATAGATAACACACAGGTAGACAGTGTGGTCACATAAAACTTGTTTCCCTCAGAAATTAAGTTTCATAATGTAATGGGGTACCAAAGCCTAAGGGAATATTGACAGCATATTTAATGGTTAGTGAGATGATAGGCTTTTTTCCCAACTTTTATCCCCATTTGCTGTGTGACCATAGGCAAGGCACTGTGCCTCAGTTTATTCAAATGTAAAATGGTTATAATTAATATTCGGAATAATTAATGATTAAGTGCCTTGAGAACATGTGATGAAACAACCTCTAGAAGAGCAGAGTATTTTTGCTTCAACCTCTTTAAAACTGTATCCCCTTGCCACATATTTTCAAAAAGTCTACAACTCCTTACTAGAGCTAAATGACTAATTCAAATGAATAATTTATCTGAAGAATTTTGCTTTGTTTTCTCTTTGCAAATTGTTCTCAAATAGACTGCAAAATTCTTGGGCTTATTAGTTATTGCCAAATTATGCAAAGATCTCTTCAGTGACTAATTCTGTGTCTGAAGATCACTGAATTTTTTCCAGAAAATGTTAGTAATTTGCTGTTTGCACTGTGCTGGTAGTCCTTTCCATTATTGAAAAGCATATGTAATTAATCAATGCAGTTGTACCTATGTGTAATGATATTTTATAAATAAATACATATATATGAAAAAATTCCTGATTCATGGATTTTACAGGTCAGAGAGCACCAGGAGACCACCTACTCAGAACATCTGTAGAGTCAGTTTCCCCTGAGTTGAGCCTAATAATTTGTGCTTGCCTCAAAGTGGCAGACTCCTTTTAAGAGGATCTGCAAAAGATTATTGAAAAAAGGAAGCATATTTGCAATAGACTTAAATTCACTATATGGGGATTGATTCTTTCTTCTCCTTCCACTATGAATCAAAGATGACTAGAAACTACTGGATTAAATTACATCCTCTGTTCATTCCTGATTGGATGACTTTAAGAGGCAGAGGACAACGTGCTTCTATTGGTAAGTTCTTCCAATACTTAATTACTCTCCGTGTTAGAAATGTTTCTTGCTCGTAATATGAATTTTTCAGGCTTTAATTTCCCATTATCTGTTCTTGCTAACAACTTCCTATGCCAGTACTCCCTGTGAAAGTACTTACACATCACAATCAAGTCACCTCTTGATCTTTTTCATGAGCTAAACAGATTGAGTTTCTTGAGTTGTTTACTGTAAGCCTGTTTTAAGCCCTTAAACTATAGTTTCTTCTGAACAGTCTTGAATTTGTTGACATGCTTTAATATTCTACTGCCAGTCTCAGCAGTGCCATTTATATAGCTAAAGTTCATGACATATTGATTAAGAACATCCATTTCCTGCTCAGAGATCAGGAGAAATATCGTTGTGATCGTTGCCAGACAAATGATGAATCATACATACTTAAAAAAAAGTTTCAGTTACACACACACAACACACACACACAAATTCATTTTTGGTCAATGCAAATATTTAATTTGACTGAACATGACATTCTTCATTTAGTATGTGTTTGTGCCTATTCAATCTATATAAAAGTCTTTGGTTCAAATTGGCATACTTTTAAAACAAATATGCTAATTTGAAAGAGAAATAAAAATATATATATAACACGTAAAATGAGTAAGTACAATGGTTAATTTTATGTGTCTCTGAATGAAATACAGGACCCAAGCTTTGATCTGTTTGAGTTTCCACTTTTCAGTGATATTAAAAATGATCTACCTAAGTTGTATCTGGCTCTCTGGGTGACTTATGGCATTAACTGCATGAATTGTTATTGTTAGAACACAACAAAAAGCGAGACATTTTTCCCAGCTAGGTTCAGAATTAATATCAGTTTTTCCCAGACACTTTATTTCTGTCTACAGGAAAGCAATCAAGAAATAAGGTGACCCACGTCAAACTGAACCAAAATTTACCTTAACATCAGAAAACACAGTCCAACCCTGAAAGAAATATACTCGCCACATACACATCAGAAAAACAGGTTACAGCAAAGCCCTGCTTTGTGGCCTCCTCCAGACCCATGATATTCAATAGATATGCTCATACTGGATTCAGTAGAGCTTGGATCAGACTCCGAGCACGAGAGTTTCTTGGCATCACATAGCACGTTATATGAATGGACGCTTTCTTTTACGTTGCGCCTTCACCATCTGTTCTGCCCTCTAATTACAAATGCAAAATGAACATAATTAAATATTGGCATCACACAAAAATAAGCTAGAAGTTATTTCAATGCATATGCATGTTCTTTATTAAATGCAACAAGCATCTGTTTTGTTTTCTTATATTTTGAGACACAGATAGAGGGAAATTGCTTTTTCCTGACAGAAAGGATATTTTTTATTAGTAAATTGGAACTAAATACAAGAGGTAACACTTTACAACAGTTGGTAAACCGCAGTTTCTGTAAGCAGAGATTCAGGCCTGAGTTCTTTTCTGAGGAAGCACATGAGGAACAGCAAAAATCAAGGAGGAAGGCTATTACTAAATGTTGTTCTGACTGACTACTGAGGTCGAGCTCTTGGTCCAGGTGCCACTGGAGCTGTGTAATTCAGGTAGATGCAACAACTCTTGAGTAGGTATCACGACTCGTGCCACTTCCCCCTTGCAACCCAAGCTGTTGCAGGCCCAAGCTAGTGTCTGCTTTCCATAATGATGTAGACCCTCTTATGCTTAATCCTTGTAATGTGTGTCTTATTAAGTACCTTGATACTTTGCAGCATCTATACAGAGTGTAAGGAAGGATAGACATCCCTATTTTTCAGATAAAGAGGGAAAGCTTAGAGGCATTATGGTCTGTGCATACCCCACATTGCAAGCATAACAAACAGATGTATCTATACCAGTAAATAATAAAAAGTATAGGGAGTCACCTCTGGGCTTGAGGCCATGTGGCATCCAGTGGCTTGTGTCCGGGTTGCTCAGGATCAGCCTCCCCTAGAGCTTCATTGGTATTACATAGTACTTGGTCCTATATTTCTTCAGGGTTCCAGTGTTCCAACCCATGATTCTTATTTTTCGTGTAATTAGTTAGTTCAGAGTGCCTGAAATAATGAGAGACTGTGCTGCGGCCTGCCAGAATGATGTTTTTATAGCTTGAAACTGAGGGCACATGTAGTATGTCCTAGGCATAGCCAGAAAGCACATGCCTGATGGTCAGCACAGATTTCCCTGAAATAGTGTTGGAGTGTTTTTACTAGGAGACAACAAACTTGCTGCGAGACTGTCCAACCTGCTCTCCAGAGGAGTGAGTTGTCCTCCAAAGAATGCCTGGGTTTTGTGTCAGAGAGCTGAGGGAGCTGGCCCAAAAGGCCAGGAAGGAGGCGGTGTACCCCAGGAGCTAGGTGGCTTGCACGCAGCAGAGTAACTGTACCCATTGAGACTAGTCCCATAGGAGAAGTCGGTTGCCGTAGCACTTGCATTACAATAATGGACAGGCCTTTGGTCACTTGAGTAATGCAAAATCCTGGATTAGGCCTATGGAGTCCCTGTGGAGGCCCCAGGGAGGCTGAGGCACCCCTGACTGAGATCTGCAAAATGCAGCCCGCCTTCCTAGAGCTACCTAGGCTACTCAGTAGGATAGCTACGGAGACAAGTTTGTTTTAAAATAAATTGAGCTCTGACAGTTAAGTTCTGAAATCCAGGCTTCACTTCGAATTCACAGACATGAATCCTTTCCAGTAGTATTATGCTGAAACTGTTCTTTCATCACATATTTCATAGTAAGCATTTACTAGATCACAGACTAGAAGTAAAGGGTCCCAGTTCCAAGGCTGTGCTTTACCACAAAGATAAAAATCTCTCTTCTCTTTTTCTCTGTCCCCCTTCTACACAACCTGGACAGAAAGTGCTTGATATAAAAAAAAAGAAACCATTAGAGTGAGCTGACTAGAGCATCTTATCTTGGGAGGCAGCAAGTAAACAAGCACTCCTTCAGTTTGGATAATGCTACTACAGCCCCTGTTTGCTGCAGTCCTCAGCACTTCACGTTGTCAATACCTGCTCACCCTGAACTGGCATGAAAAACCCAGGAAAAGAACCCGATGTGTATGTCCCAGTGGGATTCTAACATAATTTAGAGAAGATTATCGGTATGAAACTTTCTCTTTTGGAGGCAGAGGGGTGCACCCTGTTGCAATTCTGATTTGGTTTTGTCTTTACTTCACTGTTCTTCCACAAGCACCATCAATGCCTTGCTGTCAACTGAACTCAAGGACTTCTCTGTGAGCATGGGGATGGAATACACTATGTTGTAGGCTAGATGATAACATATTTCAGGACTGGCGTGTAAACTGCCACCAGCAAATACGGGCCGAGTCCTGTGTTTTCAGTGAACTCCCACAAGTTATTCTCTTCTGAGGATGGTAACAAGCAGCTCAGCACTGTCAAGACTTCATCAATATGGGCCTTGTCCAAAAGCAGGTCATTAGGCACTCTCAGTTGGATTTTCTCTGCCCTAACTTCAACTCTAAAACTTGTGTGTGTAGTCCAATTTTGTCATTTGGGCTCCCTCTAGAGCCAACTGAGGAAGACATGCTCTACCACATCATTCCTTCAGTCATGAGATATGTGCCCAAGACAAATAAGGTGACTCACCCAACAAGCATAGAGAGCATCCTGGTGATTAGGTCAGTTTAGATGCCTAAAATTAGGAGAGAGGAAAACTGCCCATATGGGTTTTCCTAGTGAAAATTGAGGAATGTTTCAAGTTAGTTTGGGGATTTAAGTTTTCATCTAGAACACAACTCGGTATCTGTGGCTATTGGTGTATTTAATGCTAAACCAAGAAGTGGTAGGTCTTTTTCTGAATTTGCTGCTGCTTTAAAGTCAGTAGTAGATTGAGTATATAAACCAGTTGCCATGGGCTATTGAGTGGGATTCTTCTCTTCCTTGATCACCTGTTTAAAAATTATAGTGATTATTATACTACTGTAGCTCTCTTGCATGTTGATCAATTTTGTTAATATAAATGTTTAATTTAAGAATTACATTAAAAACAAATGAACAAACCCTAACTCCAGGTTGAATATTTGACTATAAATGAAAGTTATAGCAGTGGGCAGGTATAAATTGCTTCTATCTCCCAGACAAGTTTTTTCAAGGAAATCTCTTCCACATCTGCTGACCAGAGCCTATGGAAGCCCTATAGAAAGGTTAAGCAATATTTACTTCAGAAGGTTCATATCGCTGATGTATATCTGGTAGAAGGAGAGAGAGAGTGTAATAGAGATATGAAATATGTTTTTAGAAGGAGGTGTGAGATGCAAAATTCATACCCAAGACACCCCATACTGTAATGATGTTCAGAATCACAGTTGCCATTTCAGGCACTCCAAAAATTTCTCAGCTAATGCCCTTCAGTGTTGTTTTTTAAACACAGAGGTTGTCTTGGGGAGGATAACATCGGCTTGGTACTGTACCTCACACAGTGTGTGGAGGAAAGAGTTTGTTTTTCCTAGAGTCCTGTTGAAGTGTTAATTTAAAGAAGTAATAATGTAAATCTTATTTCAAACATTCTTTCCCCCCTGGCAGACTTCTATATTAAGACATTTGGGTAATTGACCAATGTTACTGTAGCTCAGCAGGCATTATTTTCTTTTGGTAAAAGGATACCATAGTAAATTTCAATGAGAAGGTTCTAACAAAAAAAAAAAAAGTAAAAATGAACAGACCCAAATAAGACTTGAATATGAAAGGAAAATACAAACCAGATGGGAATGATGGAGACACGTTTTCATATCTTTCTTTTCTTTTAAGATCGGTTTAAAAGTTTCCCTTCTCTGCATTGGCTTTCTGCCACTGAGTAACATGAGGCAACATATTTGTTCAGCAGCAGCAGCTGGGAACTATTCATTGGCTGTGTATGGCCGGCCAGCTACGGCAGGGCTGGATTCAGTGTCCAACGAAGTTCAGTGGGAATGCTCCCACTGCCTTCTGTGGGCGCTGGCTGGAGCAGGTGCCGGCGGGGAAGGCCCAGTTCCCCTGAAGTCGATGGCAAAGCCTTTGGTGAGGCCAGCTCCTCCATGGGTCCTGAAGACAAACCTGGTAACTCCACTGCCAGTCTTTTTGGGGAAGGAGAAACCTTCCTGTTGCTTCTGTGCTATCATACGCATCTCTGACCATTAATAAGTTTGGAAGCTGCCAAATAAGTAACTGTGGGGCTGGTTGTAACAGTGCTGGACACTTCATCCTTCTTGCACCCACTAAAAACAGAGAAGAATTTTTGTCTCCCTTTCTGCTCTTCCTAATTAAGCCATAGCGGCCATCGCAGCTCTGGGGCTCTTTCTTCGTCATTGTTTCTCGGTATGGTTTTACTGACACATGAAAAAAGCTCAGGGGCAGGAGTCGCATGGTGTTTTCTACTGAAGCATCAGCTTTAAAGCTGGGACTCAGACTGCTTCACTCTACTGCTGACAATTTAGCAAATGGTCCATGTTATGCCGCTTTGATCTTGTGAAAGTTTTCAAAAATTTCATCCTTGAAGAAAGCTACAGGCCCAACAGATCCCCCAGTTCATTAGCAATCCTTTAGCAGTTCCCAACAATTAGAGCTGTCAGCCATCCGAACTCCGTTCGGAGGCCGCGCATTCAAAATCCCTGACTAATGACTTGGTAAAAAGACTTGACAGTGTGTTGCAATTTGTTATAATTGAATCTAAGCTGCATCAGCTGTTTGAGGGGCTGAAATGTTTTCAAACATTACATTGATTTAAATTAATGCCACAAAAATATTCAGAAATCGTGTCTGTCAGATTCAGTGCTAATAATCATGTTCTCTTCAGATATGAAGAAGACATTTCATCACCATTTGAAAGCATTGTCAAGCAGGCAGTTTAAACACCCCCTCCTCCTCCCCCCTTAAGTGAAAAATAAGTTGATAATCATTATATTCATGAGAGGAAAGTCCTTTGTAAGTGGAATGGGACGGGTTAGGAGGGAGAGGCCTCCTGAACTGTGAGACCCTGGGGAAGTAAAATTTGAAAAGCCCATTACAAATAATAATTTTCACTGACTACCCTTCAATATAAAGCTTCCAAAAAATTAAAACCAATTCTGCAGCAACTGTTGGAGAAAGTTCAAAAAGAAGAATCATCTTTTCTAACTCACTCTCTGCCTTTATTTTAACTGTGGGCACATAAACTGAACAGTGGGACATTTGGTAAGCAGATTTCCAGCAGAAGCTCTCTGGTTAAAACTTGCATCTGCTTTCAGAATACCTTTCATTCAAAAAAGGTGGGACGCCATGAGATATCAAGGCAGGTTTACGTTCCAAATAAATTGTTTGCTCTGTGTTTTTAATCCTCTGTTAGTACTGGAAAGATTTCCATTTAAATTGTGAGGGGTTTAGACTGTAAGCGCTGAACCTGAATTTTCCTACTTTGAATCCTCTGAAAACAGAATTTAGACTCCTTATTCCATTTGTATGTGGGGTATTTAAAAGCCAGCTCCAGACAGAATTTGGGACTTTGCCCATCCTGAAAATCAAGACAGTTTGGATTCAGTTTTTTTTTCTTTCTCTTGAAGTACAGAGCACCTTGAGTGGACAAAATGATGAGTAAAGATTTAATCAGTACAGAAATAAAGGTCACTGAAGAAACACATTTCTCTCTAATATACCTGTGCAACTTAGGCTGAGCTGGGACACTACAGGTTCTAGTTATCATCATATTACTTTGCCTAATAGACAAGAAATCTATTGACAAACCCTAGCACAGAAAGAACTAACGAACTTTTGTGTCCTACAGAATCCGACTGCAACCTGCTCTTAACACCAGTTTTACTCCTCTAAGGTTCTGGACCCAACTCAGAGCTGCTCAATGGATAGAACTGACAGGAGCAGTTCATCTCTTCATGAGGTCGATCAGCTTTTGCAGTATGGAGACTTGAACTGTAGAAAGCTGAGACAATCTCATTTCCTAATTAGGAACTGGATGTTCTTAAAAAACTGGCTGATTACAAAACCAGGCAAGAACAGAAGCAGAGACCACTCTGAATCTCTTCACATCGATAAACTCTTACGAACTCTCACTACTTCTTTTCCAAGCTCACATCTGTTTTCCTACCCATTGTATTATGAATAATCCTTAATATTAGTAACCACATTTTCTCTATATTTGCTATTAATATTGTGGACTGGATTTTTAATAGATTGCAAGAAAGGTCTCAGAAGAGTCTTTAGTACAAATGCAAAGACCTTCTGATACAAGTATATAAACTTCAGAGGTAATGTAACATACTTTTTTATTTCTTACAAAGTTTTACACATGTAGACCTCTATATTAGCTAGATGGTATGTAGGGAACTAACAACATATTAGTTACTCTTTTAGTCTAGCTGATTTCACAAACGAGTGTGTCTCATAAAACTCCTTATATAAAAAAGCCTCCTATGCAATGTCTGATTATTAAAAAATGTCAACAGTCAGCTTTAAGTTCTTATACTTCAGCATTCCCAGGTTTTACAAAGATGTGTGTTCCAGGGATTATGGTTATCATTAAATAAATCACAGAAGAATATTCCACTAACACATCCTATATTTATTTCACATATCCATTTTCTTTAAGTATTATGGACCTGATTCTATTAGGCAGGTGTAATTTCAGGAATGCTGATGTATGGCCCTTATTGAGCACTTAAGGCTGGATTTATTTCAATAACCTGATCTATTGAAGCTAGTCCTCTAGGTTCCCTCTATAGTCACAGGAGCGTGAGAAGCACCTCCAGACAGTGATTTGCCTCACTACCTATCTTAGACAACCATCTCCAGATGCTGCTCCTGCCACAGGCATGTTGTTCATTCAGATGCCTTGCAAGGTCAGAGAACACTGCAGCTTTTCAGATGCTGATACAGAGAAAATTCCACAGATAAAATCCATGAAACTTTTTTTGCCTTAAATCAACCTTCTGTATTTTCGTACTATAAGCTTGCCAGGAGTCGCCCTCTAATTCCACCAATGGTTTGTGACAACATCTTACTTCATTTTCATAGCTATCTTCGGTTCATATGAAGCCACAATACTGAGCCCACCCCCAAAGATAATACTGCAGTAAAAAGAAACCAAGTTTCTGGAAAGTGAGGACCTACACAAGACTCTTCAACCCATATTTCAGAATTTTAGTTACAATCTTTTTCTGGTATGCTTTGAGTGCCTAACAACATCTGCTGAAGTCAGAGGGAAGAGCTTCCTATTCACATGCTTACCAGTAAAAGTTTGAATTTAGGTACAACAATGTGAGTTGGGTGGCTTGATATTATGTGCTATTTGATAAATAGATAAAAGGTGAGATTTTTTATTTTATATTCGAGTTATGCCTTACCTACTGCATGTCATACCAGTTTCTTGCTGCAGTCCCCCCAGCATCCTTGAATCCCTACTGTGAATTGCTACTTTTTAATTATTTCTGTACTTTCATGTTTCTTTTCTTGCTTTATTCAGTGAGGAGCTTGACTGCTCAAAAACATAAAGAGTTTTTTTGTTTCTTCCACTGCTAATCAAAACATGTAAACTAAAGTAAAAGCTGATTTTGAAAGGTGGGAGAGAGGGAATGTTAATTATCCAAAGGTGTGATATCTACAAAAAGAGCCAAGTCACAAAAGGGTTATCCATTTAACTTAAATAGCCAAGTTAAACAAGACACAATTGGGGTTAATTTAGCTTTCCAGGCTTTCATAAACTCATACTTGGGAGGTCGAAGGAGGGAAGTCAATTAGCCCCAATTGTGTCTTGTTTAACTTGGCTGGGTGAATCACTAGCCCTTTTGTAAGTTGGCTCTTTTTGTAGCTATCACACCTTTTGTATGACCAAACAGTTTTCTAACTTGCTTTTTTTATTGATGTCAAATATTTTTTATCAAATATCACAGTTTCTTGGGGGTGGTGGTTTGATAGCAGCATAATTAAATAACAAGAATGCATTCACCCATTTCAGTGCTTGGACAAAACAAATAAGTATGGATAGAGCTTTGAATGAAATCACATACTCAACAGGCTTTGTATTCATAGATTCCTGAAACAAAGCCAAGTGCATAATCCACAGGGCTGTACGGAGCAGTCAGTGAAAACTGGCTGGAATGTCCATGTGCTAAATTAGACACCAATAGAAGCATCAACACTCCCATGAATGCGACAAAAATAACACAGACAAAAACCTACTTAACTTTGTAAAAGAAGCCACTTACTTAGAAAAACATGTTCTGCTACTTTTAGGATTCTTGGTGGAGCATCTTCTTGAACGCTAGCTCTAGTGCCAGTTGTTACATTAATTTTTTTATTCAACAGGCTGCTGAATTCAGTCTTAGCAATTGTTTCTACAAATATCAATAAAATGTTCCCGCTGACCTGAAGCTGAGTTATATATAGTCTTTGTACATAGGATGCAAACTGTGAGTAGAGAAAGAAACTTCTATCACAGTATTGTCAAGCGATAATCCTTTCCTTCTGAAACAAACAGGGATAGAAACATGGCAGGCACACAGACAGCACATCTGCAACGGGACCCTGTCAATGCATGCCTCGAGTATGTGCCATTGTGGTCAAAATCTTGGTTTTATAGACCCCCTTTCTTGATGTCTTTGTCAGATTAATTTGTCTTTTTTTTGGGGGGGTGGGGGGGTGAGGGGGTGGGGCTTGTCTTTAAAGAGCATATATATTCCAGTAATTGCCACTGCACTGGCTCTCATCCATCATCTACCACACACATGAAGACTTTCAGTTCCCTATATACATCATATACATGCAAGCTACCAACATCACTTCAACACAGTATTTGTGTCCCAGTAGGGTGCTGCAAATATGTTAGTGTTGAAACCAGTGAATAGACAAACAATAATTGCATAATTAACAGAAGTGTAGAACCCAGATCTTGAACGAGTATTTAGCAGTTTTGTTAGATAATAGTATGATATCTGATATAAGGTGCCTTTTCATTAGTTTCATTTCAAGTATTACCCAGATATGAGAGTTTAAAAAGGGCCTTTTCTAAATATTTTGGCCCTAGCATTACCATTCCTCCTTGCAGTGCTACTGTGTAGTGCTGCATTTCTTGCTCTCCGTGTGTGTGTGTTATTATAAGTGTTTTGTCAGGTGGGCCTAGAAATTACCAAAATATTGGAATTGTTCATTCTCCCCCGGTATACAGAAGCACTGGGCATATTCATTATCTTAAATCAGAAAGCTTTTTGGCAATTTAAAGAGATGGATTTAAAGATGGATTGAGCCACTGCCTGGAATTAATATGACTAAGGTGAATACAGTTCTCGGTTTCTGGATAGTAGAGAGAAGTCTATATCAGTTCTGACTGGTACTTAGTGTGTAATATGATGGATCCAACTAATTAACTAATTAAAAGTATAATGAAGCCAGCTGAATTCAGGTTTTCCTTCTGATAATGTCTGTTTGAAAACCATTGCTGCTAGAGGCATTTATTAGGTGCGTACATAGTTATAGACATGCTCCCAATCCATGTGAACTCATAGCCTTGTAATGTACAATGCAGTACTTGATACTGTGCTTTGCTCATGTTGCATCTGCACTGAGCTGGAGGGTTTTAATTTCCTCACTTTCAAACAAACTTCCCATGTTATGTGGTCTCCCCTTTCTAAACCTGAGTTGCACGTTAATAGATTTCAATAATATTGAATATAACTTTGCTATATTATATCAAGCATTTTGCCTTTGCATGTTTTGTAGTGTGGGGCAGAAGGGACTAAGGTAAAGAAAAATCTCAGCTTGGATATCATAGGACAAAATAGTTGTTCCGGGATGTGCTCATTTAAAGTGTTAAGAATTTTTTCCTTAAACTTGTCCTGTTGTGATATTTGACCAGGCTCTTTGTGGGTATTTATCATCATCCATTTCTATTATTTCAGTAGATTCTGTCACCTCTTTGATCTTGTTCAGTATTTTGTGCTGATCTGGAGGCCGGTAGCATAAGACCACTAGTGTATTTGTACAACTTAGTGAGACTCAGCATACTTACAATTAATGCCAAAATGGCATTTGATCTTGTCACTACCACCCTCAGCAAAGCAGCCACAACAGAGTCAGAGAGGCTTTTTCCCATTATTGCACTCCAGAGGATCTCTGCCTGCCAATAAGAAAAAAGGTGACTGTGAGTTCACGTGCCTACAATGGCTGTAGTTTTGACTATTTAGCAAGCTCCAGAAGCCTTAGCTAAAGTCCCTTTCTTTCATTACATCCAGGGCCACATAAGTGCTGTAGAACATCATTTCCCTGACCAAACAAGACACGTTTTTCCTTTGGAATATAGTTTCATATTATAGCACTTCAGCCGAGGTGTGCAGCGCTCAGTGGTGTATGGTGTTTGTCATTACAACAAAAAAGGGAAGGGAAGGGAAGGGAAGGGAAGGGAAGGGAAGGGAAGGGAAGGGAAGGGAAGGGAAGGGAAGGGAAGGGAAGGGAAGGGAAGGGAAGGGAAGGGAAGGGAAGGGAAGGGAAGGGAAGGGAAGGGAAGGGTCAATGTAAGTTTACATAACAGTTGAACAAAACCAAATTTGTTTTCAAATGATCACTAAAATACAGGTTTGATGCCTATGTTGAAAGAGAATAAATTTATCCACTGCTGTCATAGAAGAATTAAGACAGCAGAAATCACCCTGAAAATGTAATATTCTCTCTTAGTTTTCTGAATTTACTTCTCAAAATCATGTTCCATCATGGAAAATATAAAATGCATGACAAAGACAATGATTTCCCATTGTGTCCAGAGGTTCTGTAACCTTCAGTGCGTGTCTCCTGACACCCTGAAATCCTCTTCCATCTGCCTACGCTCTTTCTGAGTGTGCTCAGATGACAAATTTTGATGTCTCTTAGTACTTTGCAGACATTGATTAGACCATATTATAGAAAGGGCTTTTATTAAATGAACAGCTGCTTTTGGGAGGGTTTCCATTATATGGGGAATCTTTGAGAGCTCTTCAAAATGAATAATAAAACAACCAGATCTTTCAAAAAATACATATATCTAGGAAGACTGAGGGTACTCAAGCAGTGTGGATTGGGTTGGCAAGTAGATGGTGCAGGCTGATGTGGACAGGAAAGACCTTGTAATCAAAAAAATAGGGCAGAACGGCACCCACCCCAAGTGTATGTGCACAAAGAAGTGCTGAGAGGCCAGCATGATGAGGGGAAACACACACTTTTCCTGGGAAATCAGCACAACAAGGTACCTCTCTGAAGTGCTACACACTACTGTCTGCAGCATGGGGAACAAAGAGGAATTAGATGTCTATGCGAAGTTACAGGGCTATGAACTCATGGGGATCAGGGAGATGTGATGGGATAGCTCACACAGCTGAGTGCTGCAGTGGATGTATACAAGAAAGACATGGACATACTGGAGTGAATCCATTGAAAGGCCACAAAAATGATCAAGGGACTGGAGCATCTGTCATATAATACATGTCAAAGATATATGGAGCTGTTCAGTCTGGAGAAGAAAAGGCTTGGGGGATCTCAACCATGTGTATAGATACCTGACTGGGGAGGGAAGGGTGGTAAAGGAGTTGGAGCCAGATTCCTCTCCAAGGTGCTCACTGACAGGGCAAGAGCCAACGGCTACAAACTGAAACGCAGGAAATTCCATTTAAACATAAAAAAAAATAAATCTGCTATGGTCAGGGTGGTCAAACACAGGAAGAGGTTGCCCAGAGAGGTTGTGGAGTCTCTGTTGTTGCAGCTACTCAAATCCCAGATGGACACCATCCTAGGCAACCTGCTCTAGCTGACTCTTCTCTGAGCAGATGTTGCACTACTCAATCTCCAGAGGTCACTTCTAGCCTCAACTATTGCATGAATATCACGATAGGTGTGACCAGAGTATATTTTAGGTAAAGCAAGAAGCAAAAAGACACCCATGATAAGGCAGAGCAAGTAACTGCTGCTTCAAGAGGAAAAGAGCCGTTGGGAAAAAGCATCAGATTTTGAGTTAGAAAGGAATTTTGCAGGGTATATGTAATAGAGCTCACTGTGGCTGGAAGGAGTCAGCCACCAATTCAGTGGGGCAGCAGAAGGCAATATAGAATGTGAATTCAATATATGAATCCTATAGGAACATACAGGGCATGAAATGGAGAGAACTGACTTCCTTCCAAAAGACAGGTGCATAGATATGATGTGATGCAGAAGAACGGCACCAGATAGCCCTGTTCAGCTCTACTTTGTTTCTAACAAAACAGTCTCTAAACCCACTACTTCCTGCTACTACTAAACCAACTCCGTTGTAGTCTCTACATGCTTTCTACCTCATTTAATTTTTAACCCACCTTCTTGCTCTTCAAAGCCATTAACAGATCAGGAGATAATTCTATCAGCTACTTAATGGTCCATCAAGGTAACTATGCTCTGCTGTTGCTAGACACAGTAGGTTATGGAAAGAGTTTTTGTCTGGTGGGATGGTGCAGTTCCCACCAAAGAGCAGAATAACTCTGTGTGTGGCACCTTTCAAGGAAACCCTTCCCTTTTAATTAATGATTCCTATTAGAGTGGAAGGCAATGAATGAAGAGAAAGGGAGTTACTGGAATTCCTTGTCTGTATGCATCCCGCTCCTGGAGAGCATGTGCCAGAGATACGAATGCCTTAGCCACAGGGGTTTAATAGGTTTCACCTGTACCCACAAGCAGAATTACAAAGATGAAAAGGGAGAAAAACATACAACCTCTTTTCTATTATTGCAAGTCTTGTACCTGGCAAAGCCCACATTGACACATTGCTTTGCAGCAGCCATCTGCCGCTACTCTCTACTCTGGAAGATAGAAAAAGTCTTGATGAGGATGGAAACTGCTTCTGTGTAGCATACCCTGAGTTTTCCTTCAGCAATAGGACTTTATGAGTAAACTTCACAGAGCCTGTGCACAGACTCAAGTGCTGATGTGCAAATTTCCCTAAGTGTTAAATTCCTAGCACAGTCCCTGACAAGGTGTTGCCTTATTCCAGATAGCCGTTCCCTGAGTTAGCCTTGGGGAATACTTTAGGACACAGGGGGATAATGAAAGCTAGAGTCTGTTCCCAACTGGCAGTATCTATGAGATCACCCTGCTCCAGAGGAAGATAATTTAGTCATATGTACATGAGAAAACCTACCCTATTACCATATGGTATATTATATCATTATAGCTATAAGCCTCAGAGTCCAGACAGTCCTTTCCCTTTTCTTAAACTGCTGTTATCCTTGCTGTGGGGTGAGTAAGAGAACAAGAGGTGCCTATATCCCGCTGCTGAGGGAGGTAAACAGAAGATTCCCCCAAATCAGAGAAACCTTGTAATAGGAATTTACTTAGGTAGCTTTCATATATTAGACTGAATTACTTTTTGAGATGCATCCCCAGACATATAAATCCTTTGTGTCATCTTCATAGCAGGCTATAGAAATACAAATCATCCAAGTAGAAGAGCCAACGCTTCCTCCGCTCTAATATTTATGTTTGTGACCATACAGAAAGCAATACAGGTTATTTGTATCAAAACCACAGTTAATTCAGGGTGCATTGTCGAAGATTTGCTATAATTGTTCTTGGGCCTACTTCTTCTCATTCCAGTGCAACTGGGATTTGTTGTGGTGATTGCTTCTGCAGTAGACTTAAATATTTCCAGGAATTGTGTCTTTTTCTCCCCAACAACTGCAATCTGTCATGCTCTGCCCTTGCTCTCTACATCTGTGCTGTGACTACAGATGTCTTTCAAGCAAGACTATCAAGACGATGCATTTGCATTCTAGTGAGCTCAGCCGGTGCTGAATGATGTTTGGCCTATGGAGTGTCACCTCCTCTCAGCCAATCTGTGTGATTCAAAAGGCACAGCTGTTGTGTAGAGGGGGAAAAAAACCTCTCTCTGCTGGATGTTCAGGCATTCATCAAAAAATATCAGCTACTGAAATGCAGTAATCAGATGTTATAGGTACACCTCAGAACGGGCATTTCCTCTTCCATCAGCTGTGCTATCTCACTGTGGCAGCATGAAGAACGGAGAAGCCTTTTTGATATATGAAGTCTTAATCTTTTATTCAGAAAGTATACCCTGATCAGTGCTTAAATGTGATAGGTTACAAAATGAAGAATCTTACTGTTTAAATTGCAGCCTTTAAGGCACAATGAGTCTGTTAATCTCCCTGCATAGTTACTCTATGGCAGCTATCATGATGGCATTTCTTCTTATCATAGTAATGTGATCCAAGCAGAAACTGCTAAAAGGTGATTTGCCCCCATCTTTGATTCCTTTTCATACTCTGGAATATTACAGAATATTCTGGAATGACAGGTTTTCTACTGCCCTTGTTCATCACTTTGTAGTCAGACATTTACATTTGTATTACATCACCCTAACTGACTTTGAAATTTTCATTGAGTTAGAAAAGCTAGTTAGGGATTTAACTAGTCTAGCTAAAAACTAAACGAAATCCCCAGTCATGGTTGACTACACGGTTCCAGAACCAAATGTCAAGAATGCAGTGTCTTCTGCAATTAGTGACCTGTGAACTTTATATTTTTTTTTGCCTACCAGATATGTCATTATGGCAACCTGCCCAACTAACCTTTCTAACAGAACCGTTCAAGCATAAGCTTCTCCTCACTCTTGAGGACTTCTGACCCTCAAAAGAGCTTAAGTTATGTCTGAATGAAAGCATGTTGTCATACAGAGATATCCTGGGATGTTTTACAATGGGAGCTAAAGGCCAAGCAATGGATTTTTTAATAATCATACAGCATTTTGAACTATTTCTTCAACATGTTATAAATTGCCCCAAGTGATGATGCTAGAAATTGCACAACTTTGTCAGATACATTCTCATCAGACAGGCAAGCATCCCTCAAATTATGCTGCCTTTTCCAGAAGTCAAGGTCAACTGATCTGGAAAACTCATGATTTGGTGAGAGACAGCATTTCATGACGTCTCTTGGAACGAAGGTGTTTTCTTGGCTCTTTTGGGCTACCTGTCCAGTTGACCTGCAAATGGGATGGATTTGCAGTAAAAGAAAGAGAAAGTTAAACCCTACCACAGGAGAACAAGATGCTCAGACCAGTACTGGCAGGTTGCTGAGGGCGTAACCAAAATTGTCTGGAAAAGTGATGGGGGTGGTTCAATCTACGTTTCTGTTCTTACCTTTGGTTACAGAAATTAAATTCAGTAGCTCTGGGCTAGTGTAGGGAACAAAGGAAAAGTTTTTTCACTGATGGATAGATTTCACTTCACTTTATGTTAGCTTAATAGAAATAAGGCAATAAATAAAACAGCATCACGTACTATCTCTCTCTGGAAAAATACTGGCATCACCAGAGAGCAAATACTTACAGTAAATTCCTCAGGTAGGTGGAATGAATCACCTACTGGAAATGCTTATCTATTTCTACTGCATACAGGGAAGAATCTGAGATCACTGTTTTACTTTAGATGTTTAACTTTCTAATGGCTAAAATCAACATTTTTATCATGTCAATTCCATTGAAGTTGCAACCTTTTCAGTGGATAAGATTTTCACTTACATTTCTCTGGGAATACGTGCATGTACCTCAGGATAAAGTACGTTATATCTGTTGTAGCTTCATTATGCATTGCCTTGTGACAGACTTTGCATCTTACAGTTATCTTCTGCCTCACGTAAATCAGGGGAAAGCTAATACAATAGTATTGATGTGGATACGCAGAATTGTACATTTTTGATGCCTTCCACATGAGAGTGCTAGTATTTCCAGACACAGAAAGAAAAAAAGAAAAAAAAAAAAAAGATTGTTTCCTTCATGCTCAGGTAGGTTTTATCTACATGATGTTATGCATGCTTGACCACCACATATCACATTTAATTTTAGAAAATGGAACATTTGTGGCTGCATGTAAATTATTTAAGTCATATGGCAACAGCTTTTGAAAGAAAATGTTGTGCAGTTACAGTGATGTTCCTGGAAAGAACATTGTTCAGTTAGAAAGCCTATAAAACTTTAGGATGCTCATATAATATTAAAAAAGAATCTCCCTCACTTACAATCAATGTGTAAACAACTAATAACTACCGAACATGTTTAGTAACATTTCTGTTCCAAAGAGAGAAACAGAGAACATAGAATGAAAACAACACTGACTCCAGACCCTGCTACCATGGGGTCAATTACATCACAATGAGCATCTGCTAATAAATTAATGAAATCCCCTTGTAAAATCAGATTGTTGACTCCCTACACATCTACTGGGCATACTGTTCAGATTCTGACTCCTGAGATATTTATATAACTTCTTCACATTTTGAGCATCATTATTTTATGGATGGTTCATACCTATTTGCTCTTATGCCAACACTATCTTTCAAGGTGGAAAGGTAGTTGTCCCGGTTTCAGCTGGGATGGAGTTCATTTGCTTCCTAATACCTGCTGTGTTTCGGATTTAGTATGAGAATAATGCTAATAACATACATTGTTTTAGTTGTTGCTAAGTAATGCTTACATTAAATCAGGGACTTTTTCAGCTTCCCATAGAAGCTGAGAGAGAGCATAGGCAGAACAAGCTGGCCAAAGGAATATTCCATACTGTAGATGTCATGCTCAGCATATAAATGGGGGTTGGCCAGGGGGCAGGAATTAAAGATTGCTGCTCAGGACAGGCTGGGCAATCGATCATCCGGTGGTGAGTAATTGTATTGCATCGCTCTTTTTGTATATTCTTTTACCATCATTATTATTATTATTTTCTCTTCTGTTACTGTTCTATTAAACTGTCTTTATGTCAACCCACGAGTTGGGTTTTTTTCCCTTTTTCTCCCTCTTCTCCCTATCCCACTGGGAGGGTGTGGGGAGTGAGCGAATGGCTGCATGGTCCTAGTTGCCAGTTGGGATTAAACTGTGACAGTACTTTTCCCTGTATTGTTAAGCAGTCACTGAGAGTCAAGGGGTGGGATTGATCTCAGCAAAATGGTATGAAAGTTACATCTTCATTCACCTGAAGCTTCATCTATATAGCTAGCGTAGAGAAGCAGTTAACTCTAGAAGAGATGAAACCTTATTCTAAGACAGACATATGTTAAGATCCTTAGAAAGCTCTCATCAGTGCTTCACCCAGTTAGTATTGGTATTCTTTACTGAAAATGTCTTG
Source organism: Chroicocephalus ridibundus (assembly GCF_963924245.1). Lineage (NCBI taxonomy): Eukaryota > Metazoa > Chordata > Aves > Charadriiformes > Laridae > Chroicocephalus > Chroicocephalus ridibundus. The sequence continues at coordinate 77,420,327 of NC_086284.1, forward strand.
TCAGATACATGTATATGATGACTGCAATGTCTTTTTTTGCAGCAGTATCTATTTTTTCAGCTGAAGTTCATCCTGTGTTCGTCTAATGCATGTGATCTGGCTCTTCTGTCTTACAGCAACAGCCTTTTGCAAAAGTTCCTGTTGCTACCTTTCCCCGACCTCAGTACTAGTCTGTTTCCTCACTTTTCTAGTTCTTTAAGTCTGATGGTCAACTGGTTCTTCCTATATGTTCTTCCAGTGCTCCTCTATGATGAGAATAACTGCCACCTCTACGTCATCAGCAGTTTAATCAACAACCTCCTGATTTCTGTGATGAAGTTATTAATGAAAATACTAAATGCTAAATACTAGACAAAGTCAGTCCCAAGGTCAGACCTTTAGGATTCTTAGTAGGAATCTTAATTGAAATCCGTAGCTGTTTCTTTCGGCTCAACTAATTGTAATTTTTCCTTTATTCCTTTCTGCATTTCTGTCATTAGCTTGTATCTATCCCGTCTTCCTCTCGTAACTAATACCTTCCCATCATACCAGATGCTTTATTGTAGTCCTAATAAAAAAGTTTATGTTCAGCAACGGCAACGTATTATGTTAGTCTGGTACAGACTAGACTGCTTTCACTGAACTCACGGTTTGCCTTAACTTAAGAATCCCAAAGCAATAGACAAAGACAATTAATGCCAGTAATAAAAACATACACCTTTATTTAGTCTGCAGCCAAAACCCGAAGTCTGTCTTTGAGGCATAAATCAACCAGATGCTTTATCCAGAGTTTCCAGCTTACCTGTGATCCAAGTGAACATCCAGAACTGGAAACCAGCAGTCTTGTCATTCTCTTCCCTGTCTTCCCTTCATTTTAGAGATATTTACTTTTTAAACTTTCTGGGAAGCATCTTCAACAACAATCTAGAATTCTAATCCCTGCTATTTTCTCCCTGTAAAGACATTTGTTGGAAGAAATTATTCTCCCCTCACCAATGGTGCACATAAGCACATTGCATCCAAGAGGGATACAAAGAGCTTTAGCACCTGAAAATAACTTACATTGCATGCTACAGCATTACTGTGCAAACATTGACAGTGATCTCAAAAAATTTAAACAAGCTTAGAACTTAAATTCTTAGATCTTTCCTTTGTCTTTTTTTTCCTGTACTCTTTAATTTTTCATTTGCAAGTTTTCAATTCCCTTCTAAGCATGGTCAAGAGGACTGGACATTGTTGTTCAGTATTGTTAGTTTCCGAGGTTATTTTCATCCATTTTTTATCACTGACATGATATTAGTTTCCCTATTCTTACTCACTGCTCTAAGGATCAGTTTGGCTCATTTACAAGAGTAACCGAAAAGGAGCTGGTGTTAACTTTCTTCTTCACTGAGATCCCTTAATCTTTTACATATTCATTGCCTTTCTACTAAAAAGTAGGCATCTTTGTGTGTCAATGAAAAGAGGTGTACAACCTGTTTCTAATATGGAGTATTTTTGTATATTTGATTGGACTTATATGTTTTGCTTGAATGATCCTAACTTATGAAGCAATTCAAGATACTCTTCCAATTTGTGTTCCTGTTCTTACTTCCTAGCCTGCCAGTCTTAACAGTAATGGATTCATTTTCTCTCAGGTCCTAAAGAAAATACTGAACAGCACCAACACTGGTAAGGATCTTTTTGGAACATCATTACATTTATTCCAGTGTAACAATGCCACGAAATTTCTCAGTTAAATACTCAATGATTGACATGAACTTGATTGATTACAGCTAACCTTTCCACTAGTGTTAATTTAAACTTTATAATTTGCAATACTTTTTAACTTCTTTGCAAAATTTTAGGTATATATATGTGAATACTGTTATTAACCAAGCTTAAAATATTTATGAAGGATTTGTTTGATAACGTTTTCCCCAAGAATATAGTGACAGTTGATAAAATCCTACATTTTTTAATAATGACAATTAATGATAGCTTTTCCATTATTTTCCCAGGACTGATGCTAGCCTAACAACCTTTAAATTTACCAATAACCTCTTAGCTTTTTAATACTGACAGAAAAGTTACCATCTTCCTATTTTTCATATCAAATGCTATCTATCTAACATGCTGATACAATATGGGAGAGTTTTCTGTAATACATGTAGTATTTGTCATACAGTCAAAGCATGGTAGTGGAAATTAGAGGAGTTGGGCTCAGCTAAAACTGAGCCATGGTCCCTCTTTTAGCAAATGTAGTCATACAATGCAGATGTCTAAATCTGAGTGAGTCACCTTAAGAGTCCCTTCATAGTTGATGCAGAGAAACAGATACTTCCAGAACATCGTTCCTTTCCTTATAAATAAATGTATAAAATAGATTAAATGAGTCACACCTTAAAAATTCTCATTTCCTCCCCTGAATATGAAGAACTGCAATAACTCACTCATATACAGAAATGTAAAGCAAGGTGGAATAAATTGTAGCCTTAATATGTTTGCCCCCATCTGTGACATGAGCAACAGCATAGACACAATGACTGAATATTTCTGAGTCTTTATTCATTAATATTTATAAAGTACTTTAAGATCTTGGGATCAAAGCAGTAAAAAGAAGCAATCAGCAATACATGGCCAATCCACGGAAGTGTCAAAGTCCCATTTTATAGAGCATTGTATGTCTAGGTAGCCCTTCCTTAAAAAGCTTATGAATTAATTGAGGGGATAGTTGGACCATGGCGGTGAGGTGTTCCTGTTATAGCACGTGAGAATGGTGCAAGGAGCTTTCACTGTGGTGTCTTGCTTCTCTTCATCTTGTCATAGTATCAGAAACATTATCTTCCACATATTATACGTGTGCTGCAAGTTGTAAGACTTGCCTGCAGGCCACTTTGCACTGTCTTGCAAAGCTGACCAGTAGTAGGTAACCATTATGGTTACCAGTAGGTAACATAGTAAAGTCCCTTCCATCTTAATGCACACCAATCCCCTGGCGTGCGCTCCACTGCAATATGGTGTGACTCCTGGGACTGCTGCTGTAACGACAGCCAGGTCGGCAGCAAAGGCTGACTCCTTTTATCTGGGTGAAACTGCCTGCCTGGTGATATACTCTGAACCTGAACACTCAGTCCTTCTTTAAAAAGCACAACCAACCCACAACCACCATCCCCACAGACCACCCCAAACAGGTCCATTAGCAGCCATACATTTACTAGCACTATTTTTTTAATCACTGAATACACTTGGAGAGCTAAAGGGGGTTAATGGTCACAGACTTCCCCTTTCTGTATTTTGGAGGGCTCCAATCACTACATAACGACTATGCAAAATGCTGTTTGCTTATTTTTCTGAAAGAATTGTACGCGTGGCACATGGGTCCTTCTGATCACACTGCTGGAGGGGTAAAAGGGCTCTCTAAATCCACACATCCAGCCAACATGCACAAGTGGTTTTTTAGGCTTGCTTCTTTTTTAATCTGATCTAGTTTTACACACACACGCATACACACACACGCATTTCCTAGCACATTTTGTATAATTTAAGTTATTTTTGTGTTATATGCTCTTCCTGGTGTTCCCATGGATTCGTTAGGATGAATAATTTCTGTCAATAATGAACACAGGAACCCAGTACATGAATACTTGACGAGATGAATATATGCATAGGTTATACATATCAATTTGTGGTGAATGCATGAAACAAATGCATAAGAAACTGATTTAACTAGCACGAAACACAGATGAAATAGCTGGCATATAAACGTAATTATATTACTTTCAGGCAAATAAGATGGTGTAGATAGGAAGGTGATGGGTATGTGGACTCTGTAATGAACATCAGGGCAGTGGAGAGGCCCTTTGCAAAGACGATGCATCATTTTATGTTTTTAAAAAAGCCACAGTCATACAAAAAGCCAATAAGCAAGCACTGTTAATAGGTGGAAAAATAAATATATTCTGTGGGTTAAGAAGCTAGTATGGGTATAAAAATGAATGCCTGTGCATGGAAAGAAAGGTGACGAGAAATACATGGAATTACTAAGAATCTATTGGACCAGGTAGAATTTGTATTATCACCTTCAGTGGATTCTGAATCTGCCCCTAACGGAGTAACTGACATGCAGCATCAGCATGACAGTGGTATTTGTTTTTATGTCTGATCATAGTAAGAACAGATACTTAAAATTATCATATTTTGAAAATTTCTAAACCTTTGAAAATCCCTTTATAATGACTTGACCATACTTAATCTGTTTTTAAAAGAATCTTTAAAACAGTGTTTTATGATGCACAGACCATTTTTGAAACTAGGCAATAACACTGTATGATAAAGCTCACCATGCTGGAATGTCTCTAGGGACCTGGTCTCTGAGATGTATGTGTGGAGGACCTAGTCTTTCAGCCGATTGGTTTTATTGTCTCCTCTCTTTTAGTGCTATAAAGCATCCCAAGTTCCCAATAAAACAATGCACAACTCCTTATCTGCTCCAACATATATCTTTCACTCACCAACATTTTACTCACAACTCTTGTCAGACACAATCCTAAGCCTGCTTTTCACAAACATCTCTTCCTTGGTACCTGTTCGGCCTCACACGTCTTTTAGGGTTTCCTCAAGAGTTCCTTTAACAAACTCTTAATAAGAATAAAAGTTAAATAATGTTTATCCCTTCTGTGATTTTGCCCCTCATTTTTTCTGTGGTGTTCCCTGTTCCCTGTGCTCCTGGATGCCAAGGCACAGACCAACCAGCTTTCATTTCAGCCTGCTCCAGGGCTCATCACCAGTAACCCCATTCCTCTCCCAGAGACTCCCCTGGCCTTTTCTCCTCACCTGGCTCTTTGTTTCTCCTTACATTAAAAGCCATTCGTTGGTCTCCAAAGAGGGACGAATGTGACCCCCATCGAGCATGTGATATCCCACGAGGTTGTCTATAATGGGTCTATGGTCTCCTGTGAATCCTTTCGTTACCAGAAAGTTTATGGCCCATGCCATACAGCATAAAAGTGAGCACTCTGGGTAGTCAAGAGTTAAAATTTACCTTGGCTGTTTCAATAAAATGCAATTTAATACGGCAAGGAACACATTTCATATCTAATGTTGACATTGAAGGATCTGGTATTGCTTTTTTACCAATAGAAATGACAGTGATTCATCAGCTTTTATTCCATTTTATATTGCTCTGGTGCTCTATCAGCCAGAGAAATGCTCTAATTTTTGGCAAAGTTTACCCACTGAGTTCTTTTCCTTGCTGCCTTTCAAATAAAAAATATTTCTTGTAGAAGGCACTCACATTTTTGTTATATTCCTGGTCTTCCCACTGTATAGCTCCCCTGTCCCCATGGAATCCACAGCTCAGTATTCCCTGTAACTTCTTTTTTGAAGGGAACATATATAGACATGCGAATTCTTCCAGATTTCTTTACAATTTTTCATGTCTTTGCATCCTCTGTTTTATTTTTAGAGTTTCAGCATGCATCCCTAACTTTATATGCTGTGCACTTTGAATTGCCGTAGACTCAAAGGATTTTCTGAGATCAAACAGCATCAATATTAATTACTAATAGAGTTTCCCTTTTAAAATAAACTTGGTTTTAGAATAGTGAGACAGCATTTTAGCAATTAATGCATTGAATTTACTTTTACACAAGATCCATATACTTTAAACATGGGGACAAGAAGTGCTTAGACTCAAGTTCTGTACTGAAAGAGGTTCAACATTAGCAGTTGAACCAATTTGTAGCTTTGAGGTTGGGACTGAAATTACATGGAGTGTAAATCTCACAGAGGCAGTTGTCATGAAGGTTTCACTCTGTGAATAAAGGGGAGTCTTAGTGACTTCTTCAGGCTGCATTCAAGCTAGATCAAAAAAGAATATACAAAGAGATGAAAAAAAATAGAGTTTAATATAATTCAAACCTAAATGAAAACAAGTTCCTTTGTATTAGGCTGTAGTCAGGGTGAGTTTCATTTTGCAAATTTGACTCCTCATACTCTCACATCTGCTTGTATTCGGAAAAGTTTGGGATATGGAGGTTTAGATGGGTTCATGTTCACCCAAGCTGAAGAAGAAGCAGACCATAATTATATTAAAAGATATACCAAAGTGCTCCTTTTGCACAATTGGGGTGCATATCCTCATCGGACAGGAAACAGACAAGTAACAGGAGTATTCAGAACAGCAGGAAATACGAGAAGGGTATCAATAGTAAAAGGCTCTGTCCTCCCACCCGACAAGGTCTGAGTCACAGGCCCTGGAAATAAGAAAAAAACAATTTCTCAAAGGCACACTAGTGAAAATAGTGAAGCCGCAGCTACCTACTCAAAATCGCTAAGAAGGTATGTATAAAACAACAAAATGGAATCTTACTTTTCTAAGGAGCATCCATTTTCTCAGAAGAAGCAGCAGCATTTCTGTGAGCCACAAGCCAACTGTACCAGCTAAGTGGCAAGATTCAGGCTATCTGGATAAGCCATTTCATAGCACCAAACAATTTTGCTTTCTTTTTCCTGACCATTTCTCCTCCTCATTAACTTCTCCAACCCCAAACCAGCACCAACTCTGAGATGACGCTCAAAATGAAATTCCTCCACTCCATGATTCTACTAGTAATCAAGCTGTAAACCCAATTTCAAAGCACCATATAATTTCCTGAATATACTTTACTCTGGAAAAAAACAATGTGGAAAGATAGAAAGAAAAAGGGCAAAGTACAATCTATCTCTATGAGTCGGAAAAGGTGTCAGGAGGTGCCAAAGCAAGCAGTTTAAAGGCACAGTAAATTGTCTGAGACTATGAAATACTTAAGGATTATGCTGGAAAACAGCATGTGCGTGAGAATCTCAGGAAGGCACTCAATATGAGACACACAAAAAAAATCTAGTCTCCCTTTTTATGTCTGAGACATCACAGAAGAAGTCATAAGCTTAGTGTGGATTCTTTATGTTTTGCCAAAGGTTTGGCTGGAAATAATTCTACACTCATAAAATCTGTTTATGACAGTATTAAAGTATATCACTCTAAAAATGCTGTCTGTTCTACCCCAAATAAAGGCAGCAGGGAGACCTGAAGCTCACCTTAAAACTGGAGTGGGGACGAGACAAGAGCACAGGGACAATCTCACCACCGTCCCACGCCAGGACTCTGGTCTGGTGTTGCCAAGAGGGAGTGGGTGATTACCTCTCCGTCAGAAACCAGCCTCAAGAGCTTCCTGGGAAAATGTGAAACAAATTTACTGACAATGTCCGAGCTGCGTGTATTTTGGTGCAGTAGGAGCAGCAACAGTTGTGGGGCAGTGTGTCTGCGGCTGCGCTGGAGTGTCTGCAGCTATCGGTGTTGGCAGTAAGCAAGCATTCAGTGGGCTTTGCACAAACCATTTTCCCTTCAGTGTTCACGTGTTTTATGGGCTTGAAAGTCAAGGAGGAAATAGAAATGCTTGTAGGGGGAAGTGCTTTTAATACATCATAGTAATTTTTTACTTGTGACTTTTGTGTTAACATAATTTGTAGCTCTTTCATGTTCTCCTTTCATTCTCTCTCCCCTGATTTTTGCTGTGCAAACACGGAGATTTCCTGATAGAAGGAGACTTTAAACAGCCCACAAAGATCAGCTGCTTTCATGCTTCCAAATTTTCTCAGGCAGTTAAGCTCAAGAGACTCGTGCAAGAGCATGGATCGAGTAACTTATTGACACGCACGCAGACAAACACTGGGGAAGGGAGGACACGAGCCATCTGCCCTGACATGAAAGGGCAATGTGACTTTACACCACAGGGCCATCACCCCAGTTGAACTATGTGACGGCAGTCTCTGAAACCAACCTGGGCAAGCCAGCTCCTCTGTGCCAAACAACCGTGCTGCCTCACATTCCTAGGCTAGCTTAGAAATAAAAAAACAGAAATACCGCACAAGCCTCTTTCAGGAACAGTCATTTTCTTAGTATACAGCAAAGCTGCTACTCCTAACGGCCAGCCCTCCTGCGCTCCTTGACTCTATCCATCTATATCAGGATATATATACTACTCTAGTCCATGAAAGCAAATGGTGCTGTACAGTAAAAGTGGGAGAAACCTAGAGAAGACTGAGAATAGCAAGGGAGGCAGTCAAGTCTGCGGCTACGTCTTGCAAGGAAGAAGGAAGGATGGAAGGAGAAGAAACTGGCAAACTACAGTGGTTCTCACACTTCATCTGAGAAGATGTAAAAGCAGTGGTCTGAGCTGCCCAGGTCTGGCAGGTTTCTGTGTTGCCTCTGAGTGCGGTATATAGAAGTAAAGAGGATCACAAAAGAAAAAAGGTTTGATGTGGTCAAAAAAGAAAATGGAAGAAAGCTGAGCAAATAATCACAGAGCCTAGCAAATGCCAGTAATGCACTGAGGGCTGGAACAGCCGCTAACTAGGAATAGCTATAAAAATAGTAGAGAAAAGCTCTGCTTTCTACATGGAGGCAGCTCTGAAGTTGCAAAATTCCATCACAAGCTGACCTCAAATACAAGGGCCTGAGCTCACCCTCCGGGTATTTTTGGCCACTAAGCATATTTCTGCCAGCGTAAGGGTTTTGTTTGTTTGTTTCCATTCCAATGATACCACCTTTCTGTCAATCAATAGAAGAAATCTAAGCAATTTCCAGCTAGAGGCTAGGTGTATGTATAGTATAATTTCTTGTTGGCACGAGCTGGTGCTGTAGCAGGGATAGTGACAATCAGCAGGCATATAACCATTTTTTCAGCAATCTCATCACAAATGGGATTCGAGGCAAGGTACCGAGATGAAGACAGACAGCAAGATTCACTGGTGCACTCTGGAATTATACTTTTTCCCCTCTTACACCCTGACATTATATGAGAATGTAAGAGAAGAGATACCCAACAGAACAGAACCGGTAGTCCATCTAGTTTGACCCTCTGTCTGCAGAAACAGGAACTGAACGTTTAACACATGAGCCTGGCCACTTCACTGCAGAACATTTTCCTTGAACTGGACCAGCTTCTGCAATCGTTGGATTAGGGATGTTAGAGGGTATTTTCCAGTCTAGTCCTTCTGGTATCTGTCTATAGACCTGCTGACCATGAATTTGTCTTCTCCCTTTCTCAGCCTACTGCTATTGCTTCTCTTCACCCCCGCTGTCGGAACAAGGTACAAGAGTTCCCTATGAGCTCAGTAAAGGAGCGCTTCCTTTTAAACCAGTCTGCCTCCTGCTTCATCAAGCTCAAGGACTCAGTCAATAACAGCTCTGCATTCAGCTTACCCAACATCCTCCTGATTTTGTCACTCTTATTCTTCCTGTTCAAAATGAAGGGTCACAAACTTTTGTAGTCGCCTTTTGGAAGCCAGTTGCTTCATCCCCTGGATCCTTTTCGTTGCTTCACCCCCATATCACCTACAACTCCACTAAGTCCTTCCTGAGACACAGACCCAGGGCTGCACACACGGCACTTGAGGCACGACACATCCCAGCTTAATATGCTGGCAGAAAGTCTGTCTTGCTCTCAGTGATGATACCTTGCTGATGCTTTGGCCTGATGATATCCGAGATTATTCCCTTTTGCATCTGACACTGTGCATTGAGACACTGATTTTGAAAACCAGCCAGTGATGACTGCAAGGTTTTTTTCTTGTAGTGGCGGCTCGGTTACAGCTGGCATTTACAGCTCAGGTTTCAGCACCATGCAAACGTGGTTTAGGTTACTGCTCCCTAGCTGCATTACCTTGCATTTACTGATACTGAAGCTCATCTGCCCCTTTTTTCCAACTTATTCAGTTTTGTGAGGTTTTCCTGGGGTTTCTTACAACCTGTGAATCTGTTCTCTACCCACGATAGACTTGCAGATTTTACTGTGCATTGCCTTTCCCAGATCATTGCTGAACACAGCCAGCACTGGCACAGGTGCTTAATGGGCAGAACTGGAGGCAAAGTGACAGGGCTGTGGCTCCCAGACCCATCCAGAGCCCTTTAGTATACCTTGGCCTATGTGCCCCCTCTATACTTTGGTGGCCATATGGTCCCACTACTCCCCACGCCTGCTTCCTGCCGTGGGTGCCTTCAGGTTCCTTGCATTCCTTCTCATTTTTTATTTACTTTCAACTTGCTGTGTGCATGGGCTTCCCTGTTCTTTTTTGGTTTGGTTTTTTTTTTTGGTCGGATTTCCATTTTTTAAAAATACTTTTCTATGTGACAGCCTGCATAACTTTCCAGTTAAGGCTTGAAGGGATTTTCTGGACTGTTTTGTTTTCTTTCTGAATTGTGGCACGCTTTTTACCTGGCTTCTAGCACTATATTTTTCAACAGCCTCCAGGCTGCTCCTAGGCTTCTTTCATTTTGGACAGCTGCTTTTATGAATTTTTTGCTTGTCTATTTGTTCATTTTTGACCAGTTACCTCATTTTTACACAGTTGCTTTTCTTGAAATTCAGTACTGTAGTCACTATCACAGAGACTCTTACTGAAGCAGGTCCTGTGTATCGTTCTAGGTCATATCCAAAATAGCCTCTTTTCTTGTGGTTTCTGAGGATAGTTGTTCCAGGAAGCAGCCATCTATTGTCTCCAGAAAATTTATCTCCCAGCTCATTTTTTACTACTGATGTTTAAAAGCACTGGTAATTTTTATTCTGTTGCTTAATATTGCTCAGGCAAGTCAAACAGCTTTGTAGGAGGTCTAATTTGATTTAATTGTTTATTGCAGTTGTGATTTTATTTCCATCTTTGCCTTTTCAAAGATGCATTGGACATTAGCCACATCCAGCTTGCATGTTGCAGTATTCCAGGTGCTCTTCCATATCTATGTGTTTTTTTCACGTTTTTAGTTTAGGAGACATCATAGATAAGTATTAGTTTTCAGTGACGTCTTGTGAAGTCTGCTCCCTTTGTGCCCAAGAGGCCAGGTACCATGCAGTCATGAGAAGTTTTCTGAGTGTCTAGTAGTTGAATCTCCACTGTCACCACCTGCTTCTTCCTCACCCTTCTGCCACAGGAGCAGGGGCAGTGAACGCTGACATTGACATCAGCTGGAGTGAAGGGTCTCATCTACAAAATTAGATCCCTCCCTTGGGATGTAGTCCCAGGCATCCCAGCAGACTCCCACTTGCCCACAACACAGGGTCACCATCATATGAACGTAAGCCAAAAGCTTCCTGCCCTTTCCAGCCTTTCAGGATCCAATTTCCTTTTTCTTCTTCCTTCTATTTTTCCTAAGCAAAACTGCCCTGTTGCTGTCCCCTTTCCCACTGGCAACAACTTGATGTTTCTTTAAAAGCCACTGGCACTTACAGACTCTATATAGCACTGCCACCTGGTGAATCTGGTTCGGAAAATAATGCTCTTGCTTCACAAATCATTGCATATACGGCTCATTGACCACAGTCAGAAAAGTTTGATTCAAATACAAAGAGATGGAAGAGTAGGGGATAGAAGATTTTGTGCTGGGCTTTTGTGCCATCCATTGCCTTTTCCACGGAGTTTAAACAAGCTAACCTGAGCGCTAACAATAGGCATCGCCTGCTCATGCAACTGGCAGGTTTGACCTGTTGCACTTAGTGTTTCTCATCCCAGTCTTGTAGCTGGAAGTGGTTCAAGCACAAGGGACTCAAGAACTGTTTTCAGAAAAGAAATAAGAAGTAGAGGGTGCTCTATTTTTTTCCGGGGGGGGAAGGGCTCAGTAATACAATATTTTGCGTCTGTGACCATATAAGCCGGCAAGTGCCTACAAGGAGCATTTCCTCAGTGAATCCTCACTGTTGTTTTCACCAGCTTCATGCCAAGATAATTTCAGTGACCTCAGAAAGCCCTTTTTTTTAAAAAAAAAAAAAAAGCTCACTGTAGAGCAGACTCAGTTTCTCTTTATCTGTGTTACTTATTATTTATTTTTCTTGAAGTTACCAGAAGAAAATAAGATTCAGGACTCACTAACAATTTGGAATAGGAGTTTTTGAGCTTTTTGTTCACTTTTCTGAGTACTCCTGTCTGCAAAATTTAGGCAGAGAGCGGCTCAGGCTTTCCGTCCACTCTTCACATAAAGTAAGGAGTTTATTAAAATCAGTTTAATCTCTGAGTTGCATGCAGTAAGCCCCTTATCTAAGAGACTCTCATGCTCCTCTGTACTCTTTTGTTCCCCTTTGCACCATCCTGTTTATTCCCAGTAAGTTAGACATAAAGTCCTCATTCAGTAATTGTTGAAAACAGATAGGAGCATGTAAGAAATTTTTTATCCATCACTTAACAGAATTCTGTAATATTTTATATGAGGGTTGTCCTTGTTCTCTGTGGCCACATGATGAGTGAGAAATTAAAACATGAGGTTTTCCATGCAGCATTAACTGCCATTCCTGCAAATCTGTGTGCCATTGCCAGATGCACTGTCTGTGACAGTTTCTGAAATGTGCATGTAACAGAAAGGCATACTCTATATGGAAGAAAAATCCCACAGTTTTATAGAAAAAAAAAAAAAAGTCCCTACTGTAAACATTAGGAAATGACAAATACTCTTAGGACATATTTATGTATCCAAAACAATATCAATTATTAAAGTGAAAGGGGAAAAAAACAAAATTTAACTAAAAAGAATGCTGAGTGTTTAATAGATTTGTTTAAGAGTCATAAACAAATAACCCATGAATACTTTAAAAGAGTTAGTGTTGCAGGGAGCAGACACCCAGAAGATTTTATTAAAGATTCAAACATTTATGGAGTGTGCTCTAGAGGTTAGAGCAGGGGCCTGACGCTCAAGAGAGCTGCCTTATTTCCCTGCTCTGCTGCACATCTTTCCTGGAGTCAGCGAACCACCACGCACAGGGCTGTACCTCTACTGCAGCGGGGATGGTTTTGCGCTGGTGGAGCTTTGTGTCTGAGCTGTGCTGAGGAACAGGTACCGGTCTCAGGCTGAGCAGAGGTTAGCTACTGATGTGGCCGCAACAGTCTGTACGATGACAAAAAGGTCGCATTACAATGTGTTTCTGGGACATCTTTGAGTCATCCTGACCCCATCTCCACTCCTATCACCTCGCTCAGTTCTTCCACAAGACACAAGTGTGAGTCGCGCTATACTTCTGTGAGCTACTGAAGACAGGGCGTAGGATTTGGTCCCTTTTGCCCCTCCAAGGCAACAACTAGAGATATAACCATGCCAGAATTTATCCCAGAAACTCTGTGGTAAAGGTCTAGGAAAGCAGAAACTGAAGGATTTTACTAGAAAGAGGATCTGAGGTCTTTTTGTGGTAAACAAGGAATAAGAAATTGCAGACAAAAAAGCTAAGGTAAACTGTTATTTATATAGAAGACCAATAGCATGCAGTCTTCAAAATGTAAACTTTTAGGCATTTCCATAAACTCTCCCCTCAAACATTTCCCCCCCCCGCCTCCCCCTGCTCACGGGATAGACCTCACAAAAAGTCCAGACTTAGGTTCATGAGCAGCAGCTGGTGCGTGACTGGGATCCCAACACCAAGGAGACTGAAAGAAGGCAGAAAAGGGGAGAGGAAACCCATTGGCACCAGGAGTTCAGAATAACCAGTTTGTCCCCACAATAAATGGAAATAGGTCTGAGAAAGCTGTGTCAGGCGGTCTTCACCTTCTCTCCTGCTTGCTGGGGCATGTGAGAAAAGCAGAAACAAGCAGCCCACATTATGCTACTGGCAGCATTTCGAGTGGGGAATGGGAGTGACGTCATGATTCTCTTTTATTACGTGATGAAAATACCCCCTGATGAGTTCCCTGCAGCTCCCCTTCCAATCTGAATTTGTACTTCAGATAACCTTAAAACTGGTATAGGAAAGATTTTATCTCACTTTTATAGCTAAATTAATGTGCCACAACAAAAATAAAGATGATCTTGAAAGAGCAGAGAGGAGAATTAAAACCTTTAAGCCTAACAGTTAAGTCCAGGTGATGTTCACAAAACTCTGGCTAGGCTTGAGGCATCTGAATGACCTTAAGGTCCAAGCTCATGTCTACAAAATTCAGAGACACTAAAATGTCTGCTGTTGTATGTGCCTAAAGAAGCCAGTATCTGCTCCAGCCCATCTATATGGATAACATACTCCTGCTTTGGGCCTAGCTAGTGCTGCAGGTTATCAAGCATCGCTCATCCTGTCACTGCTTGTCTCCATCCCAGCCTGGGGTGGTAAAGGCTCTTAGACCACATCTAATTGCCCAAAGCAGAAAAGTCCTGCACTACTCACTGGCCCAAATGAGGGGGATGAGGATCCATGGTATTACATGAGGAGATCTCAGTCCCGAGTTTCCAGCCATCCCTGTGTGCGCAATCACTAAACATTGAGGGAACTACATTCATACAGTTATGAGTATTGGAGAAAGAGGACAGGTGAACTATCACCTCTTGCTCAGTATTTTCATTTCTTTCAACAATGCATGGTCCTCCTCTAGAGAACAATACCCAGCCTTTGATTTGTTAGGAGGTGTTGGAGGACCACCAGCAGGGCACTGTCTGAGCAGGTGAGCATTTCCAGACCAGAAATAGCTGTAACTTTGGGTCAGATGGAGATTCCAGCTACAGTTAAATTTCTAACGCAACAGACCTATTTATTTTCTGGTGACATCTCCGAACCGTGGCAACCCGGCACTACGTGCTCTTCAAAGAGATGTGAAGTAGCGGCCTTGAAGAGTTCAAATGTGGACCAGTATCAATGGGTGAATCTAAAAAGTAAGTTGTGGGATGGGAGGGGGTGGCCTGGCAAGGTAGCAATGGCACAACAGCAAAAACCCGGTCAGCAACAGTCGCAGCATGTTTACTGCTCGGCCATTGCCTCTGCTTGGTACGCGACTGCATCTATGAAATGCAACTGCCTTTGTAATCAAGCAGGGGCTGATGGGCGCAAGACTATGTGGCTGCTCCATAGACAACTGCTGGGAGGCATTAGGAAGGTGCTCATTAGGCCGCCTGCGAGTTGCACAGTCACCTGTAATTAATGGTAAAAAAAAGACAGGTCCACAGCTCATCCTCAGTCCCCCTGGCCCTGCCTTTTTGTCTCTACCTCTGCCCCCAGAGAGGAGATTTTAGTAAGTTTCTTTTGTTTCTTTAGAAAACATCTTAAGGCAGTACAAGAGGCATGCATTTTTACTTTCAGAAAAAGGTAAAAGAGAATACAAATATCCCTGTTTGCTTGTAATCCAGATTCTAAGTAGATTTAATGGCCCTGTTAGTGCTGAGCAAAATTAAGTCCTTATGAAACATGTTACAAAGTACCTTTGTAGATCTCATTTTTCAATAAAAAAAGGGTTTAGGTCATGTTGAACAATCTGCTACTTATTAGCACTTTGCCTTCAATAGGTCACCTTTCATTGTATAATACTCTGTTTTCATTAAGAACTGAATCCAAAAAAGCTATATTTTTAGAACTCAAACAAAATATATAACTTATATTGTAAGCACTAAGATGAAGAAATACAAAACAGTTAACTAGAAAACTCTTATCTTACACAAATCTGTCAGATTCAATGCTCTTCTCTAAATGCTGTGATCATTACAGGAACAGCTCGTACTTTTTAAATGTGAAATGTTAGGTGTAACATTTGTTGTCCAGCCAGGAGAGGAGAAAAAAAAAAAAAAGAAAAAAGAGAAAAGAAAAAGAAAGAGCAATAAACAAAAACAAGCAGAAACTGCAGACTTTGACATGTTCAATCTGGTCTGCATCTCAGAATCATGCACACCTGAGAAGAAAGAATATGAGGTAATGCAAAACTTAGTGATTTTATATTTTAAGAGATAAAAATATGTCAGAGACCAGTTATTCCAGTTTGTTTGGGTTCTTTTTTTAAATTATTATTGTTTATTTTATTTTATTTCTTTGTGAGTCCATTTTCTTTCAGGCTTGCCCGAGGAATATTTTTAAGATTAAAAAATCTCCCCTCATCTTTTGTACTAACATAAAAAATTGAGACATAAAAACCTGAGACTACGCTCACATTTCTTAAAGGCTATTCCAACATATGGATATGTTATTTTTCACTGATCATTTACTTTTGAGTGGTTGTAATGGCCCAGCCTCTTCTTGGAGACACATTATATGGAGAAGAAGGAATGGGTAACCTCCTCCTGTTTCATCTTTTGCAAAAGTGAGATAATACTTCCAACCTTTCTACCTTATAAAGTTCACTATTCCTTTAGGAGCACTAAATTATTTGCTTTGACCAAACAATCCTCCCATTTGATGAGTCATACACAGGTGGTTGCATTTGCATGGGAGGCATTGATACACACTTTTTCACTGTTGGCTAAAAGAAGTAACAGTAGATGGTGAGATCAATAGTATCTGCCAGAAGACAGGAAAGTTACAATTCTCTACAGCTCTGCCTTGTAAGTGGAACCTGGAAGCAGAAATCAGTACTACCTTCAGTCCTCTGCACCATATGCAGGGGCAAGGAATTTCAAACACCAGCATTTTTTCCTTCTTTAGCGGTGTACAGGGGGTAATTTTTTTTAATGCTGGAATAAGGTCTTGGAAACCAAAACACTGTCTCTTCCCTGTTAGCTACTAACCATGAGATAAAAGACACACCCCCACCGTATTTGTTTTCTGCTTCAAGTTATCTACAACATTTTTCTGAGTAGGATGCATGGAAAATACTGTCATCCTGAATATCCTAGTGGCTGGCTGTAGTTCTCTGCCATGGAAACCTCTCAGAGGTACCTAAATCTGGCCAAGGGTCTTGAAGACCTGTGATCCTGCTTCTCAAAAGAGCAAATATGGGGAGACATCCTCAGCTGTCTACATCCCAGGAGAGGATTACAGGCACTGAAGTCAAAGGACATTTCTAAACTACAGTGACAGAGATTTCAATGACAGCCTTCACCAGTGCCTTGCGAACAGGGTAGCCCAAAGAAGAAGCTGACTACAGGCAGGTCCTCCTTCACACCGCTGATGGTTTTGATCTGAGACCTGCTTCCCCCATCATCCTCAGAGCCTCTCCGGCACCTGCTCCTGTATGAGTCTGTCTTTTTGAATGTGGGTGTGAAGTACACGTTACTTCAGATTAAGCTAATCCCAATGTCACCTGAAAAAGCACCAGTTCTTCCCTCTCTCTACTGTAAATGTGTCCCTTTCTACATCCTGGCAGTATGTTTGTCTCCCTCATGACAGTGTCTCTCGCATCTTACTCCTTCTGTGATTAAACAGGCAATGAATAAACCACATAAAAACTCATTATATGAGTTGGGGTTGAAAGCAGGCAATTTACGGGTTGGCAGCTCACTCAGAGATCAGTTTTAGAGCTCAGACTGTAACTAAGTCGTGCACCTGACATTGTCCCTTCCTCTTCCCTCTCCACCTTCTGAATGAAAGCTTCCTGTTGCTTGCCTTGTTTTGCTGACCATTTACACATGCCCTGTCAAATGAGTTACAACGGTTCAGATGAACCAGCGCTACCAAATTTCCTTGCTTATGAAGCCAGTACTCTTAGAAGAGGGAGAAAATTGGTTGATTTGGAGTGATCTACCATTCTTCATTTTATCCCATTTTTTATTTTCTTCACTGGCTTAGTTGTTCTTCTGTTCAAAATGCATTAATGCAACTGCTCCTTTAAGGGTCAGCAGTTCATTGATTAAAGTTTAGACCATTTTTTGAAAAAATAGAATAGGAATTGAAGGTCATTTCCAATGTTAAATCCTCTATTAAAATCACTATAATTTCCAAAGACAGTATTAATATAGTAAAATAGGTAATGTTTACACATAAATGGCATGCAGAATGTACAAATTTGAGCACTATATTAATGTCCGAGTGACAAAGAGGTAGCTGATTTATATGAGACACTTCTTTGTGGAGAAGCAGAATTTTAATTCCTTGTTTCCATTCTCAGCATATTGGAAATGATTTCGCATCATGACGTGGATTTTAACTGGTGTATACATCCTTGCAAGTGATAATCACGCACATTTGGGAAATTACTCCCATAAATGTTATTCCATTTGAGAATCCTATGTTTTAAGTATCATGTTCAGCACATATTGGAAAGAAGCTTGTGGTTCATATATGGAAACATCATTTGTATTTAATCACACAGTTGGGAGTAGTTATAGTAACTAAGTAGATGCAGGCAGTTTAAAATGCACAGATTGTTACTGCAACCTAGCTTGCCACGGGCACTTTTTCCCTTTGATAGCTCAAGTGCCGAATAAATAAAGTACAATCAATGCTCAGAACTGGTCGAAAAAGCTGTGCCATGTAGGTTATGCTGTCAGTCCTACTAAATAAGTCCGCACAACTTAGCTACAACAGTGTGAAAACAAAGGGCACATGGGCAGCCTTCTTACTGCCTTTTGTGCATCATCTCTGGCATCTGGAGGGCACAGCAGCAATTTCATCAGGTTTAACTGGGGTCCCCTCTGTGCTGTTTTTATTTTATTTTATTTTATTTTTATAGCAGATGGAAGCTGGGCTAGGACATTCACCATGTCTCCAAGCATCTGTGTGATGCCAGCTGCACGCACAGGGTCAGAGGTGTGACAGGGTGGCTCCTGCATCAGGTCTCACCAGGCAGTCTCTGTTCAGCACCTTTCTCTTCAGGCAGTGTTTAAGCCAGTGTTTGACCAACATTGGAAAATAAACATGTGCTTTTCCAATAATCATTCAGGGACTGAGTTTAAAGAACAAATGAAATTAATCTAGATCCTGAAATTATTTTCATAAATGTATCAATCTACAGGCATAGATACAACAATGGTCAAAATATAAATCTATAGACCTTTTGGTCTTACTCAATTTACATCAAAGTTATCAGCTTAAGGGTGTTGGGGCATAAAATCTTAATATCCTTTCTCATTAAAAATTATAAAAATATATGCAGTTGTATGTATGTATTGTGTGTATGTTCTGATACATGTGTACATACACGCACATGCGAGAAAGCCCTACAGAAGAGGATGCAAATGATTCTGTGTTTGTCTGAATATAATCTGATTTGGTGTAAGGCACTGAAATACTGCGGAAATGGCCCTTAGAGAAAAGCTGAAGCTAGACAAATAGATCTACACCTGTACAGTAGCATGCCTAGTTTTTAAAGATTTACTTACACAAGTTTCCTATAAAACATTAAAACATATCTATGCCCATGTACTATGGCAGAATTGATACAAATTTTGCTGCCTCCTACATTAACGTCACACACACGATGTTTGTTTTTCCTTCCCTCCTTTTCCAAGGTATAAATGAACTGCTTATGTGGAGTTCAGTAACATGACTGTACAAAATTAGTTACAAAGAGAAATGTCAGAGTTGATATTCCTGACACAGCCTTTCTAACTCTTGTTATGTCTTAGGCTCGCATATTGGAGATGGAATAATGCAGCAGTCCAAGATCCCAGGAGGCTCCTGCTACCATTGTCTTTTAGGTTTCTAGCCTGTGGCCTTGATTGAAAGGAGAGCTTCAACTGGGACTACTCATTCCTTATTATTAAAAAAATGGGTATTCTGGCATGCCTTTGTGAGGGAAAAAAAAGAAAAAAGGACAAAAAAAAAAAAAGGAGGAGTTTAAAATATTTGCTCTCTGTTCCTGTGTAAAAACTTCTTAGATGGAGTTTGGCAATTGATGTTGAAGTAGAGCTAGACAGCCTTTGAAACACTTACTTAGTTCACTAGCATTATGGAGGATCTAGTTCACTGCAGTTTAGATTCATAGACAGCATTTTGCTTTTCTGTGATCAAAATGCCTGTGCAGTTTGAAGGGCTTATCATCAGAGTTGAATCCACACAGAGCCTAACCTAAGAACAGCCAAGAAAAGCATACATTTAAAGGGCTTTGATGCTCCATCACATAGCCATTCAGTGGCTATAATGGAAGAGGAGTACATGACAGACTTTGCTCATGCCTGTCATTCATAAATCTCAGTTACATATACCAAGCGGTCCAGATTTCACCGTGAAATTGCGTCGGTATCTCGCTCAGCTGCAGAATAAACTCTCACTGCTTTAATCGTGTATATTACTTTTCTTTACTCATACTACTGAGGAACATATATGCCAAAATTAGATTGTTTTATTTTCAAGAAGAGCTCTTTAATATATTTACATATTTTAGCAGATGGTGTAACCTACCACATCACAGGAAGCAGGCTTATTGATGTGTTTCATACCTCTGGTTAAAGAATAAATATGTGCAGGTGCTTAAAGTTGAGAAGTAAGCTGAAAAATAACAGATTTCAAATATTAATATTACATGCAGGATATTTTTTTCTAATTTGTTCAGTCAGAATGAAGTCCTTTTTAAAGCAGTTTGGCAAAGGATTAGGACTTGTAAAATGTGTCTGGTTGAGACAGTAAGTAGATTAGCCAGAAGCTGCGATATTTTTGCCATTCTCTTCAGCAGAGGCAAGATTTTGGCCCATGGTCTAATTTTGCAATCTTTCATCAAGCAAAATTCATGAGTATCAAATATACACAGAAGTGTTCCCACATGGACCGTCACTAAGGCTGTGAACACACAGTAAATAATGTAGTGGAAAGGGCGAACTTTTTTTTCGGGGAACGTAGTCATTCAGACGAGTGGTTATTGCCAAATGCCACTCTGTGTAATGACTTTCTCATCATCTTCAGATGTATTTCTGGTAACACAGCTCTCTCTTTTGCAGCATACTATCCTTTCTTAATCCAAAAGCACGCGGTACTTCTATATTGTTCTATCTATTTGTTTCTCTGAGATGAACATTACCAACTGCATCAGCTCTTTCTTGATTCTCATTTCTGAAGTTGGTTTATACATTGTTGTGTCGTTTCATTCTTGTAACCATGCGCTTTTAATTTTTTTTTATTTCTAATCCTTAATAAGAATCTTTTCTCTTCAGTAAGAATACATACTTCAGCCTTGCATATTTCCCTCCTCATTTCCTCCCATTTATTCAATCTACTATTCTTATCAAAGCAATTAACAAATGTGCATCGATTTTTATTGTTTCAATGAAAAATGAACGCTTACATTATTTTAGCAGAGGAAAAATCCTGTCAAGTAAAGACCTATTCAATTGTTTAATCAAATAATTCTTTCTGAAAAGCAAAATAAAATCTCCAGATGCTTGGTAGCTATAATAATTACTAGGGTTGTACAAGCTACATCCGTACATTCCCTGAGAATGCAAATATTCGTCTTTAATAAAGAAGTCCCATAGCCTCCTCTTGGTATCAGAAAACCTTGTGCATCCAAATGCATGTACTGCATGCCTCTGGAAGGCACCCCAGGTGAGAGGGCCCTCAAATCCTTCAGAGAGCAGGAGTCAGGAGTGGGCTCGTCTTTTCCTTGATGCTCTCCCCTCCCTCCATGGCCTGTCACTCCCTGAGTGCCAGTGTCTGACCGCAGCCCTCCTCCCCAACACCCCCCAACTCCCCCTCCTCCCCAACACTCCTCTGCAAGGCCATACAGGGGCTGCTTTTCTTATCCAGTGTGATATTTTTAGCAGGCCTGCTAGTCTTATCCTTGGAAGACGTCTGCTACTTATCCTGCTCCCTGGAGGCAGCACACAAAGAAACTTGGAAAAGAAAAAAAATATAAAAATCATCTATACTTGTAGGGTAGCACAAGCAGAAGTGGTCACTGGAGTCAAGATTTCACTGTGTTCTGTTCTTGTGCATCAATGTGAATGTGTGACCTGTGGCACAGTAGCAAGGGATGCCAACAAGACTAACAAACAGCACCTTAGTAACCTATCGTCAGATCCTGAACTTTGATGTACTTCCTGGAGAGTAATTTCCCTTGAAATGTTTTCCTTTTGTCTCTTGGCAAAGAGTTTCCACTGGGCAGCCCCAGGCCGGCTGCCTCCCCGCTGCCCCAGACGTGGAGCTGAGCTGAGAATGAGTGCTTGTGGGGCAGAGGACGGAGAGCCCCTGTGTCAAACCCCAGAAGGAGCCCAGTGAGCTCTCAGCAGCAGAACAGCCTCCTCTGTAAATGTCTGAGGCTCATGGGCCATCCCTCTTCATCGACACAGATCTGTGGCTGAACCTTGGTTTTCCACTTATATTGGCTAGAAGGTTTCAGTCTGGTTGACGTATTCGTCTAACCCACATCCATCCAACCAAGTAATCCTTCAGGCTCTGCCAGTGCAGCGGGCAAAAAAGCCCCAACTTTTACTGAGATATGAGCAGTGCTAATTGCCTGCTCTTTGCCAGACCGAGCAATATGTTTTCCAGATTCCCTAAAAAGAGAGTGACTTGCTGGCTCAAAACTTTTTGTCTTCCTTCATCACTTCTAGTATTTATTATCCTCTAATTCTACAGTAATACCCTAGGTCTAAATTAGGTCAGTGACTCAGTAATTGGCAGTGTTCTCTGTAATACTGCCACTGAAATGGTATGGGGACTGGATTTCTCAATCACTTTTATATGGCCCAAACTATACAGAAGTCAGGTGAGGAATTTTTCCTCTTGCAGATTAACCTCCAGGTTCCAGTCTTTATTGAAGCCTGTCAAGAGTTTTCCCCTTGACCTCAGTGATTGCTGGCTCTAGATTAAAGATAGATTGTCACATGGGTGTTTTTTTCAGTTCTTATAAGATCTCTGGGATTTACAGCCAGAAATCTGTCTATAATTGCATTTTCAATCCAATTATATTGAGTCATCTGCCTATCTATTATTTGGTAGATAATATTTTAAATATTCTTTGTAAAATTTCTCTATTCCACCTTAGCCATAGCTGTGCTGACTCCATGGAACAGAGCTATCAACATCCTCCATGATACTGTTCTTGCATGCCTCACACAGCAGACATTTCCCAATGGTTTGTGGGTTTTGAAAGCAAAACATTCATAAAAATGCTACCATTTGTAATCTGCTTTGATCTCCAGCACCACCTGGGAGTTCATAAGATCCCATTGTTGATCTACAGGAAAATCATTGCTGGATTTGACCTGTTCACATTGACAGTCACTAGACTTAAAATAAGAAAATCAAAGTACTGTAGTACAATAAAGTCACGAGTTGAGTTGCATCTCTCCCTCACAGGGAAACTTAAAAGAGCTGAGAGAGTTTCAGTGATAGTCCATGTCTGTTATATAAAATATGAAAGCAAAATGAGGAGGAAGAAGGCGTTCCCACCTGAAGGGACTTTACAGTATAAAGCAGCAGTGAAAATACAAATGTTCCTGAATTACAAAGGAATAAAAAGAAATGGGAAATGTCATGGATCAATTTGCTAGTGGTTGTGGAGACTCAGGAAAGCTCTTAAGCTTACGATTCGGTGTAAGCATGTAGGTAAATCACTTCTTCCCCTCCCTGCCTCCACCCAGGAATAAAAGTATACTTCCAGTATGATGCAAGGAAAAGCTTCTGTAAAATATTGTCAGGCAAATCATTAAAGGAAGGATTTTTAAAAAAAATAATAATTTCAGCACTGAATGGAGAGTGCTGAGACACTATGGGACCCAATAGGGTCAGCCAACCACAAAAATGGAAAACTATAGAGAGATCTTTGCCATTTATCTAAGCATTAGTTTCTTGTTCCATAGCTTTCCATACCTCCCTTGTCTCCCAGAAGTGCCATATGTGATCCTGCTGCTCATCTGATATATACTGCAGCTGCAGAACAATGGAATGATGCCAAAGAAAGCAGAAAGGTGAGTGAACCGCTTCCACCATAGCAAACACTAAAGGTTGGTAGCCCCATATAGGAACTATTCAGCCTGAAATGCTCTTAAAATAAAGGAGACTACTAGTAGACGGTTTGTCAGTAGGTCTATCTCCCCAGCAGGCATCACCCCTGAAGCCTGTGGGCTGCCCCTCACAAGCTGTCATTTCCTCTCAAGCCACATTTTGGTGCTACTGCTGTCCCCAGAAGAAGGAAAGGAGAGTAACAAGTGGTGCAGCGTAGGCACTGCTGGTGACCTTGTCCTTTAAAGGTAGGCACAAAGAACTGGAAAGGTGTGCAATAAAAAAACAACAAAAAGGAATGCTTTTCTATACATAATTAGGCTGTGTAACTCTCTTCCGTAGCTGTTCTTTGTAATTATTTCAGAAGAGTGACTAGATGTGCATGATCTTACCAAGAATATTTGGTTATCACCATCAGTAACAACAGCTTGGGATGAGAACCTTGAAGATGAGAACCTTGAAGACCCTGGTACTGGGCTTTGGCAGAGACACGGAGAACCTCAGGATCGATCCATTCATGTGATTCCTGGCACACCTAGCCACTCCATAGAGCAGTTGTCATCATTTTAGAGTGCTTTAAAACTCAGGGAATATTCAAACAAATGCCTCAAGACTGTCATCACCAGAAGGACATTAAACAGATGGGATTTGTTTCCCTCGGAACATCTATTACCCCTTTCAATAAAAATGTTAAGATTTTGGTGAGATTGATTTGCCTTTGATGCTTTGTCCTGTGCTGTGGAAAATTGCTTAAGAAGGTCAGTAAGTAGAAATACAACATGGATCAGCTGAAAGATTTCAATAATGATGTGGCATACATTCAGGATGTTCTCTGTGTCAGTGACAGACGAGAACAAGAAGTTATTTTGTTTCTCAGTTTTGCTGAAACTTGCGTAACTCTAATGGGAAATTTACTACAGGCCTGCCTGCCTTCTACTGAAAATGAGGAGAAACTCCCATTGTCTCTGTGAAGCTGAATGTATCATTTTGCGAGAGGAGAGTATTGCAGTGGATGGGTGTGTGCAGTAGATACAATCAGTGACTAGTGCTGCTTTATCATATTTTTTAAAAACAAGGCAGTAGCTCAGTTCCTTTGGAAATCATACAGAGGATTATCTGGATTTTAAATCAATATCAATAAGTCTGGGGCAATTTGCTTGGAACATCTAATTACTTTTCCCCTCCCACTAGATTTTCAGGCCAGCTGGTTACCTCAGGGCTTCAAATACCTTGGGATCCATCTTTCTCTCAGAATTGTTCTCAATTAACTTTGCATGCCTGCTTTAAGATCTTGGAGTTGGCAGTCCTAGGTGGCAAAATCTTCTATAAATTTATTGGCAGCGCCATTCTAATAACACAGTGTATGCATTTTCTATGCATTGCATATGTTCACATCCTGCCAGTATTGCTTTTAAAGATGTTATGGGAAGGAACAGAGAAAGATACATTGCAATTTTTTTCTGGTGAAGATAAATAAATAAATACATACATACATACATACATACATACATACATATACCAACACCAAAATAACCTTGTAGCTGTTTGTTAGGACTACGATATCCAAAATTAGTATTGGAATTCATCTAAATATCTGAGAATTCTGCAAATACTGTATATAAAAGACATTGGCTCTATCATGATGGAAGTTAAACAGGTGGCAGAGCCTCATTTGATCACGCAGCCCTAGTTTCTCCTAATGGTATTCATCCTCTTATAATCCGGGGTTACCAATGGTAGAAAGTTATCAGCAGGATTGCAGCAACATGTCTGCTTTCCCTTTCTATCATTTACAGCAGCTCCTTGGGATGGGCTCTGCCAGAAATCGGAACAGTCTCCCATAGAATGTGTGGGGAAGCCTCGCCATCACTGAAAGGTCTCTTTGTACCAGACAAAGCACTAGGAAAACCACAGGTATATCCTTTGTTGACAAGGAAAAGGACTAGATAATATGCATCCAAACAATAATTAGATCTGGGAAAAGGCACAAGGGAAGGAATGATGGAGATCTGAAAAAATTATGAAAGGAAAGTCTATTTGGAGCAGCTGTCCGCTGTCTCCTCCAATACATGAAGTAAGGGGCACCAACACAATGGTGAGCAGTTCAAAAGAAACAAAAGGGTAGTTTCCTAAACGTTAGTTTGTTGCCACAGGTAGTGTGGAAAATAGTGTGAAAGCATACATGGGTTCCAAATAGCTGCTTCAGTCAGCTGTTTTCTGGAAGTCCGTACTGGGGAGGAAGCATCATTACATACGTTCTGATTTTCATTATCTTCCCCAGATAGCTGATATCGTTCACTGCCAGAGACAGGATATATAACTAGATGGTCTGACCTAGTCCAGACATTCTTGTATATTTTATGTGAAATATTGTAACTGACTGTGAACTGAAATATGTTCCCTGAAATATGCTATCTTTTTCTTTTAAACTCAAGGGTTTGAATGAGTCTCATCACTATAGGCAAGGAACTTTTTTGTCTGCAGGAGCTCTGGGATGCTCAATTAGGTTTACGTGAGCCTAAGGGAGAGTCTAGTGAATGATTCCACCAGGATTTCCTCACATGCTGTGTAGCATGGGGCTTGGGGTGGGAAAGAGTGAAGGAGAAAAGACCGAGTTTAAGGCCAGAAAGAATCGGCCAAGCACCTAGACTGCTGCACAGATAAACACGAGTCAAATACAGTAATTTACAAACAGAATTCTGCTTTTTAGGCAGCAAAAGATGCACTATTCATCATTTCTTTGGGTTGCTCCAGTACTTACGCTTACTATTAAAAAAGCATGCCATAGTATTTTTACCTTCAAATTCCAGCCAGTGGTTGTTGTAAGATCAGTATTTGTGAGACTGTTGAGTCTGATAGGAGCTGCTATATTTTTCTTACAGATGTTCTTATACTTCGTAATCAAACCATCTCTCAGTCTTGTTTTTGAAAAACTCTCCTTCTTGCTCTTTGCTTCTTATTGTGAACGTTTTGTGCAGTCTTTAAACGTTTTTGTGTTACACGGAGTTTTGATTCTTTGTGAAATTTAGAGAGTGTTACTTGCTTGATACTGACGCCTTCCTTGTTGCTATGTCAAAGTCAACCCTCTAGACCACCTGGGAGTCTTCATTGCCATACCAGTAGATCATAAATGCCACTTCAAAAATGACCCATAAAGCAAATGCCAAAAGCAGAATCCACTGTGGTCTTGATATGTGTAAGAGCTATGTATGGGGAAGTTGTAGTGAAGACTAACTTACATGCCTAAATGACTACTTTAGATTTCTAGTTTGCAGATTCATTTTAGGACCCTAGTGAGTACATCCACCTGAAAAAAGGGCCTAAGTTTAATGGAAAATGGTGAGTGTTTCTGAAGATTTCTGGAGTGTACACATTAGCTGAACTGGGATCTCTCTCTCTTATAACCTTTACGGGCACTTATGTCGCTCCATTGACATGACGGGAAGCCTTAGGAAAGTTTTTTTAACAAACACTCAAAATAAATGTACTAATTAGGTGCCTCATAATACCACTTGATGTTACACACAGCCCATCTATCAACATACACACAACACTTTTTAATGTCTGAAGGCAGATATGCTTACCCCAGCTCATAAGTATTCTGACATAGTTTAATTAATCAACAAGAGGATAATTGCTGGGACTCGAAGAGGAACAACCACCCAGGTATACTGGTATCTGAGTGGAAGGACCTTAATAGTAAGCATAAATTCTAACCAGGCTTATTGGAACCTGAGGAGGAACGAGGGGAACATCCCTGCCCACAGGAGTGGTGGGGGAAAGACATGCTGTCCTTGTGTGTTAGTGGTGAAGCGAGAGTTGTCTCACAATCTGTTGTTCAACATTCATTAAAGCAGCACTGGTGAAGGAGGCGAGGACTGAACTCTGAGGCTGTGAGTTAGATTTCCACTTCTCTTGCAATTATTGGTAGCTATTGACAGTGAGTCAAGCAGCAAGCTCAACACCTTGGTGGTACCTGTAGAGTTTGTGGACTTCTTAGGAAATAAATTGTTGGGTAAAGCCCAGTGGGAAATATGGACAATTCACATGCAGTCTAGTTTATTTTTACTCAACGAAGAATATTTCTCAAAAAGAAGGAAAGAAAGAAAAAAAATAATTGTTCTACTACAGCAGCCTGTAAATTTCTACCATTTTAAGTGTCATTTTCGAGGATTACGCTGAATGCTGCAAGAGAGCTAAGTAGTGAAAAAGCTAGCTGTCTCTTCCTACAGGAGGAGGAAAAGATGATCCTGGCAAATGGGGCATGCTGGGAATATGGAAGTTGTCAAGAAATTCTTGTTTTGAGGTTACCAACACTTTTACCCACAGCTTCAGTCCTCGCCAGCTCTAGCCCTCTTTCAACACACCAGTCAACTCCTAATTGCACATTGGGATACAACATGCACTTTTGACTCCAGAGTCTAATTTAATGAAAAGGTTTGCCACCTCTATGGCCAGAGAATGTCAGAGGTGCTCTTTGCATAGACGCTGTTTTTTCAACCGGTTTACTAACATCATTTTGCTATTCATACCTAGGGGATTTAGGAAAAACACAGTTCCTGACACAGTTACCGTGAAGGCCTAATGTTCATAAATGCCAGGTTGTCAGTCTCATCAGGTCTAAGCAACCGAAATAGAAGGTGCTTTTTAATGCTACCCCAGAGTCAATTAAAATACAGTAATGCTGACATCTGCAGAATACAGAATGATCAAAGTAAAGAATGCCCATACAGCTTCTGACATAAAAACAGTGTGTTTGGCGGCAGAGTGACACAGTGTAACAGGTCAGGTAATTATGAGAAAATCTATGATGTATCTGTTGCAATTGCTTAGCTTCTTTCCATTATCAGAGCCATCAAACAGAACAGCGCTCTCACTTCTCCTGATGGATCGTAAAGCTAGTGACACCCTCGCTCTCCTGATACAGATGGCATCTCAGGAGCAGCTGAATTAATTTGACAGTAAATAGGTGATAGCAATTGCTGTCTTCTCTTTTTTATTATTTTTATTATTTTATTAATTGCACCAGGACAGCTTTTAGCACTTCTAGGAATAGCTCAGAAAGCCGATGCCGTGATTAGCAGTGTACCCTCCTCTCCTGTAGACCCCTTCCAATGCTTTTGCTGCTGTTTTATTTACATGATAATTGCTCAATGGCAACAAAATTTTATTCTCCCCCATCTCCCCACCAGTATTCTCCCCCATCTCCCCATTCTCAGTATGAACTGTGAGCGTTAATTATGATGATTAAGGAATTCTCTCATTTTTTTGCCTTGATGTGTTTATTAAATTAATGAAGGAATCTGACACATGGGCTTGTATGCTTAGGGTACAGTTATGCTAAAGTCATGGGTATATTTCAGATGGCTGCATATTTTCTGCCTCAGTAACATTATAATTGGCTTAATGGATTTTCAGTTATGTGCATTGGCTTTCTACCCTCTCCAAAGCAGACTAATTACAGCTTTTTACATTAAATTCTAATAGATTTCAATTTATCTCCTCTAAATTATCACCATAATTACAGTAATAAATTAGGCATGTAGCTGTCATTAATCTAAACAATTTCAATTGTGTATCATAGCAGCACAGACTATGTTCCCTAAATGTGTATTCAAATATATTCCTAACTGTATAACCATTGTGTGGGAGGGTCTCATTTCCCAACAAGCTGCAAAACCCAGAAGGCAGAATGGAAGGCGAGAGGGGAAGAGAAGGGGGTGGGGAAGCATGGAAAAGGGATGAGAGAATGGAGTAAAAGTCAAAACAGCCCAAATTTGAGGGACCACTGCATACAATTAACAACGTCTGAAGAATTGCCTTGGACAGGAACATACCTGAAGCATCCTGGCAGACCTCAGACTCCATCACTAATCCATGACTATTTTTTTCCCTCTTATATAAAAACGTGTTGCAAATGTTTCTTTACTCAAGCACACCTACTTGAAATTGCAGCTGGCTGAAACATGAAATTTTACCTTTCATAGGAAATTTTGGCAGGGACAACTTTGGTTTTGTTTCTCATTTAGCACAATTTCCAATTATTCAGAACACATCACAAAATGGAAATTCTGAAAAATTTCATGGAGGAAACTCATGTGACTGTTGCTTTTTAAATTAAGAGCATTCCTCGCTTTTACCTTTCCCCTCCACCGAGAGCTATTGAGAGAAGTATTGACTTGACCCTAATCAGCTTCACAACTGCTCTTCAGCAGAAGGCTGCAAGGCACTGATGTGCTCATGCCACTTTCCTTGGCAGCTGCCAGGCTTGCAGGATTTAAGTTTGGGACAGCTCCCTTAGCATCCCTGTGTTTCTTCCCTTCCTGTCTAGGCATTCAGAATTCCAAAACATCTGGCTCCCCGTGTGCCTGAAACCAAGGGCAGCTGGACCCTTCACGCCGCAGCATGGTCACAACCAAGTCTGCCTCAATAGCAGTTCAGGCAGGATTGCAGCAAACTAAGACCAACAGACATATCACTCCTCGGCTATGGTGTGTGTTGGCTTCTGTACTGTGCTGTTCCCTCCCCTAGAGGTTAAAGCTAGGTTGGCTACACCTACAGTAATGCCTAGCCATGCTGATGTGCTACACAACCCCTTCCCAACCACAGATCCATGAGGATGGGTGGGACCACAGGAGTTCGCTGCCCTGGCAAACATGTGGACACAAACGTATGTCCACCTGTGGGAATATGTGGACACCTTGCACTGTTACCAGAAGGGACATCCAGGTTCTTCTTCAAACACAAAGCACTGCTGGTTCAGTGAAGGGCCATTTTCTTATGGCACATACTCTGCCTGCATAGTTTCCAATTAGCTCCATTGACAGTACATTTTAGCAACATACAATACTGGGGTACTTTTATCCTGCAGAGGGGAGAAAGATTTAGATCTGTGTTGTAGCCAGCACTGCTTTGTTACCCCAACATGTAACATTATGTAACACCTGGACACAAATTTGTATGTACTGAATAATTCGCTGCTTCTAATCATCAAAATACTAAACTACAAAGATCCTTATATGGTTATGGTATATATCTGTGAAGCTTTCGGCTGCTTCTGTTATGAAAGTGCAATGGAATTTGTGTAAACGTTAAAAGGATTAGAAAAGAGAACTTTGTAAAAAAGTCCAAAATTTCAAACTCCTGTACTACAGTAAAATAAAGTAGCCTCAGAACACTGATACCATATATATATATATGTATATAACATAATGTTTAAAGCTTTCCTGAGCGCCGAAAGGGAATACCTAATGTGCAGTTTCAATTGAGTTTCCATATATAAAGACACTTACTACATTTCTGTTATACCTCCTCTAGATGAAAAGAAGTCACTAACATTTTTCGTAGTGACTAAATCATTTTGCAAATTCAGGCTGTTCTGTGAATTTGGAGAGGTTTAAATTGGTAACACTTAAAATAATAGCACATTGATTTGTGCAGCTCCGCAATGGAATTCCTCTGGAAGGATGTATGACCTCTCCATTAATATGAAATGAGCTCCTTGTGATACCTTAATGAATATGCAGCGTCCCCTTAGTGACATGAGTAACATTTGAAACCTTTATGCATTTTCAAAGGGCATTCACCTCAGCTAATCCTCAGAGCAGGTTCATTCATAGTCATATTTCCTGTTATCTGCTTACAAAGTTAAGATGTTCTTACTGTTTGAAATTTGTCACTTACTCCAGAAGAAGAAGGAAAAGAAAAAGCAAGCGATGGCTTTAATGGGCAATGTGCCAAGATAAATGGTCCCTGCTGTGCATGTTAGATTTGATGCAAGTGTTCTTTGTGTAGATACTACTTCCTGTACAGAATATTGCAGCCTTATGGCAACCTTTGTCCTTTGTCTTGATGATTGTATGAAATATTAATCTCTGAAACAGTAATGCTAAAAAGAAGCATTCTGCAGTGTATCTGGTGGCTACAGCTGTGGACAGGGATTCAGATGTCGGATCCTATTCCTGTCTGCACCATAGTCTCAATGGGTTCGTTTTTCTGTCTCTCAGCTCCCTCACTTGTCAAAGAGGAAACATTATCGTTAACTAAGTCCTAGGGGGTTTTCTGCACCTTACCTAGATAAGTTTGGTAAAACACACTGAGACACCATATGGGATTGGATGGTAAAGCTTTCTGATTATTCTAACTAGAATTAATACTGGACAGAGCATGCCATGTTATTTTGTTGGCTGACCATAATAGTTAGCCTTGAACATCCTGACCTAAGAAGAACTTTCCAATCTTACATTCTTGAAAGGTTATTGCAGTTATTCCTCAGGATAATTCAGTGTGTTTCTGTTTGAAGGCACATCCTTAAGGATGTATTTGTGAAGCTTTGGGAGGCTGATAGTCTCACAGTTCATTTTCATCTTTTGGGCAGTGAAAAAGATCAAACAATGGGTACACCTTTTCTTCAGGTCCATTGGTAGTTAACATTCAGAATGCATTGTTTAGAGATGATAAAAAAAAAAACACAACAGGTTTTTTTTGTCCTACACGTCACTCATGGAGGGTATGAAAAGCCTTTGTAGACTATTATCCTCCTTGTTTCTATATGTCCAGAAAGAAACACACCAAAACAGGCATGTTCTGTACCTACATATCCTATATGGAGGAGGCAGTTCTTTTCTGTAACCCCTTTTCCACTCTAAAGAATCTAGAGAGTACATCAGTTGAAGGGAATAACAAAGCCATTTGCTGCTTTTGCTTTGTTTTTTTTTTTCACCCACCCGATGTCTCAGGCTTCCTCAGAGGCCTACTTACATCTAGAGTTACTTCTTTTCTCTCTCTTTTTTATTT
This sequence comes from Chroicocephalus ridibundus, assembly GCF_963924245.1. Classification (NCBI taxonomy): domain Eukaryota; kingdom Metazoa; phylum Chordata; class Aves; order Charadriiformes; family Laridae; genus Chroicocephalus; species Chroicocephalus ridibundus. Next base: position 77,452,660 of record NC_086284.1, read on the forward strand.
AAAAAAGACCCACACCTTAATTTATTGCTAAAGTGATTGCTGGTATTTAATGCTCTCCACAAAGCCTACAAAAGCCTGCTATAGAAAGAGCAAAAAAGGGAGAAGGGGAAAATAGGGATGTAATGTGCTTGGGTTTTTTTTTCTTTTCCCAGCAGTCCAAAGCTTACAACATCCATCCCTGCTTATATGGCTGTATTTCCACATTGTTTATAGCCAATGGACACAGGGATGAAAGGCGTAAGTAAAGGGAGAGGAAAGAATTGCATAATTAACTTTTTAAATTAATTCATGACCCAGTTAAAAGGACAAGGAGGGGGTTATTAATTAATTAAGGTGGGAAACCCTGTGGGCATGTGAGATTTAGAGAGTTTTAACTTACCAGCCAGGTTAAAAGGCTTTCTAAGGGTGTACTCAGCACTCAGTGAATCTGGAATGCAGTTAATGCAAAAAGAAAAGGTGAAAATATATTGTAAAAGGTTTTTTCAAGGGGAATAAAAAGTCTAAAAAGACTGAAAATTAATTAGGAAGAATCCTGACAAATGTTTAATCAGAATTTGAGAAAGAGCCCAGCCCAATTCTTAGCTTTTTTAAGCCTGCTTAGCTCTACTGAGCACAGTGGATGCTTGATTCTGTAAAGATAGAAATTTAGTCATGAAATTTATTTTTAAAATCTTCTCAGGTCCTAAGAATTTAAGCAGAATTGAAGGATTAATAGCTATAGCAATAGTAGCAGTAATAACTGATGTCATACTAAGTGAACTTTTTTGACTCTCTGAAGATATTATAGACTGTCTTTGCAGATGTGGCACTTAATCAAAACACATTTTAAATTAGCCATCATGAGTTCCTTCTTCTCTCATGCATCTGTGACTGCAAGTGCCCATTTATAGTATATTTGTCTTTATTTCCCTAAAGGCTGGCATCACCTGTGCTGCTTCCAGCTCTTGTCCAGGTACCTTGGGGTAAAACTTAAAATTTAGGTGAGTGTAAGAAGACCTTACAACTTGTTTTTTCTTCCTATTGTCTTTCTTCATATATCTAGGTGTCTTTAGGCTTTGCAGTCTTTAAAGTAAGGGATAAACCTTCCATGAACTATTGGCACAGCCAACAGCAAATATGCTAGTCCAAGAGTTATTTTATTAATTTATAAAACAGAGTGTTTTTTCTCACTGATAGTATTTGAAGTGGATTGCATGGTTTACTGTTTGTTTATTTAGCAGGTCTCACATTTCAATCATTTAATGATAGATATCAAGACTAATCACTTTCAACTGACTTTAAATGCCACCTACTTTCGTTAGCTGATAATGGCTATGTGTCTCTGTCTCACCTGTGTTTGGCAAAATCTCAATCACACTTCAGATGTTGTCACAAAAGCTAATTATGCAGAAAACCTTTGCTTTTTCCCAGTTGCCCACCTTGAAATATCAAAGATTTTAAAAAAAAACCCCAACAAACTAATAAACAGAAGATGCCAGACAAAGTGATATGAAAGTGGTACTACAAACCATTTGAAAATTATGGGGTTAAGGGGAAAAGAAAATTATGATCAGTAGAGACAGGCCACTGCTAATGGAATTTGGGTCTTTTTATACACAAAAAATGTCATACTAGCTGTGCTGTATTACTGTTCCCTAGGCAAGTAGCAATCTTCATTGCTTTATGATTCTCTTTTTCTTTATCATACTGCAGCATTTTGGTGTGAGAATTTTAAAATTAAATCTCCTTATTGTGCAGGCAGGATGTCCAGTTTTATTCTATCAAATGCCACGGAAACAAAGGGAACAATCCATTTTTCCTGATAGAAGCCAACAGTTCGTAAGAGGTTTGAGATGAGTGTAAGGATACAATTTGCCTAGAGAGTGCCTGAGGATCAAGACAACCTGACTTTCCACGGAATGAGTCTGTCAGCTGGCATCTTGCAGTAATTGCTTCCCATGGCAGGACCTTACCAGCCGAGGGAGGACTGCTCTCGTCAACCCAAGAATCAATTTCTACAGTAGCTGAATGATAATTGTTTGCTAAGGCTCGGGGAACTTGTTGCCAAGCCTGAAAAAGGGGCTGAAGCTATGATTGGCACTCATTAACCCGGGATTTGGATTTGATCATTTACCTTAGTAGAAGAATGTGTGGGGGTAAAGGAGGGAGAGGACTGCAAAATGTTCTTTTGTTTGGAAGAAACAAATGCGATCAACTGCAGAACGGGTATCTGAATGTCAAGCCTGAAACCATATCTGTCTTCGCTCAAAGGGACCAAACAGCATGCACTATGAGGTGATTTGAATGCTTTCCCTCAAGTAGAAACATCTCTTTGGAATTTTTTTTCCTGATAGATACCTCTGTTTGTATGTTTTGTTCATTATGGTAAGTACGTCCTGGTGACTGATATCCTGAAGTTAGATTGCTGAGTTACATGGCAAAGAGAGTGGGAGAAGACATGCTAGATGTCCAGAAGACTAACTTCTGACTTACATAGTCACAAAAGCTTGTGCTTTTGCAAGAGGCGATCACCACTGTCTACCTCTGCTGCAGACATTCATGCCCAGCTGCAGTTGTGCCCAGCAATGTTAGCTGGACAGCTGTATGTGGTGTGTTCTGATCCTCACTGAAGTATGCCTAATGCCAGGTTTCCTGCCACACAGCAGTTTAGCAGGTAGACCAGACACCAGATTTAGAGTATCATCAGCTTCCCATACTGCCTTTACAGCTGTCTTTCCTAGTGCCTGTGATTATTTATGTGACCTTTCAAAGTCTATTGATCGACACATAAACATTTTTATTTGTGTATCACAACCAGTGCATTCACACAAGTCTGCCAGTGCTGGTTCAGGGAGAAGCACAGGGCAGTACCTAAGTGGTATTTATGACTAAGTAGTACGGTATTTAGAAGACTGCTTCAGAGTCACACTCCATCAGGGAGACCTTAATCATCTTTGGTACCTATCAATGTTTTTGGAAATTCCAGACCAAGCTCTTCACCTCAGCCCTCTCTTTTACTCTTCACGTATATGGGCATTACTAGAAAAAAAAACAGTCTCTGTTTCATGACTCTGGTCTCACCAAGACTGTCCCTTTCAGATCCTAGTGTGTTAGGGTCTCCAGAATGGCAAAACTGTGGCTCTTGTGGCCTGAAAGTGGCCCAAGGGTGTCTGTGGAGCCAGTAGTGGCTCTAATGAGTATTAGGTCACAGGGATCTCAACACAAAGTTTTGTAGTACGTATTTCAGCATCTTCCTGTGCATATAAAGCAATGGACATTGAAAAGAATAACATTGTGCAAAATAAGAACAGTATAGTTTGTTCAATATCAAGATAATACTAACATGACAAGGATATTTAGCTGTTAAGCATCAGGAAAAAAACCCAAACAACAGCCATTGTAACTTTCTCCTATGCAACCTTATTAGTGCTCATCCCAAGTTGCCTCATGCTGAGCATCTCCCAAAGCTCACCAAAAGATGTGGTGTATGGATCCTGTAGAGACAGGAAGGATGTCCTCTTTTGCACAACATCACAGCATTGGAAATGCAGCAAATCTGTAACTCTTCTGTGCAGGCTTGTTTTGCAGGTCTTCCCATGCCTGGTTTGTGTGCACCTTAAAGCTCACTTGGCCATCCGCACTTGTAATAGAAAGAACAAAACAATATTCAGATCTGGGGGACTGTCTCATCATCAATTAGAAAGTATCTGTACTCAGCCATGGTCTTATTCCCCACCTACAAGACACACAGAGGTCTTTCATTTTTCACCCTGTCCAGAGGTAGTTTGGAGTATTTTCTCACAACTTTCCATTTCCAGGGAATTTCAGCTCTGAACTTTATTAGGTTGTTGTTTCCAGTGCGTTCTGAATGCAAACTTGGTTATTCAATTTACATTGCATGGCACAGACAGTGTCACATCACTTGTAGTCCCTTAGCAGATCAGTCGTGTCCTCAGTGGCAGCAGTACCAGGGTATTTGGATGTGAATTTGGCAGTTAGAGTAATTAATCGCTAGACGTGCTAGTTTGGAGACAAACATCCTGCAGTGAACTGACCTGTGGAAATCTCCATGTTAAACATAACTCCCCTGTTCTATGGCCTTCTGATTTGCGTAGGTTCATGTGAAACACTGAGTGACTTGAGAGGAACTACATAGGTTCAATGGCTTAGTAGAACAGAATTCCTCAGATACTGCAGAGTGCTTCTTTAGCTCATGTGACAATTATATCTCAATTTGATCACAGGGGAATACATTTCCTCTTTTCTAAGACTTTGGACATTACATGCTATACCTCCAGTGCTGGTCTACCAGCAAATCAATGTGAACAGATGTCAAGTTACTGAATCCCAGCCTGGCGATGGGTTTGCATTCAGATTCAACTGGGGGAAAGCAGCTTTGTAAAAACGCCAACTTTTCTAAGATTCACAGCCAAGAAAGTTATACTAAATGAATCTTGCACATGCAAAAAGCCACAGTCCCTTATTAAACCAGTCCCAAAAGAGCCAATGTCCTTTAACTAGAAGGATGTATTATCTAAGGAACATGATTCTCAATCTAAATCTAGAGGTTTATATGTGCAATACATGCACAACCAATGGAAACAGTGATTTTATGTCTGACATACTTTCTTACGTATTTTCCAACTGGTTATGAACTACTCCTTCTTAGCGAGCAGATATGGTACTTCACACGGATTTGGAATATGAATGACTGCTGTTCTTTATACCGCAAGAAATGCTACGCAGCTGAGTTCTTCTGATCATGTATCCAATGGTTTGTATAAAACAACTAGGGTGACATGCCTCTTTTATGTGTCAGACAGATTTAATCTGTAGGCCTGATATTTTCACAGAATAAGGCCCTTAAATGAGTATCTTCAAAGGAACTGCGTGCCTCCAGCTGTTCTGGCGGGGTAGTGCCTAGCCAGAGATGCAAAAGGAGAAACACTAGTTTGAAGTCCAGGTAATCTGTCTTAAACTGTGGGTTTAAGAAACATGAAAAGACAGAGAAGAAACCAGGCTCACCAAAGTTACAGGAGACTGTTGCCATGGAAGTATTTTGTGACAGTACTTTGTTTTGATGGCTGGTTTGGAAAAGGCAATGGCCTCTCACCTGCACTCCTAATTTTGTTGGGGCTACTTCTGTACTCCCACCAGGCAGGCCCATCACTCAGGAGAAGCTGTGTTTTGGGGGCTATATTATGCAAACAAATGTAGAAGCCCACTTCTGTGTTTCTCATGCTCCTCCCCTCTAGTCTGCTAGTGGAAAGCAATGTGGCACTGGTTATCTCTGATGTACATTTTTCAGCCAATAAACATTTGCATTCCATACCTTTATTTTCCACATTCCTGTAGAATTACAGGAACAGTAAGCATTAGATTTGTACTTGTGCTTTCAAACAACTTACACAGAAGTTGAATTATGCAACTTGCTAGGATGAGGATAAATCCCTGCACACTACCTTGAAAATATGAGGTTTAAAGTGAACATTATTGTATCAAAGTATTTCACAGCCAAGAGTCTTTGAAGGTTAAATCGATGAAATATGATGAAATTAACAAAGTGAAACCTTATATCCAAAGATGTTTTCTTTGTTCTTGAATAGAACATCTTACATCAAGGTCTCTATTTGAATGCCCTTACAGCATACCAAAATAATAATTAGGAAAAAGTCCCATCAGGTTATATATTTTGTGGTTAATGGGTTCTGCTGTGTTTCATTTCAGAAAAGCAGCTCAAGAACTGCTTCCTCATTTATGTTCTCCTTGGGACAAATCCTAATCCTAAACTGGTATTAATTTTCTTTCAGTGTCTAAATCACCCTGTGTACAGATGTCTCCATTTATATAACTGGAAATCATTGCAATTATTGTGTTATCTCTCCCTCTCTCTCTTCATCCTTCTGCTGTACCCATAACCCATGGCATCCTATCTGTGCTAATGTTTGTCACCGCTCTCTCCTGGAATGAGATGTGTCGGAGGGTGTGTGATAATCCTAATTCGTAAGAGCTGCTTAAAAAGAGGATATAATGTCAGCACAGACACAGCTGACAGCTAAAGAGATATTCTCCATCACTTCAGGTGTTACAGGTGTCTTTTGGAGAAGAATCTCCTATGGCCATAATCGTCAGTAAATCAGCCCTGTTTCACTGAGAGTGAGGTGATTCCATGGCGCAGCCCCATTAAGCAATTAATGGTGCTGTCAGCTTCTAGGTGTGAACACCGCTGGCATTTGTGCCTTTTTCCTGAATGACTCACCCAGTCAAATTTACCTCAGCAATAATAGTGTTTCCTCAGCAATCCCATTCTCTGCAGGAAAAGAACATGGACTTAGAACAACACTGATTTAGGATAGAGATCAGTAGCCCATGAGGTTTTTTGTTTCTGTGAGAACCTATGAATTTTTCCAAATTTTGTGTGGGCACATCTGTTAGTCTCCCCTCCATGTGGTGGATTCGGAGTCAGCAGGACTTAAACGGTCTCCTGCCAAAAACCACATAGCTGCATGAATGCCGTGCTGAACCTGACCTTATAAGCCCAGCTGGCTTGTGGGCTCCTTGGAGGATATTTTTATCCTAACACTGATATTTGTTTTCTTTCAGCATATAAATCACCCCATGTACAGTTCTCCACTTACACTGATGGTCATTATATCATTATAATGTGTAGTGTTATTAGCTTGGCCCCTTCACTGTTCTTACACAGTGTTATGGCTTTTGAGTTGAAGATGTCTTGTCTCCTTTTGGCTTGGGGCACAAGGATATGAATGCATCACTCTCTATGAACAGCTGTGTAGGCATGTGTCACGCTTAAGGAAACCTAGGCTGGTGGAATTACCAGTTTTAGTTAATTTCTATTTTGATTGCCCTCTTCTTTGATTTCTGCCCTTATGGTTGTGAACCGCCAGGTAGCACTCCAATCCACACGATTTTTTATGAGGATGTTGCAAGCATGCAGTGCCTGTTTATTCCTCAATGGTGAATAGTTCTCTGTTAAAAAGAAAAAACCCAAAGCCACTGTTCTGCCGTCATTTACTATGAGTAAAGTTTGTTTCCCTTTATTATGTGATATAGTTTCTTACCTCTTCTATAACTCAGCAAGTAAAGCTCTACAACTGGGCCACGGGGGCATTAATAGCATCCCTATTGCAGAGGTGGTGGTGGTGAGAGCGGATCAACACAGGTAGCTGGGGAGTTACCCTGCCTGTGGTGCCTGCCCTGCTGGGCTCACTGCCATGCCAGCAAGGCCACCAACGCCAGCAAGGCCACCAACACCAGCAACGCCAAGGGAGCATGGGAGCTCCTGTGCACCACCACTCTGATAGCATATCACTCCCAAAGGACCCCAAGCCTGGCATCTGCCCTCTGTGTGCTCCCTACAGCCTGTGAAAAGGAAAATAAATGCCTCACTTGATTTTTTTTTTTTTTTGTTGGAAAACCCAATAAGCCAAACTCTTCAAATACACACTATGTGAGGAGGATTTAAATGTTTGGGAAAGGTTGTATTCCAGCGCACATCACTGGAAGGCTGCCAGAGGCAGCCTGGAGCCAGCGAGGAGAGAAGTGTTTATTGTGGTCAGCGTGGTAATATTGAGGGCAGCAGGGACAGACCAGAAGGAGACTGAAACCAGAACAGCTGAACGTAGAAAGTACACAGAAATTATAACCTAATAATAAGCCTCTGAGAAAGCAGGCGTGAGAAGGAGATGCCTGATCTGTGGAAAGGCTCAGGTAGCTAATTTCAGGAGCCTGGCTGAGGCAGAACGGCTGCTGTGACAGGGGCACTGATTTGTTGCCGACCTTTGCACTAGCAACAAAGGTTGGGAGCAAAGGGCCCTATCCTTACACCTCCGGAGCCGCTTAAAAACTCTGACCTCAGCGTCTTCCCAGCTCTGACTGAACCTGCATCTGACAGCAGGCAGAAATGCTCTTCCGTGCTTTCCCTGCAAAAGGGTTTTACAGCTATTTTTCTACTTCCTTGTAGTTCCCTTCCCTTCTTTTCTTTTTTTTTTTTTTTTTTTTGTGTCTTATTTTCCCCTTCGTAATGGAGGGAAAAAAGGTTAGATTAGAAAACTTCAATTAAGCCTTTAAAAAGACCATCTGCTGAATGCTGACTGGGGTTTCATGTAAACAAAATGCCTGTGCTGGTTACAAACAAATGATCTTATCTATTGTATTGTGTTACAAATTAAAATTAGATTAAGCCACCTACATGGTACCGCCGCTGAATCTTAAATTTCTTATGGAAACTGAATGTTTGCTGCAAGTATTCATTCGGCCTGATGAGAGCCTCATTATTTTTGTACCAGCAGTACACACTGGGTATAGCATAATCAAAGCCTGGGGGTACGTATTAATTATCCTTTTGAATAGTGATGAAATTTTAAAAAGATCTCCTTTAGGCTCACATCATCAGCAGATGAAACAAAGCTTTGCACAGCTTGTGAGCAGTGGCTCACATGTGTTTTTACATCTGTTCAGGATATTTCAATTTGAAGCGCAACAAGCCAAGTCTGGGATTAAAGACCCGGAGAAAGAGGGGGGAAAAATCTGCAACAATAACCAGACCCCTCCCCTTCCTGTCTGCAGCGGAGAGGGAGAGTGCCTTCTCCATAGTAAAACCTGGCTCCATTTTGCTTTTCCTTTTGGTGGCGGTGGAAATATTATTTAGAAGAGGGGTGTAACGCTCTGAGCCAGTGCACTGCCTGTGGGTGCCAGGACTAATTACGTGGTCCCCTGTTCTTGTCTGCCCATTGCGGCACCCGGTGAGGTTCTAGTTAAAGCTGTCAGTGCTCCTGAGTTTAGTGATGTTTCCTTCTCTAGTATGGATTACAGTCAGGTTAAAGACAGGAAATGTTTGTGCCCCTGCCCCGGATTCCTGCAGATGCATGTTTGCCAGCTTGTGAAAAAATGGGGAAACGGGGATGCCCTTCGTCAAGAGGGTTATGCCGTCCTCTTTGAATGCCATCGGGTGCACGCCGCAATTGCTTTGCTGGAATGTAAAAGGATCAGTTCAAAATACTTTTAAAAGCAATGTCAAAACTGCAAGCCACAAATTGCACAGGTTAAGTCCTACCACTGTGATGAGTAAAAGCAAAAGTGGTCAGTCAGAATGGAGATGTATTAGCTTTCGGTGGGAATGGATTGCTGTGGTTCGGTGCTCAATCAAAGGACCGGATTCTCAGGCAGCCATAAAGCTAGAACCCTTCTGAAGTCTGCATGAGCCCTGACTTGATAGACACTCAAAGATCAAGCCGATCATGTTTACAAGCCCGTACGCATACTGCTATTTGGTGGGTCTTCATTTCTTTTTTTTTTTTTTTCACTGCTTCTCTTGAGAGAGAGGCAATAGCCACATTAAAATAAGAGAGGCAAGGGCAGGACATGAACAGAATCAGTGCTGCTGACCAGACATGAACTGAGATTAGGTGGTTTTTAAAAGTTTATTCATTTTTACTTATCAGAGCAGGCCAAATTCTGCACTCATATACTCTGCTTTCTAAAGATGCATCTTGATTGTAGCCTAGAATGTCCTCCAGAACTTGATTTTCTCAATGGACTTGAGTGAAAGCTGTATAAATCTACTCGCAAATAATCTGTGGTTTACAGGTTAAAATACATCCTTCAGTTTTTATGACAGATCAGAAATATTTTAGCTAATTGTTTTAAAAGTACATAGAGACACCACCAAAGGTAAGTCATATGATCTATTGAAAATTTTTACTTCCTTGGTCACGTATGGTGTTTTTGAAGCAGAATAATCTTCTCAAAGGATATGATTTATAATTCACTTAGTGGATTGAGGCTGGAAGACACATAGAAACAGAATCAAGAATCTCCCTCTATGGGCCATTTTGAGATACCATAAGCATCTCCCTGTCGGTGTTATGTTGTAAAACAAGTGGGACTCAGGAAGGGATCCCGGGCCCACCAGAACATCTGTTCCCTATGGGTCAGTTGTGTAGGTGGCAGGGGATAACCACACAAACAGCGAGAGAGCACAGTTTTGTTCACAAGTCACAAGGACTTGAACCCTTTTCCACCGACAGGGTAAAATTGACTTAGAGCTCTGTCTAAGTAAGGACTGGTAGGAGAAGGCCCTACACTCTACTTTCCAAGCAACAAATGAATGCTGTCGTTATTAAAAATTAATTATGCTAATGAGTCGAAGACTACACTCCAAGTTGTGTGGCTTTTGCAAGCTAACAGCTGTTGCAGTTCCTTCTCTGTGCTCAAGCCTGCACGGCCTGTCATTTACTATTCCTTACAGAGTCTGGACCACGGATCATAACAATATAAATATGGATATATGCTTAAAAACATGATTAAAAATAGTTACTGCTCATGGACAGTAGCCAATTTGCCAACATGAATAAACACAACGCTATTTTTAAAAATGCAGCATGACATATAATGGACAAGCCTGTAAAATTCAAATAATGAAACTTTTTCAGAGTTAGAAATGACTGAGTGTTAAAATCTGCTTTCCTATAAAATAAAAAGTGACCAAAAGTATTTTTTTCGTATTTATGAAAAAAAAAAAAGTGCTTGCAGGCTGAGTCTTTGCATGCCAAGTTTCAGCCTAAAGCGAAATTTAACAGCTGAGTTATAAACCCCTAAAAATAGGTTTTTGTAATGGAAGTGCTGACACAACTTTATCTATCACAGTAAGAATGGCACAGCTATAATTAAAAGTACATAGTGTACTTTGTCTTTGACTAACATAAATAGCTGTCAGGATGGCCTCCAATACAGTTCTCCATGTTATTTTGAGTCCAACACAACGGAAGCAATTCCTTATTCCTGCATGCTGAGACAAATTATCTAAAATTATAGGGTCCTTGGATTTCTCTACAGATAGCACCCAAACACCCTCACAAGGAGATGTCAAGTGGCACGAAGAGCTCCAGATATTTTAAGGGACAAGAACCTTATCCTGATGCTGCCCTATGAGACCGAATTTTATGAGACTTGGTTTTCTGCTCCACTTTATTATGTGGATGATCAATCGTTTTCACTGGTTTTCACTGAAACATCACTGGTTGTCACTGAAACACCAAGATGATACCCATCAACTAGACCAAGCTTTTGGCTTTGGGTGCCTTTAAATTGCTAGATATCGCTGTGGCTTCTTGTTTTTGCAGTGATACTTCATTGAAGACGTGATATGTAATTAAACTTTTCTAACAAGGCTTTTTCTTTCTGACTTTTTCCAACCCTTCTCTTAACATTTCTAGAAAAAAAAGCTCAGCCATATTTATATATTTAATGACGGTCTTAGCTTTTATCTGGTAAATCATCTTGTTGGGTTGGTTTTGCCTCCCACCTCTTTTTCCGGTTTCTCTCTTCTTCCTGTGTATGTTGCTCTTCCTCTGCCCCCCTTTGCCCTCCTTTCTCTCCATAGGACTCCTTTTCCGTTCTGCCTCTTTCCCCCATACTTTGCATCTGTGTCTGGCTTTTTCTAGTGGGGCTTCATTCTGAGGTTTTTTGCACATCCAACTCACTGAAATCAGTGAGTATTTTGGGAACTAAGTGCCAGACTCCTAACTTCTGTCTCTCCTTTCCTAAAGCACTTGAGCTTAAACATAATAGTTGAAAAAAATTCCTGAAGTCAAGCACCTTATTTTGCAAACACTTCCACACACGTGTAACTTTGTGTGAGTTGCGTCTGTTATGGCTTGAGTCCGAGAGACTGGGATTGAGGCACAGCTTTCAAAATACTTATGATTTGACCGGATTTTTTTCCAGAGAGTCAAGAATTCTCTTGCCCTGGTGTAACAATAGCTTGTGTAACTTGCACGATGTGCTGCCATCTTCAAAGGTGGGCTTTAAAAGTGCATTCTGTCTAAAAAGAGGATTCCTCCCTTAGGATGTACTTGCAGCACAGGGAAACTGCCCACACCTCTGCTGATGCAAACAGGAACAACTCCATTGTTTTCTCTTCATTTAACTGATTTTACTGTTGCTGTAGCAATTTAACCAGGAGGGATGTTTCAGAGACAAATATGGGATACACATTGCTAACCATCAGGTGACAAAAGATAGAAAGCAGACAATAAGAGCTATAATAAAATATCTGATAGAAGAAACATGAAACAACATTATTTTTCTAAGTAAAATATTCTGTGTCAAGGACAAGAGGAAGCTTTTATTTTTTCAAACCACATTTTTTTCAGTGAAAAGCAGAAAAAAAAAAAACAACAGAATTTTACTTAGGGAAAGTTGAAACCTAAGATTTAAACAATTTTATGTCCGTTTTACATATGTTTAGTTTAGAAATTTGGGGAGGTTTTATGAAATTGTAAGATATTAAAAAAAATAGTGAAATTAAGATACTAGAGAATTAATTAATTTTAATTAATTCATAATGCTTATTTTTCACTTTGAAGCCAGTAGGGGGGAAAAATTAAATGAGGCTTAAATAAGAGATATGCTTTTATTGCTCACGATGTAATTGAAAGACAGATAATATTTATCTTTTTGCGTTCCTTCCTGAAGTCTTTCTTTTTGTCCTGAGCCTACTCACACAGGTCTGCTGGATAATGTTGAAAATCGCACGGCGTCCCAGGACAGCCCCTCTTTTCAGGTGGTTTTGGCTCTCAATTTTCGGCCTCCTGCCTAACACAATTCACCCGAGGCACGGCGATATCCCAACATAACACAAACCTTGTCATGTCTTATTGCTTAAATAACACAATAAGGAAATTAAAAGGCTTGCAGGTTATGGTTTTCCATTGTTACGGCTTATGAAGCCTTGAAGAATTTCAGGAAATTGATTACCCGGGGGGTGGGGGGGGGTGGGTGGTACCTATGGTTGGAAAAAAACCCACCCCAAGAACAACAAAGACCCTCTGACTAAAAGTCTTTTGATATTAATACAAAATATAGACCCTTGTCCATCCTGGCAGAGCTGCGATCAGGCAGCGATATAAGCGCTCCGGTCCCGGCGGTGAGCAGCGCGGCCTGCCCCGGCCCGGGCTGCATCGGCGTGGGCTGGATGCCCTCTACCGGGGGATCCGCCATTAACCGCCTTGCCTCTGCTCCCTCCTCCGCCCGGGCTGGGGAGCGCGAAAGGCTTTAGTCGCTTCACCTACGTCTTCCTTCGCATCAAAATGTAATGGGAGAGGGGAAAGAAGGCTCTAATTAATGCCGAAGCTCTTTCACGAAGTTCTTGCCGGGAAGGAAAGCAATGGTGTGGCTTGCAGCAGCACAGCTTCAGTGAGGGAGGCGGAGGAAAGCCCATCAAGGCTCCTCTGCCCCCCAGTGTGGCTCCTGGTATTGCCCCTGGCAGACGCTTGCCCCAGTAGAGCCCTGCTGCCTGGGGGCAGGAGTTTCTCCCCCAGCCTCATGTTTTGCGAGTGAGCTCGGGAGGTCTGTGCTGCGTTGGGCTTCACGAGTTTAATAACAGCCTTAAGTTTCATCCTCCGAGGGGGGAAAAACCCAAACCCACCCAGAGGCAGGGTGGGTTGCCACCCATGGTAAAAGGCAAGAAAGATGGCAGCAGGAGAGCCGCACACGGGGTGGTGCAGCCCACCCTGCCCTGCAGATTGCCACTGACAGGCCTTTGCCCCCTCATGGCTCCTCACTTTCCCTCATCCCTGGTCCGGGGAGGGCAGCTGGGAGGAAAGTGCTGATGGACCCTTGGGAGGGCAGCAGTTCTTGACCGAAAATGAGCCCGGCCTGAAGAAGGCCGGCCTTGGGGTGCCTGTGTAGAGGAGAGTGCCTCCTGCGGGAGCGGGGACCCAAGGCCTGCTGCTGGGCAGGATGGGGAGCACACAGTGTCAAAGATAAATAAATAAATAGACAAAAGGAATGAAAAATGGGGGAAAAGCATGTGTTTTCAGCGGGGAGGCCCGGCCACCACCACCGCTGCCAAGTTTTGCCGGCTGCGTGAGAGGTCTGGTTTTAGCCACGTAGGCAAGAAAATTTGGTCTTTGTGCAGAAACTCTCCTCCAAAGTCAGCAGCCGGTGCAGCGCACCCTGCCAGCGCACAACTGGGTGGGATGAGGCTGTTTCAGCCATACCCCAGGATCCGATCACTTACAAAGGCTTCAATTAGATCCATCATGTTATCTGGATGGTTATTTTGTGACTTAATTCCCCCTGCTTTTTCGCAGTGGTAATTAAATGAGCGAGGGGAAAAAAAGAGACAGATTAATTGATTGAACTGATTCCAGGAGAAACCATTACTCCTGTTCCTCTTCTGCACTATATGGTGTTTAAACAACTCTGAAATAGAGCTGGGTGAATCCTGCCAACATATTTCTGTGAGCGTTGCTTTGATTTTCAAATGAATTGTCTTCATCTGCTTTTATCCCCCTATTGCCTTGGCTTTATGTGAACATTTGTACAGTGTAGCTTGCTCATGAAGAGGAAAAAAAAAAAAAAAGCTAGCGTGTTTTAATACAATGGAAAATGAATTTTGTTTCCGTGAGCTCAAGAGTTATGTAGTGACAGGACAAAAGTGGCATCGTGTAACAGACCAATAATCACTAATGACAATGTTCAGATATGCCACAGTGCAAATGAATAATACTATGTCATATATCGAACAAAATTTATGAAAATTATTTAACAGAACTGCCAAAATCATAAACTGTAGAAACTCTGCATCTAGAAAAAGAGGTGAAATGTCCCAAATACTGCAGTTATTGCCAGTTATTCACTCTTTTATTGAAAAGATTAGGAATATTTTTCTTTTAAATTGTATTCAGCAAATGTACATTTATAAGTGTGATGGCAGCGAGTATAGAGCATATTAGTCAAATCTGTGTTTAGGGAATATGAATAATGTGTATTAATCATAAAAGTCCCTTGGTAGTAACAAATATACTTACAGATTTTTTAAAGTATTTTGAAAGGAAGGAAGGAAGCAAGAAAAATCACACAGGAGTACACTTTTAAGAGAATTTTACAAAACAATAATCAACATTAAGGAAATGCAATTTTTCATCTAGATCTAATCTATGGCTTCATAAAATCTCCTTGTTTAACAATTATTCAGAGAGAGACTAGGAAAATATAGTGCTAAAAATCATAATAAAGGTTTCCAGAAAATTTGAAAAGTGGGCAAAAAAGCCACTTAGTTACCTTCTCTCAATCTATAAGAAAGATTACTATTTTGGCTTGTGTTTATATGCAACTTTTCGTCTTCATAAATTGCTTCATACAGCAATATCAGATTATATGAGGTTACAGAATGGCTGAAATTTTTCAAAGGTATGTTTTTTTTAACAAGCAGAATTGATGTTTAAGACAATGCATTTTCCTGAATGGTGCATCCTTGGCTTAATTGTCAATACTGGAATTCTGGTTTCATCCTGGATGATTGTTCACCTCAGGAATATGCTATGGATCCTCTTCCCTTCCAGACTGACCTGCATATTTGGAGAAAGCATTGTGATTTTAAACCTCTCAGAAAGAATGCAAAGGCAAATTAGAATGGTAAAGAAAACATGAGGGAGCAAGGAGGAAGTTTTTGCTGTGTCTTTCTCACCCAGAATGTAGCTGAATATACACACAGTATATACAAAAGTCTCAGTTTTAAAAATAACTGTGTTCCTTTGGAAATTATGTAGAATACAAGATATAAAATTGGCTTTATTATACAGTATACAGATTTCATATAGAGCTTTCTGTAAAAAGTGACCAGAGAGTTATGCAAAATCAATATGAGGCTGTGCTGAGGTGGGGGGGGTGGGAGAAATTGAAATGAATTCAGACATGAATATAATATATAAGTCAAATGAGGTGTTATCTTACTTCATGAGAAAGGGTTTTGCTGCATTATCAAGCTGAAGCTGGGCATGATTCTTTGAGAATGATGTAGCCAAACAGTGGAAAGTCCAAGAGGAGGGTCTTAGAAGATTTGAGCAAAGGAAAAAGACTAAAATAGTTTCTGCTTTGTAGTAAATATGCATTCATTACTTTTTTTTTTTCATATTTATCACCACAAGCAGTTTGACTAGGAGTGGGGATTTTTTCTAAGTAAACATAAACCTGGGAGATGAGGCTTTAGTCTGTCTTCCTTTCCCCTACCAAATAAATCTCCAAACCTTTCACCGATGGCCACCGTTGCCCAACTGCCTGGCCCCATCAGTGTCCTTAATCGTGGAGGGAGCAAGGCAGGAGAAACTCTGTGTGGGAGGTGAACATCTTTCCTTCTGCACCGGCACGGGTGGCCTGAATTCAGGCAGATAAACGTTACCTGCAAAATGTATGCATAATGCAAGGGGAAAGAGACGTCAAATTCAGTTAGAGAATTAAAATGTGCTGTTTGGAAGTAGCTGGTAACTTGCGGCTAGATGCGTACATGAGAACTTATAAAGTCCTTATTACTCAATGGCGCCTGATTGCAACCTACTGGCTAGTACATTTTTTCAGCCAAGAAGGGGGGAAGAAATGCCTCCTGGCAGAGCACAACTAAATACATTGGAGAAAATAGTTGTTATTTCAGGTGCACAGGTTCCCAGTAGAAAATAAGTTTAATTAATTAATTTATTTTTCTAATTTGTGAAAATATGCCTAGGGTGACCTCTAGGCACATGTGCAAAAGCCATAAAACCAGATTCATTCATTAAGCAGCTGACACAATGTCAACCAAGGATAGTCAAATAAACAAATAACATGTGAGGAAAACTCAGACTCCTCCCATCCAACTCTCCGTAGGAAAAAACGCCTTTGAGAGTGAACACACTTGGCAGCGTGCCTTGGGCTCCTTGCTCACCGCCTTTTTTGGGTGACAGAGAGAGTGGACTCTGAATCATGGTGATGAACCCTCTGAATTTTTTATTAATTGTTCATGTCATTCAATTAAATACCATAAATGTACCCATTTCTTTCTCTCTTTATTTTTAAAAAATATGTTAAATGTGAAATAGGAAACAGTTACAAAAAGGAGTGTGTAAAGCGTTTGGACCTCTGGGATTGGACAGAGAACTGGAAATCAGGATTTCTGGCTTCTCCTCCTCCACTGCCATCACCTGCCACTCTCCTGCTCTCTGATCATGGGGAAGCTACGTGGTCCGAGTGGTTAGATGTGTAAACACAGGGCTTGTCTGTTCCTAGTAATTCCATGTGTTGCTCTTTTGCCAGTGTGTGCTCTTTGAACCTTGCTACAGGTTGCTATAAACATTGAAATTAGCTGAGGAAAAAGCATATGCATCTCAGTAATAGCATTACAGAAATAATGGAAGAAGTCCAGCCTCTTATTGAAGCATTAGGGAGCATCAGACTCCTGTGGACAGGTGGCAGCGGTGCTGAGATATCAGCGCTTCACACCTTTCCCAGCACCTTCCACATGACTGTAGTGACTTTGCTGTTGCTAGCGTCTTTGAGGTCCCTGAAGAAAGTCCCGATTGGGACTCATCCACTGTGATGCCATCAGCAGCTACAGCTTTCCTCTCACAACATCCTTGTTATGTATGATGAAATAATGTGTTATGGTTTACCTTATAAATAAGCGTTTTTTGAAAACTTAATATTTCAGCTGTTTGACAGGCAAGTTTTTCCATAGCAATAAAACCAGGTTTGTGTCCAAACATCCCTTATAACCCCCTATTTATAATCACGTAGGGGAAAAAAAAAATCCTTTCAGGCTACAACTTCATATTTGAGTTCTAACAGATGAGATTCTGTTCAAACTGGAGCGCTGTGGCTGTGATGGACACAGAACAGGGCAAAGTATATCTGGTTTTCAACCTGGGAGGAAATCTTCCCCCTAACCTGCCCCCCTCAAAAATGTTTTCAAGAAAAGATCAGACACGGGTTTTTAATGCCTGGGGAAAAACAAAACATGACCCACAATAGATTTAGGCAGTTCCATTTTTGCTTGCTATTTTTAAAAGCATACATGTTATTTAAAAATAATTAGCTTGAGCCAATTTATGTGCAATGTATATATTGCACATATGTCTAGAGGAAACCAGAAACAGGGTTGTATAATCGTAACCTTACTGCACTGAAGGCCTGGCATAATTACCATTGCGAGAGAGAAAGCCAAAGAGATTTTATCTGTCATATTTATTTCCCTCATGTAAATATATTAAAACAAAACAAAAATAAACTTTTGATGCTCAAAGCTTAACCCAGTTTATATAGTATGCATTTCATTCTTTGTTATTATTATTAATAATAATTTCCCACATATTCATGGGCAGTAAAGCACTTGAGATGGCAATCTGTAAGGCTGTTTTTTCAGCAGCTGCAAATTTCATCTGTTGCTCATGAAAAAAAAGACATCTTCACATATACACGTGTGTTTTTCCCTGATTTTGTTGCTGCGTGGCAAGTGAGGCTGTACGGGGCAAAAGTAGGTTTTACCATGCAAATGTGAGCATGTGCATCTGCATAGTCATCTGGCCCTTTAAAATGTAATTAGCCAGTATAATAAGGCTGCTGTGTATGTGTAATATCATCCTATTTAGTGAATCATAAGACTGAATGTGAGGAAGAAAGTCTATTGAGTTGAGATTTCCCAGAGGCTTTGCTGGAGCTTGGACTGGCACATGACCGACGCTTTTCTGTATCCTCAGATTCAACACCAGGGCCAACTTTACTTGAAAAAAGTAAAGATCCTGTGAAATAAAAACCATATGAACCCTGCTAAAATAATACAATTTGAGTAAATCAATGCCTTTGGACTTTCTCAAAAGTATCTTAAGAAACTCACTGAAAGGGAGCAGTGCATTTCTAGTGAGTACCAGTTAGGGAGTTTAACACACTCCTCTGTACCTTGGTGACCTTGCAGGAGGTGGGATAGATTTTCCCCACACGGAGTACACATCTTCATTTTGCAGCACATTGTAAACACACTTTTCATAGTAATGTCTTGTTTTGTTTTGTTTTTTCATAGATTATGCATTAGTAATTTGTGCATCGTATGCTGGCAAGCGGAATCACAGTATATTGCACACGCTACTAATGTGAGACAGAAACCTCAGCATATTCTAGCTCTTTTCTCATATCTTGTTAGCATCTGTTTGTGGTAGGCTGGGATGATGAGGTGCTAATATGATACAGCGAAGGAAGTGTAATCCATGAACATTTTTGTGTCACATTTGTGTAATATATTACACTAATCTGACCAGACTTTCATGTGCTCTTACCCAAGGAATGCCATTCCAGCCTCCTCCCTTCCCCCATCAATGCCTTTGAAGGTTTGTGAATGATTTCCTGTACACAGGCTGTGTAAGAATGTGCGCACATTCTTTCCCTGGTCCAGGACGGAGTGCTTTTTATGCCCGCTTGCTCTCAGCGTAACAATGTTCATGAACAAATTGCACTAAAGAGGGAAGCATGTTCAATTATATTCTTCTTTCTCTGCTCAGAGGTAAATGAAGTAGAAGGTGCACTCTCTCCAATAAGCGTCAGATCCATTCAGAGCACTTCGTGCAGTGTCTGGGGGCAATTTTTTAGCAAAACTTTTATGAGGCAGCCGTCTGCAGGTTGCACAGCAATAACTAGGATGCCTGAATTGGCAGCCATTGTTTCTTTCTGAGAAGTACCATCAACAAATGGCATCTTGCAGACTGGTTCTGATTTTCACCTTGTTACTTCATACTTGTCCTTGGACAATTTTCTAGGTCTATTTTTCCTATCCATATTTAGTTTTGCCCTAGACTGTTGGTTGTTCAGGTGACAGCTGTCTCTTCCTATGTGTTTATGTAGCTTTAGCACATTGGGATCCTGCTCCTGACTGGAACTGCTTGTCAGTACTGCAATAGAAATAAATGCAGTAGCAAAGTGAACTCATAAAAAAAAGAAAAAAATGCATTATAATTATAATATAAAATGCTTCATCTTGCTGATCTGATTCAGAAAGGGAAAGCCAAATCAAAATTCTGGATGAAAGACGTGGAATTAGAAAGTCATAATGGTTTTGGCAAGTCATTGTGCATTTCTCTTCCTTGTGGATCCTCAGCGTAAGTTAGAGTTTATAAGGAATAATGAAGAAAAGATATCTAATAGTGAAATGTGACTGGACTGTGAAGCTCATATATATGCATATATATATATGCATGTGTGTGTTTGTGCCCGTCCTTATTGTAGGTATTCATCTGAGACTAGAATGCCCTGTTACCCATGATATGGTGTAACTCTTTAGGTGGGTCATCTTATAACTCCCCAAGAGCTGCATGCAATGTAAGATCATAGCTTGACTATCCCTGTGATAGGCAATGCAACAGATGCTCATTCTACCATACTAAGATCAGTTTTACTGGCTGTTATGTTGCATTTTTCTGCATTAGAGAGGTTAGGGCTTCAGGAAACAACAGCTCAACAGTCCTGGCACTTGTGCAAGGCTATTCCTGTTGGAAAAGCAAGGAGGAAAGCAGGGTGCACATGTTCTAATAAATTAAACGGTGCCTGTAACATTTCATAGCACCAAAATACAATCTTGAATACTGTCAAGCTGTTGGCATGCTTTGCCTTGTACTAAGGAGCATTTCCTGAGCAATTCCCAACCAACAGCCACAGAATGCAATAGAAGAACCTACCCAGCCCAAGATGATTAGCAGATTTTTGTTTTGGACTACAAGTAGCTCTATGAATTCCTTCCCTGTTGGTTCCTACTTTGCTTTCTAGCATTTTCATTTTGACAGATATGGCAGGACCAAGCTCAACTCTAGATGACATTGTTCGTTGCAAAGTGAAGGTGGATTTAAAAATATTTCTCCTTTAGTTGTGAGCCAAAATTGGATAGTATCATACTTGAATAGCTGTGGGAATATTTATCTAGAATAGCACAGTGTGGCAGCATATAGTTACCCTATTAGCATCTTATCGTGTCAGTTTGCCTGAGTGTACCCCACTGTGTTCAGTATAATAAATCAGAAGAAGTCTCAGAGGTTATGCCTAAACTGCATGCACCTATGGTCCTTCTCAACTACTGGTCCATGAAACATACTCTGACCCATCCAAGATTTGAGGTTAGAATGACATCCAGCTGTACATAATCCTCTCCTGAACCTTGGTGGGGTTTTTGTTTGCTTGCTTGTTTTTTGTTTTGTTTTACTAGGGAAAAAAAGCCCCACAAGCATGCATTGTGAAAAAGAGACATAATGTTTTTCCTCTCCTGGGCAGTGACCAGAGTGACTGGTGGTGCCACACAGCACTTTTGTCCAGCCCTTCAGTGCAGCCTGTGGGAACTGGAGCAGATATGCAATGCAAAGGCAAACCACGCTTATATCTTCCCTAGGCAAGAAAGTTAGACATAGCAGTGTTTTGGTATCACAAAACATAATATTGGTGAATTAATTTCAGCAGAGGAAGGACCAAGACCCCAAGTAAAGCGTTTGTGGATAATGTTGATATAAAAAAGACAAGGCACTATGTATTACAGTACATTAACCATTAGCTTGTTACAACAATGTGGAAAAAAAATGCATCATGTACTGGCTTCCTATTGATGTGATAGGGTTTTGAGCATAGCTACTTTACTGAATGTCCTGGTAAAACAAAGATGAATAAAATTAAAATTAAGATTGTATAAATTGTAAAACAGGAAAAAAAAAAGGTAGTAGACAGAAGCTTTCAGAGTCCCATGAGCTGTTTTTAAAACATTTTTTTCTCTAAGAGCTACTCATTTTCTTATGTCTTTCCCTGACAACTTTTTGCTTTTTATCTCATTTTAATAAAAAGATAGCATTTGAGAGCATCTCAGAATCCAGCATCTCAGCCTCTGCCTTTGTTGTTTAAATTACAAAAAGAAGAAGAAAAGAAAAACCAAAACCAAAACCCAAAGCCTTTCAAGAGAACCTCATCAACGTGTTTTGGGCCTCCTCTTTAGGATTCAGAGCTTCTTTAACTGCCATTAAAATCAGGAAACTTGATCATCCCCTTCAACAAAAAGCCATTGAAACAAGACTCCAGTGCAATAAGAGAAAACACTACTTAAATTATTGTTTAATCTCGTATCTGATGCTGTCGGTTGTGAAGTGGAGGCTTAACAATGACAGGAAAAGGTGCTACCCCCAGACTTCCCCTGAGCTAGTGTGACCTCTTTTCTCTGCACTCATCTTGCAGAAGATTTGAAAGGAGGAGCATTCCTGCGTGGTCAGGTCCTGGGCTATTGAGACTATACAGGCCTCATGACTTCTGAGGGGGCCCTCTCCAGGCCATGTGCCACATGAGAAGGAGAGAGATGAGGACAAGAAGACTCTGCAGTGTAGAAAGATGCTGGGGGGATCGCATGGCGTTGGTAGGGAATTGCCTAGGAGGAAGGGGTGATTATCCTTCAGATACCAAAGAGGCATTACCATGGCTGGCCAGATTTATATTGTAGCAGGGCTGAACAGCTTGGAGGAGGTTAATTCAATATTTACAAATGCTTTGGAAGGAGCATATTGTTTCTTTCGCAAGGTTTCTACTGAAGATAGTGAAAATTGTTATATAAACTGGACAACCAGAGGGAACTATATTTAGACTCTGGTAGGTCATTGCCCAGTTAATTATTTACAGGAAAAAAAAAATCCAACATGTTGGAAAACACTGCATCTTATATATTGGCTTTGGACTACATTTGTTTGCAATCCAGTTTGTTACTTTGAAACTCGTGTCAATAATATATATCTACGAAAGGAAATGTTTTATCCCAATGTCTCCTTTCTTAATATTTGGTCCTAAAAGCGACAGTTGATGTGGTAAGAAGTGGCAAATGCTTTTTCCAGATCTCATGAGAAAATCAGTCCCCTGTTAATCATTTAAAAATTTGAAAATATGTGCTTTCACCATGATGAAAAAGTGCAGGTGCATGCAGAAGAGTAATTCTTATAAGATGTTATTACAGTGATTAATTTAATGATGTTATTTCTGGTAAGCATAATTATTTACTGGGAGCTGAATAACTAGAATTTGGGGTAGCTGCTGGCCGAAGATCTGTATTAAGATCTGTGTTTCCAAAGTATCATTTTTCTGTGGCATATGACAGGGAATATAATAGAACTAGTTTGTTATACCTACAAGTTCTTTCCTGTTAAGCAAGACCTCTTTTAAAGATTAGACATGTGTCAGTAGAGTCAGTGTTGAAAGCACATAGTCAGTCCTATCTGCTGGTAGAGAGCGCTCTGGATATACTTTTGTATCATCTATGATGTTTGAGCATGCTTTAGGAAAGGAGCCTCTGAAAGCTATAAAATTATGGGTTTGTTAACCATACTAACTGTCAGCAAAGGGCAAGTGATTTGTTTAAACAAGCAAACACTACAGTAATTAGTATTATAATATAACATGGAGGAAGTTTTCGAGTTCTATAAATATGTGTGAGACATAGGAAATTGGTCTTTTGGGGGTGATTCTGTAATAGAGCAGTCCAGATAATTGAGTTTGTGCAGTAAATGAAATACAATATAAAGGGATTGGATTGTAACATATGCAGTCTTCATCAGTCTAGACTGGTGTCTGCTTGAACAACTATTGATAGCCCAGCATGATGTATACTAAATCTCCTAAGTTAGACTTAAAGTTGAAGAGTTCAGATGAGACATCATCAGACTTTCCATCAGAAGAATGAAGGTAGGATGAAATGAAAAGTAGGGTGTGATGATGCACACATTTTCATGCTTAGACTGAGAAAGGTCTTACCTAGAACCGCTTCCCACTGGAAAAGCAGAGCTGAAAAATATTTTGAGACAAAATTCAAAAGCCACAAGAGCTTCTAAAATAATCACCAAGCTAAGAATATCTTCATATAGAATTTGGTCAAACTCAGGCTAATATTTTTAAATTCCCATTGATTTCAACAGAAGCCAGATCAGACCCTAAAATATTTTTTTCACTTATCTTAAAAACAAAAGAAATGGGTAATTCTATGCACAAGCACTAAACAGTTTTAGCAAACATATCTCTCTCTGGATTTTTTTTTTAAGAATGGAAAGAATATTCAGCTTTATACAGATGAAACAAGCATAGAAACCTCTGTATTCATAGAATAGTATTTTTTATCGTTTAATATTGCTTACGTTTGCTCACTCAAACAACCAAGAGAAAAATGGTAGGTAAGTAGACAATATAGGGAAGATAACAGCACTGTCATAAAAGTGAAACAGTTCCTCAGTCACTTGAACTAATGCACTTTCTTTCTTGTGAAGAATGTTGCCCAAATTATAAAGTCTTTATAAGACTAAAGTGCAGGCTAGCTGAACTTTTTATTTTGCATTAGGTTCCAAGGTCCACAGAACCACCAGGTCCATATTTTATACCCACACAAAATAGGCTTCTCAAAGGATAAAAAAAAAATCCAACTCATAGCGCACAGGATAGAAATGAAGAGCAAATTGAAAATTATAGTTTTCTTGCTACAACAAATATGGTTTACATTTATTCTTATGTAAATTTTAGCTTGTCTTGTACCACTGAATTATTTGGCAGAAGTTGCTTGACCTCAGTGGAAACAGAATCCTTGCAGGAGGTCTGTGAGCAGGTTTACATAGGGGAGAACCATAATTTATTCATTACGGTTTTGATAAGGATCTTCTTTGGGATTTTTTCCATGCTTCTACGTTTTGATCTCAATGGAGCCGAGCAGCACAGTTACTCAAGCAAAAGGTACCAGGGTAAAATTTAAAGATTCTTGAAGATGGCTAAGCAGAGCTGACATGGGAGCTGCTGAAGTGCTTGATGGGAGCAGGACTGTAGGCACACAAGACATCTAAGGGAGGAAGTTCTTCTCAGAGAGTTTCCTTCCTTGTAGTTCGTTCCCAAGAGGTTTGCTCATTATTTGATTCTCAGAGGCAATCTAATCACTGCTGGCATCACTTAGCACTTCTGGGTTCAGTTCCCCAGTCTGCCACTTGCACTTAGAGTAGTTTTCCCTGGTCTCAGTGTATCCTAGTTTATTTATTTTAAATAAATCCTGTTTTGTTATTTATTTTGTTCACTGGAATTGAGTGAGATTGATTGATTTAAAATATTTATATATAAATAAACATTATATATGTATGACATTACCTATACAGTTTTAAATAATATAATATAGTCTTCTTAATATATTATTTATTTATAAATTGTGTAGACAACTGCAAGCAAAATGACACACACATATTTATGTAAACTTATGTATGTGTCTAGATTATTGAGATTACATTGGTACTTGTGAACAGACAAAAAAAGTCACTGCTGCTATCCCAGTTAAAGTAATATCATCTTTACTTCTTTCTTCTGCATTGTTTTTTCTCTTTTTAATTGCCTTATTTTTCTTGAAGTAAAGGCCTTAAGTGAGGAAATCTCTTTGCAAGCCTCCAAATTAAGAGCAAGCTTCCTCCTTAACACACTTGGTTAAAGAAACCTTGTCCTTAACTGGGCTCCTCACCTCCATTAGAGTAAAACGTATTTGTCCCAGATGTATATATAAATGTATAATGCATACAATATTTCTACACTGGCAACTTAAAGTTTTGAGGACAATATTTTTAAAGCGTCTCTAACCAGATGTGCCTTGTGCTCATTCTTTCATGCCTCTGACCATCTCTAAACATTTTATTTTACCCATTTTCATAAGGATTCCATTCACAGGCAACTTCAAAAGCTTTGTACCAGTCTTCCTGTTGTATAGGATGCAAGGGGACCCGTCATCTCAGCCAGCATCCCTGCCACGAGCCATTTATTGCAACAAAAGGCACTGTGTTAACGACATGGCTCATCATCAGTCATTCCTGGTGCAGAAGATGTCAGATCCACTGCTGGAGAACAAGGATAATTTGGACTTTGCTTTTTGAAATGGAAAGATGGCAGGGGCTGTGAACAGTCACCTGTAAATTGGTGGATGATTTTATACTTTTTTTTCACAATAAATCCCTACTCTGAACCTCTTTTTTTTTTTTTCTTTTTTTTTTTCTCAAAATTTTGCCTTTGGAAGGCATCTTAATTTTAATCAACCTGGACATTTTAGTTTACGCTCACATTTTAAATTTAAAGGAATTTTATAAATTTAAATTCCTGTTCTAGTGTGAAATGTTTTTTTCATGATCCTGTAACTGAAAGGGCTGAGAAATCAGTACTACAGAAATTGGAAATATTTTTATAGAAGTCTCCAGAAAATTATAAGCCTGCCTGCTACTGACACATATCTCTTAAAGTTTTGGTCTCACTTTTGACAAGCTTAACACTAACATTGGCAGGAACACAGCTGTGTGTTCTGGTAGGAGAACATCAGTTTTAGCCAGTATTTGTGCTGGAAATAATTTTACAGGCCTTTCCAAAGCTTTTGCTCAATTTTTTTTTTCATGAATTTTTGTGAAAAGTTTGATGATTGGTATGTGAGTTTATTGTTATATCCTTTATTACTACACTGTTTCTGATTCTTTTTTTTCCTTAAATACACTTCTAAGCAAAATTGAAACTTATGTCACCGAGGATTTCAGCACAATATATATAGCTCTTTGCATTGAACTTTGGACGGATAATATTTCTGGAGATAAAGAACTGGTGTACTATAAGACCCCAGATTTACGGGAACCATTTTTGAGCTAGGTAAATAAGCCACCATCTTCCAAGCACGTGCGTGACTCATTTAACTGCAAGTAGTGTTTACTTACACTTGCGTTAAACACATGCTTAAAATTAAGCATGATCATAAGTGCTGAAGAATCAGGGCCTCCACACATAAAAGGAAAAGTGAGACATGTAAGTTATTTGCATTCAGCTAAAGCATTCAATATGGAGTCTCATGAAAATTGGACTAAAAAATTAATTCAGTTTGGTTTGAATATACATGCTCTTCTGTGGTTTGAAGAGTGTTCAAAGGAGCTTGGTAAACAGTTAAGTAGCAAGTATCAAACTAGGTTAAGGTGTCTAGTGAGGTACCACAGGGATCTCTATTAGGTTTTATTTATTTAAGTGTCATTAAGAACTAGAAGAGGGATCCTGTTAGTGAGGCATATAAAATGAATGTTAATGACCACAGTTTAATTAAATTCACAGTTAATGCTGAATTAGAACAAAGTTGCAAACAATGAGAAATAATAAAGCGGGAGATAAGCATACGGACAGGACAAAATAAACTGAGGATCAGTATGAGAAAACTGATACAAGTGGGGGAAAATATTGTAAATGCAAAAGGCAGCTGTTCCATAGGAGGAAGAAACAAACAATCCAGAGATACTTAGGAATGACAGTGAATAGTAAAAAGCTCCACACAACTTTTTCTTCTTGGTGTGTCTGTATTCAGAAAGTATTATGTCATTGGGCTGTTTTCCATACTACTTTTGCGCACTGACTATGATATTTTGTTCCTATATTGAATTATTTTTTGTTGAAAAGTTATTGATTGATTCATTTAATGGATTACAAAATAAAAAGCACTGTCTCAGAATGCTGGTAGAAAGAAGAATTAGATGTGCAAGTGGTTATCTGAGACCACAAACACCTGAGGGCAGAATGGGTTTTATTTTGGACAGTAAAGAGCATCTTATCTATTGGTAAAAGGATGGAAGTTAAAAAAAATATCTGATGTGGGTTTTAAAAACCATAGTTTTTGAAATTTGGAATGATTCTACCTGACTGAGGGACATTATCCTATCAAAAAAAACCCCTCATAAAACCCAAAAGTTTATTGCCAGCAGGAATTTCCTTGACAGAGGAGAAACCCGTGTAATCAAGCCATACATTTTTGACTCTGACTCCTAAGTTTCTGTGACACAAATTGTTCATACACATAAAATGCCAGTGAGGTGGCTGTAGTGTCTGGTTTATGTGGTTCTATACCCTGCTAGGAGTAATTAATTCATTGATTTTTCTTTGTTAGTCAACCGTGTGTTCTATAGCACTTGTAGCTGCATTGCTGGCTTGGGATACGCAGAGGTGCACCTTGCAAACTTTGAAAGCTCTGACAGAGGTGTTCTTGGTGTCCTTATTATGTAGCTTTGGGGAATAGGACAGTACAGATTTCAGCATGAAAGTTAAAAGGGGAACTCATTTGTTATTTTCTGCATCTTACTGATGTCCATTCCTTCCACAGGCCCCTCTGATTTATCATCCTAAAGCTTCAGAATGGCTGTAGTTGATGTTCTGTCAAAGCTGCAAGGGGAATAACTAACAGCTGTGCATGGATTGTATTGAAAAAAACCCACATCCTATGATTTTACTTGTTCTTTTCTAGTTGCAGTTGGAAATGGTACCAACAGATGCAGTTTAGTAGTCTGTTTAATTTATGAGTTTTTTGCCTGGAACATAATGTGTCCAAAGGAGTATTTAGACTTTTTGGTTAATACAAGATGGTTAAACCACAACTTATGAGCTGAAACGCATCTAATGTTATTCAGTTAGCTCTGTGTTTACTACCTAACGTACTCTTATTTTCTTTCTCTATTTGCTTCTCAAACTCATGACTTTCGACATGGCTTCCTTCTCCTTTGTCCAAAAGTAAGGGCGCACAACACTCGAGACTAGCTTCCAAAATGAGGCATTAGTCACTTGCAGTGAATTGAAAAATGATTGAAAATGCTAATTGAGCTGCCCCCAGCTGTGAAGATATCACAACTTTTTCTCACTCAAGGCTCCCAGGAAATCTAAGTTCTCCACATGCTAAGAAGCACAGTTTAACTGGGTGCTATCTTAGCAAAATCTCAGGAGGATTCAGAGGGGAGTCGTCCTCTGACAAAGTCCCCTGAAGCCACCAATCAAGCCTGTGTTTGAAGAGCAGACCAAAAACACTTGGACAGGAGAAAAAACTCATCACAGATCACAGAAAGCCATAGCAGGAGATGGATTAAGCACACTCATTGTACAACAAGGTGATAGCTAGAGAGCATTCAACCAGGACATGGGAGGCACAAATCCGATTTTTGCCTGTCTGACAGGATTTGAAAGTCCATATCTCCGTTTCTCCGAGGAATGCCCTGTTTATGCATTTTATCCAATGCAATGTTTCAGGTGAAACACATAAATACTCCTTTATATCAAGCAATCATCAAACAAAATACAAAGGAGCAGCTTTTGATGTTCAGACTGGAGCCCTAGATTTCCTATTGCTACTCTTTCTCTCTCCCCCTCCCATTTCCCTTTACTCAATTCCATCTCATCTACCCATTAGCTCTGGTACACTGAGCGTTTGGATTCACGTTGTAGGACACCCAGTTCTGCATGCATTGGATTAAGTGCTTTTTGCCAAATTTGTCTTCAAGATTTTATTCTGGGAGCTGAATAAACTTGCAAAACTTGGTGATTGGGTTCCTAGGTTCCTGTTTTGAATGCGTCTGTTCCTACAGGGAAGCAAATAGCGTCCCTCTAAGGAAAAGTGGTAAAGCAGGCTGATATGGAATGCAAATATGTAGCTTCACCTGGATAAAGCTGTGCAAAACATAACAAAAAATCTTCTGTTTACATTTTGAGAGCACTAAACTCAGGTATTGTCTTGGAAATGTCATTATTTAAAAGATAATAGCCAGCTGTAGTCACACACCTTGGTGAGTCATTAAAATAGAAAAGAATAGCAAACAATCCGAATTAGTAAGAGAATGCCTACAGCTACTGCTTTAGGTTTCAGTTTTTTTAACTTCTTTCTCTTCTGACGTCTATGATAAGTGATAAAAAACATACATTCCTTATTTTTCCTCGTTATTCTTCTTTGGCACCCTGGCTCAAGGACCTCCCACAAGGTACAGTCTGTAGCTTACAAGTATTTGTTCTTTCTTTTATGAACATTGGCCTTGACTTTAGCAGGAGAGAGAGATTTTCCTTCAGTAAGGTACAATTAAGTAATCAGGGGCAAGAGCAGCCTGTCCTTACTAGGTTGATTAAGATCTGTTAAAGTCAGCATCTCATTTTTACTACACATATCAAGGCCTTATCTACTGCAGAAGTTTGGACTGCTCTAATGAAATCAAGAGAAAGTGTCTTCATCCTAGGGTAACAGTCCACTAAGACTTGAACCATTAACTATTTCAGAAGGAAACCACACACCCACCGCCATATCTGTACTGATGTAAAAGCAGACAAGGCCTATATAAAGTGTGCTGCGTTCATGCGAGGAAAAATTCTGTGGGCTTTGATAAATACACAAGAAGGATAAATTCCACAAAAAAAGTAATTTCCAAATAATTAAAAAGAATTGCTGATGGTCACTTTTTAACTGAAAAGAGTGGCATTCTAAACAATACTTGTTACTCATAGAAAAGATCGGATGAGGTTTACCATAGTTGTGATTCTGTTTTAACTTCCTGAAAGACTTCTTATGAAGAGTAAAGCTGAGATGTCTACCTTTTTTTGTGTTATGCAACTTTATAAAGAAGAAGTTATTTCTATTTTTCTTGATTCTATTGCTGTTCCAGTGAAAGCACTTTATAAATTTCTTCTTTCTCATGAGCTTTCAAATGCCATATTTACTCATCCCTCTGCCACCAACTTATGTCAGGCATGGCAAACCATGCAAACAAGTTCTGGGTCACTTAAAAGTAAGCCTATTTGCACTAAAAACGGGGCCAGTTCCAACTGCTCACTTGAGTTAGTGAGATTTTCACTGATATCAGGCCCATCTTCTCTTTCAACCAAAGGACTGAAGAACCTTGGACTGCAGGTGGTTTTACATTCAGCTATGAACAGTTCGTCCTGTTAAGACCTTGTGTTTAAAAGGTGTGTTGGGACCTTTGGACAGGAGAAAACCTGTAGGTGCAGGGGACAGACTCCCAGCATAGGCAGTATGAAAAGTCAGTGCCAGGAGGAGCAGGACGCAGGGGGAGCAGGATGTAATGTTGCACTGTAGAGATACACAGACACAGTGTCCAAGGACGTGGTTCAGGTGTACCTCAGATGGCTTTAACTTACTACTGCCCTAACAAACAGTACTATGCCTGTGTTCACATGGATTTCATCAGCTGAGGGCTTAAAAATACTCTGGAGAACCTTGCAGCATCTATGCTGAGCTCCTTTCCATCACAATTGGACAGCTACTGATAACGGAATAACCTGGTTAAAGTCAGCTTAGATATTAAAGTCACTGCTTTGAATTCTGGTATTCTTGTATTTGGATTTCAGATTTAGAGAAGGGGCCTTCTGCAGTCAGTAGACGGCCAGTGGCTTTGTTACTAAGAGGTTGCTGGCTGTAGGGCTGCAG
Organism: Chroicocephalus ridibundus; assembly: GCF_963924245.1. NCBI lineage: Eukaryota > Metazoa > Chordata > Aves > Charadriiformes > Laridae > Chroicocephalus > Chroicocephalus ridibundus. Next base: position 77,483,687 of record NC_086284.1, read on the forward strand.
AATAATTCCCGTACTCTGATTTTCTTTAACAAGAACACACTGATACCTCCTTCTGGAAAAAGTGCGTGCTATAAAGAACCATTTTACCAGGTTTCTCTTGTGGGATTTCCCATAAATTCTTCTTACAAGAGTGAAAAAGATAAAGTTAATGACATTTAATAGAAGTGAGGAGCTGGAGAAGGTTGCCCGTTATGCTTACGAGGCATTGCTGGAGACAGCTGCTGAGGTGGATTCCTTTTACTTTCCCACTATCTTTTGTTCTCTCTGATTACATAGACAAACAGCATTATCAGTAGCTCCTCGGTCCGTAGTTGTCCCAGAGTCCTCGCTCAGAAGGGTTTTCCAAAGTAGAGTGGATGTCACAACAAATTCATCAGAGCTTCCTTATCAGTGAGCTTCTCAGTGGGCTGAGAGGGATGGCCCATGTTTCCCAACTTCTCATCCTTCCTCCTACCCATCCAAAGCACCGAGACTCACATCTGTAAAGTCCCCAGGGGAATGATAGCACACAGCAGTGGTGTATGGTCCTCTCATAAAGCTACTGAACTGTGAATGAAATGTGTCTCTAAAAATTACTGTTTAGTACAAACTCCATGAGAAACAGCAAATACACAAACAGGTGTAGGTGTAAAACTTGAGTCAGCCCATTAGTTTTTACTTGAAGCTCCATATTAAAAAAGGTTGAAAAAAAAAGTAGGGCAAGAGAACATTTCACGCCTCAATTTAAACCATTGTTTTTCAAAGGAAATGTAACTTGAAATAACCATGTATTTGTTACTAAGTGGAAGCAAGTGTTATGCAAACAAAGAATCATGTGTGAAAGTAATTCTTATCTTGCTGCCTGGACTAGTTGGGGGATAAAATAAAATAAATCCAAGTCAGGTCCAAAAAGAAAATGGAACTCAAACCTCTGGAGCACATAGAGCAGGGACTGAACATGCTGTAAATCAGGGGAAGTCAATTGACTGCAGTAGGAAACGTGCTCTCTTTGTGCACACCTGTAGGTCAGGACTAGCAAATGCACTATTAAAAGCAATATCCCTACTTAATTTTTAAGTACTGTTTACAGATCAAAGTGCACTCATTATGAATATGGGTGTCATGTTTAAATAGTCCCTGCTTTACTGCCATATAAAATACTCTTAAGATATTTCCTTTTTACTGTGAAGTAAAACATTCTTGGCACCACCAGTCCTCCCCTGCTCTAAATATCTCTCCTACTAGCAAATGGTAGATATATAAAATAGCTTATTTAAAAGTTTTTCACTGTAGCTCGTATCATCTCACATGGACATCAGAAAAAGTCCAAGCTACATCATCCATAGGACTCAGAAAAAGTTCTGGTTGTTTAGGACAACTTCTGAGTCTGCTACAATAAGGAGATAATACTGTATTCTGTAGGTGGCTCCATGGATTTAAGAAGAGTTTATATGAGGAGAGCTACTGAATGCTATAAGTAAGAAAATAAATACCAGTTCTCAGTAGCTCACAGGTGCATCTTCTCTGTGCTTGAGGTCAGTGTCCCCCAAGTTTGCTGAAACCAGGTTATGCCCCTGCTCTCGTCCTGCTCCCAGCCCCTCTGCCATGTCCTCAGCCATCCTTTTTCCTAAATGCCCCCTCCCTCCACTGCAGGCTGTACAGCGTTCTTTTCATTTGAATGTAAAGATACCGTCATGTGCAGAGGAGCTCTTGAGCCATAAATCAATAGAGACTGGGAATGCGTTTCACAAAAGTATTGTTATTCATTTTGTCCTTTTAATGCTCTTTTTTAGAAGGTATTTGACTGAATGGACCTTTGATCTGATGTACTACGACATTCTTCATTTCTTGTGGTTTTCCTCGTCTGTCCAGCTTTCACTGTGCTGTTGTGCAGCCTACTTTAACAAGCCCAAATGAGTTTTGTGTCACGCTCTATCACCAGTGGTACACATCTAAACAACCTAGTCCTGAGATACAAACAACAGTTGCTAAAAAGCAATAGCAAAATTTTTCCTAACATGTTCTTCCAGATGGTCTCTCTTCTCCAGAAAACGTACTCCAGAATAAATGGTTTTTGCAGTGTCTTTTGAAGGTGGGTGCATTCAGATCAGGATGAACTAAGGAGGGAAACAGATTCCTCAGTAGGGCCCTTTGGTGAAATCATTCTGCCTTCTCTCAGTTGATGGTACAGCGTGGGGTTGTTGCTCAAGCATCATAGCTTGGAAGAGGTAATCAGGACTTCCTAGTGCTTTCCCAAGTTCCAGGTAAATAACCTTTGAACTTTTGATGGGCCATCAGCACTTTAAAAAAGGATTACCTTAACTCATCCTATTCAGAAAGGATATTTGATATGAATAATTTACTAATATTTAAAGGCTCAGTACTTGTAATTTTCAGTGCCTGGGTTTCACGGTGCTATCTTTAGTCTACAGTGCTTCAGATTAGTAGTACAGATGTTATTCCATGCATTTTGGAATTTCTGTACTACTTCTTACCTTCTAAATACACCAGAGGCAGTGATCTTCACTGGCATTGATACACCGGCGAGTTTGATAGTCTTGACTACAGTTATTCTCTAATACAAATCTAAATCAGGAAAAATGTGACTGAAGTCAATGCAACCAATGTGACCACAACATGACATGAACAGACAGCAGACTGACCTACAGGTTTTTTCCACCAGTGTAAAGTATAATACCTTTTTGTCATCCCTAATTTTAACTTTGTCTTGTATTTTGTGCCTTGTGTTTGTATTAGTTACTCTGTGGTGCTGAGTGTAATAATACAGCTTCTGCCACTTGTAAAAAGCACAGTGGGACTTTTTTTTGGTACAACCTGAAATTACAAAAGCAGCCAAGCAGAATTTAGTCAAACTTAGGAAGCAAATATTTAAGTCTGACTAAGTCTATAAATAATAGTAACAATCATCTCAGGTTGTTAGCAGTTCAGAAATAAAGGCTTTGTAAATGGAAATGTTTTCATGTCATAATTATAATGCAAGGGAAATCAATACTCTTTAGTCTTAGAAAATAGTTTGGAAAAAAGACACTAGGAAAGAAGTAGCCCCTATTCTTACCTCAGGTTTAATCCCCAAGGTGGCAAAGCATCTTTAGTTCACATCAGTTTCAGTTTGAGTTGATAGGGGTGCATTCAATGTCCCACAGTCGGCCCCTCACACCTGGTTGGGGTTTCTTTCATCCTCTAAAGCATGGATGGCCAACTTCCATATCCTAAAAGCTATTTTTATTCCCAGCCAGGTGCTACGGGGCCAAACAGATATAGACGTATTGCTACAGTGCTACTCCAGTTGACTGGACCAAACCCAGATCTGTGCCTTCTCCCTCCTACAAGATGATATAGGAACAGGCCAATTGCTGCCTGGCCAGTGTTCCCCAAGCCAGAGAAATGTCCTTTCAGGCTGAGTCTTGGCTCTGAGCCATCTGCTGACTAGTTTGGCACAAGGCTATTCCAAATCTCTTCCCTTTATTCTTCCTACCTCAAGGATCTGAGTGATTAGATTCCAACCTCCTTTCCAAAACCACCTTTTTTACAATACTGGCACTGTGTCTGCTAGTGACAACCCCTTCCTAAAAAATGAGCTTCTTCCTGTGAGTTATTCTGAAAGGTTCTGTAATACTAATCTGGTGTAGCCCCACCAAACAGCATTACCCTTTGAAACCTTTGCTAAGAGTTGCTTGTCTCATTATTTTCCTCTTTTTTCATGGCAGTGGTCCGGCTTTTCATGTGTTTTCCTTCATTTCAACTGAGATGATGTTTTAAAGGGATCTGCTAGAAAAAGTCTTTCTGAACTCTCTCCCTCTCCTAGGAAGGAGGCAAAACAATTTTTATTATAATTGCTACAAGGTATATTCTATTTTTAATTATATTCACAGTAAATTAAAATAAACATCATATAAATTAACATTATAATTAAATGGAATGAAAAGACTTTAAAGACAAAGGCTTTAAAGCTAAAGGCTAGTGGCTGATTTTAGTTATGCGAACGAAGAGTCATGTGGCATAACTTAAGTGACAGCACTGGTGCTGAGCTCAATGGTATCCACTGAAAATCAGAGGAGATGAAGGAAGGTGGAGGGTCCTTAACGTGAGAAGCTGGTCAAGGGAAAGGCAACTGTCAGCTTGCTGATGTGCTTTGCCCTTGTCCATTATGATTTAGTTCTTTTAGTCCAGTGAAATATATTCATATCTGTAACAGAGTTTTGAATATTGACAAACTGAGGACTCAAGGATTTCCTGGCAGTGGATGCATTTCTGTAGGAGGCAAACAACAGACGCAGAAGAAAACTGTGGAGTGCACAGTGCACTGTAATGGGCAACATCCTGATAGATGGATGGGCAAGATTTTCCCCTTCCTACTCTATATATCCCATGCTTTTTTGATCAAGTCACTGCCCATTTATTACCTGTCCTTGTGACTCTGTAGCTGCTGCTTTTCCTGTAGCAGCTAGGAACAGCCAAACTGGAAATAAGGTACAACTTTTAACTATGCTGGTAAATAATTATCAGAACTACTTCACTACCTCACATGCAGACCTGAAGTCAAACCTGGTTATTTTCCTAATATATGTATTCCAACTTAACTACCCACATCACAGGATTTGATGCAGAAAAAGAGTGTGGCTTATGTTGTGCCCCGGGTCAGATGAGATGCTCACGCCGCTCCCCTTTGGATTTAAGGATCCATGAATCAGACCCGGTTCTTTGGTTTATTTCCAGAGAAACTAAGTAAAACAATCAGAGACAGTCCCCGAACAAACAAAACTGGCTGCCTTGCACCAGTGGAAGTAAATTCATTTAAAATGTGTTTTGACACCTAAGCTCAACCTAGAAAAAGAAAGCTTCCCTTTCATTGGTAAGCTCCGCCTCACCTGCTTAAAAATATTACCACAGATGAAGTTTCCCTTTTTAACAATAAACTATTTAGTAAATGTTGGGCTTCAGCCTCTCACCTTTACAGCCAAATCATTAATTATGACCTTTTTAGTGCTGTTATTAAGCAGTTCCCCCTTTCCCTCTCAAATTATTTTCCTTTTCTAACAGTGAACCTTCTGTGTCAGTGGCTTATAGACTGGAGCAGTTGTAACCTGTAAGTAGCATCCACAGATCAAAAGGGAAAAAATGTTTACTGGAAAGGGGCAATGCAGCAAAGACAAGAGGAGGCAGTACATGGATGGGCAAAGCAATGACTCCTCTCTCTTTGTCCCTGTTATTAGCCAGGATTGTTTGGGGGTGCCTCTGCAGGGGCAGCCATCGGGATTCACAGAAATATGGAAGTTTAAATCATATGAGTCTCTGACTTCTTAGGGGATATGGGAAGGCTTGCAGGCATCTCTGCAGCAGGCAGGCACCCAAAGCAAGCATGATGGGCTGCCATGGGCACCTGCTCCCAGCAGGGCTGTCTCCAGCACTGGCTCTGCTATGGCCTGGGCACTGCCTGGGGAGCCCTGAGCGGAGGGAAGGGTCTCCATCTGAGGAGGATCCATCGCGGTCGCCCTGGAGACTTCTCCAACACAGTTCACAGAAAGAAGGAGCAACTTTTACCTTTGAATAAAAGAGGCCCTCCCTTTACATCAGCCCAGTCGGTACTTCCAGATGGGATGGGGAGGCATGGAGGGATCCGCTCTTGGAAGGGTCTCAACGACAGCTGCATCAGGCTTGTATACTTGCATTTGTTCAGGGTGAGTAAAGACTACAATGCTGACGTGTTTGGTGTGAGAGCTGAGGCCACTTTTGCTATTTGCATTCACTGATGCTAACCATCTCCTGGCCGCTTCCCAGGCTGCCATTCACACTGCACTCCTAGCCTGGTGGGAATCCTTTCCCTTCTCTACTGAATCTTCAAGGCATTTAGTGGGGGATCTGCAACGTGACTAGCAGAGGGGGGAGACAGTACTCCCATAGCTACCTGTGGCATTAAAATTGAGATACCTTTTTTTTCCTCAGTAAGTTAGTTTTAAACTTATTTCCTTCCTTCCTTCCTTTCTTCTCTCTCTCTGAGTTGCTACAGAGGTTGAAATCACCTCAGGAGAACTGAAACAGGGATCTGCTGCCACCTTCCGATCACTTGGAAATCCTTCTATGTCCCCAACAGAGAAACAGTGCGATGTCATAGAAGTGGCTACATTTCACTAAAGAGTGAAAATATTCTTCTGTCATCTACAGCTGTACCTTATATTAGTTTTCATCAAAAATACACTGAGAACTTTGGAATTAATACAATATGAGTGAAATATTCAGGGAAGGGGTCCCACTCTTGTGCATATAGTATAGAAAAGCATTACACGCCCAGGTTCAGTGCAGGTACCCAAAGTTTCCGGTGAGCTCAGTCAGTACTAGAATCGTAGAATTGCCTAGGTTGGAAGGGACCTTTCAGATCATCTAGTCCAACCATCAACCTAACTCTGACAAAAAACATCACTAGCCCGTCTTTTAAATACCTCCAGAGATGGAGGTATTTACCTCCAGGGTAAATTTACCTCCATATCTCCAGAATGACTTCACTGGCCATCAAAATACTTTTGTCTGTCATGCCCAAAACTGGAAACAGACACAGAATCCATGTTATTCTGAACAATCACAAAAACTTTAAACCCATCACTACTTTCATTTATTAAGAAACTCAAAAGTTTATAGTTTGTAATATTTAGCATGGCAGGGATGGAAAAGGACATGTGCGAACAGCCTATTCCTGTAGATGGAGTTTTTAAAAAACTCAAGGGGCTATCCCTTGATTGCTCTGTAATCACTTATTTCAAACCTTGAATTATTCTGGTATGTAAATACTGATAATAGCTACATATAACAAAAAGTGGCCACATACACGTGCATACACCATATTCATCTGTCAGAATATTTTCCTGGGTCTTCAGCACCAAACCCCCTGACCTTTACCACTTGAAATAAAGGCTCTTTTGTCTATAAGCAAAGTAGCAGGCTGAACAGTAATTTTGGCCAGCCACAAGAAAGACAGCATTAAGCATTTACTTCTCAGAGGCATCAATATTGCTAATGATTTCAAACCCCTGACTCAGGCCTCCTGAAACCATTAGACAGGCCTTACAATCATCAGTGCTTAAGACAACAATAAAAATGTAAGGGTTTTTTTATTATTATTTTTCACCTGTTTTTTGAATCTTTACAATTCTGTGTTTTAAATTTTCGTCAGTCACCCTGGCAGACAATTTTGAGGGGAAACTCAGCTTGTCCTGTGATTACCTGGCTGCAGGAACTGGGGTCTTAAGGGGGGGAAAAACCACACACACGCATACACAAAAAAAAACCCCAATGAAAATGTTAAAAATTGGATGGCTATGAAATCAGGAAAGTCAGCAGCGTGAGTGTAAGCTTTTTTGCAGCCCACCAAAGTGTGCAGAATATTAGAACCCCCTTAAGCTGCCATTTAATGGTGGGTACTGTCCCATTACAGAGTTGACAGCAGCCCTGGCTCAGACTGACTGCGTAGGCTCACGTGAGCTTTGCCGTCCCAACCTGGCCAACAGAGAAAGCGAGATATCACATGTCAGGCTCACACATTATCCCCTCGCAAAGGAACAAGCCCTGGCACCTGGGAGGAATATACCTTGCGGCACCCCTGCTTAGGCACTGGAGGTCCTCGCATGCCCTGGCCCCAGCCGCTGCTGTGCCTCCAAGACAAGCTCTGCCCCTTGCCCAAAGGCAGAGCTAGCTGGGTTGTATGCTGTGCCTGATCCGGTCGTGGGGAAAAACCACACCTGAAGGGCCAAGTCCTTCTGCGTGAGATCAGCAGCCTGGATCACAGAGATAAAACTGTGTTTATGTGACAGGCCACGCCAAAATTGAAAGTCTTCAGTGACTTAAGAAGAGTGACAGGGGACCCTGATTTGTTGCAGATCTTAACAGAGGCTAATACTCAGAAAATGCTCAGCATCCACCCTCAGAAAATCAAGAACAATGATGATCCCTAAAAGTAAAGCTCTAACAGCATTAGTCTCTTCTGAAAATCTCAGCAGGAGTTTTTAATCAGGGTCAGCCTTGTAACGAAGAGACAAGTAATGATTTCCTATAGTCTGTAAAATTCTGATGAAGGTAAAGTAAACATTGTTATTACAGGGTTACAGAGTCAATTTCCTATCACTTTTCACTAGGACTATTGTAGGGAAACATTTGGGTAACCACATGTTGTGCTAAAAAAACCCTAAACACTAGCAATGTTTCCTTTTTAGGAAAAGAGACTTGTGAATGATTTAAAGCCTGATTCGGTAATTTGGGCTCTTTTTTACTCTGAAAAGGAACGGGGGAGAAGGGGGAGGGTGCCAAAACTATATTGCACATTACCAGATTTCCAGGATTCTGCATTTTCTTACTCATTAAACTTCACATTGAATATGCATCACTTCTCTGCACACAGTTCCAGCCCTAGGGATTGTACAGTCCAAATGTATTTTAATTACATTATTTATTATTTAAATTAATTTAATTACAAAAAATAACAGACTCTGCACATGTTCGAAAATGCCATGCTGTACAACTAAATCTTGAGTAATTGTTAAATTTCTTGCAGGCCTCCTGCTAGGAAGTACTGTTTTTCTTTAAAAGTGAGAACACTATTATATCCGTCAGTGGAAAGTTTACACATTGTATTTCTTCTTTCATATGCTGTTAAACATGAGGCTCTCTCATTTCCCCCTTTCTTCAGAAGGCAGGAGACCCATCTGGTAATATTCTGCAGATCAGCATTTCTTAAGGAGAGTTTGATTTAAGTGGTGGTTTTGTTGAAGGCAACGAAAAGAAACTTATGAACCTGGGTTACAGCACTAGGTCTTGTGTTGTTATTAAAGTTACTCCATGCTTGTTCCATGCCAAAGATAGAGCTGTCTTTAAGCTGCAGAGAATAAGTAAGAGGTATTCTTTTAGTTCTCATCCCAGTGTGTTTTAGACTTGCAGCAAAGTAAAAATGGCCAGTGTTTGCATAGCTCTTGACTTGCCAGCTAATTCAGCTAATTTTGTTTTGAGAGTTGAAAACTGATGTGGATAAAATAAGAGGTCCTTCATAAGCTCACGTGTTGTTAAAGTTTTAGGAAAAAAAAAAAAGAAAAAAGAGAAAAGAACCATTTTCAAGACTGATAAGTGTCTGCGTGCTTTTTCACTTCTGTTTTCTGGCCAGCACTGGTTGCACAGGTGTTGAGATACTGTAAGAGAGATATTACCGTCTTTCTTCCTGGACTAAATGTAGTGGTTGAGCCTCTTTTCCTTTCTCAATCTGAGCTGGGAATCCAGAGCAAAATGTGTGAATACTGGGAATAAACCTTTCTTGGATGAAAGAAAGCAGATACGGGATTTTGCTATAGAACAATGTTCCAGCAAAGATCAGGAAACTTTTCAAAAGTTTCCTTTTGGGAAAAAAAACAAAAACAAAAACAAAAACAAAAACAAAAACAAAACCCCTTCTTGACCAGAATTCAGGTTCATAATACAACTATATTCTTCTTTTTTCCAACCCTAAATGCCCCAAATTACCGCAGATTTCTGTCTCCTCTTCAGCAGGACTTCGATTCTGTAAGAGAGAGCAATGCATGAAATCCACTGGAGAATTTTCTTCTGCTGTTACTGGTGTTTTTTACAGATTTTAGTCCACAGTGATAAAAGCTCAGTATAGGCATCAGGCGGGGAGAATGCTGTAGAGGAAATGCCAAGTCAGATCAGCAATCTGTATAGTTCATATTTTGTTTCAGGAAAGGCTAGTGACAGATAATTCAGTCCTGGTCATTTAAGTAATTGCATCATCTGCAAATATTACCATCTCAGTACTCAGCATCGTACCCAAATGGCTAGCAATTATGTTAAACAGTTCTACTCAAACACACTGAGGCAGCGAAATGTTAAGGTATGCGGTGGTGAAAAATGCACTTTTAATTTTAGCCTGATTTCAGCCAATCTGGCTTTAGGAAATTAGCTGAGGTCCAAAAATACTACTGTACTCCAGGCTGTCTTTGTAGTTGTTGTAGAAAGAAAAGCAGTTGTAAAAGGTAACTAATCCAATCTAAGTGTCCCACTTGCGATCTATAAATAGTCTACCTTGGAAGAGTCTACCTTTCTCCCTCTCTCTGTAAAGAAGTGCCAGCAGGACAATTCTCTTGGCAGTAGTAACAGACAATTTATGAATGCCTTTTTTTTATTCCACACTATAAGACAGCTTATTTGATGGACTGGCTTCCATCAGACACTTAGACTTTCCGAAAGTCCTTTCTCTCCCCTTGGTAGAGAGAGCAGTGGATATTCTTTTCCTTGACTGCAGTAGGGCTTTCAACAGTGTCTGCCGTAGCATGCTCATAGAGAAGGTGATGAAGTGTAGTCTCGATAAGCAGTGATGTAGATTGAAAACTGTCTGAATGGCCAAGCCCAGAGGGTGGTGATCAGTGACACAAAGTCTAGTTGGAGGCCAGTAACTAGCAATGTGACCCAGGGGTCAATACTGGGTTCAGTCATGTTTAATGTTTTCATTAATGATCTGGATACCCTCAGCAAGTTTGCTGATGACACAAAACTGGGAGGAGTGGCTGATATGCCAGAGGGTCATGCTGCCATCCAGAGGGACCATATCAGTCTGAACAACCCCATGCACCAATGTATGCTGGGGGCTGCCCAGCTGGAAAGCAGCTTGGTGGAAAAGCACCAGGGGGTCCTGGTGGACACCAAGTTGAACATAAGCCAGCAATGTTCCCTTGCTGCAAAGAAGACTAATGGTATGACACACTGCCCCTTGACACACTGCACCTTGACCAGCATCGACATGTAGGCAAGGTGCCACACACTTCATCCAAAATGGCATGTAGGGCATGCTACTGCCATATGAGGTGTGATTCTCTCAAATCACACTATCATTGGTGGAGCCAAGGGGTGGCGTGACTCTTATCTACATTCAAAAGGCATTTGCACAATTGCCTGCTCCTGTCAGATGACCTGGACATTAAGTGTCCCATGGCTGGAGCCATGGCATTGCTTATGCTCCTGTGTTTGCTACCTCTGAGTCTCTGTGTGGGTTCATCATTGCTCGTCTTTCTCACTACCTCAATAAAGTTTGGTTTATAACATCTTATCAGACCTCGTTACTGTTCAGACCAAAGCTGGGAGAGCTGGAACTGTTCAGCCCGGAGAAGACAAGGCTGACAGGGGGATCTTATCCATGCATGTGAATAGCTGAAGGGAAAGTGTAAAGAAGAGGGAGCCAGGCTCTTTTCAGTGATGGGACCAGAGACAACAGGGACAAACTGAAACACAGGGGTTCCCTCTGAACATCAGGAAAGACTTTTTCACTGTGAGAGTGGTCAAGCACTGGCACAGGTTCTCCAGAGAGGCTGTGGAATCTCCATCTTTGGAGATATTCAAAAGCCATCTGGACACAGTCCTGGACAACTGGCTGTAGGTGGCTCTGGGTTGGACCAGATGACCTCCAGAGGTGCCTTCCAACCTCAGCCATTCTGTGACTCTTTGGTGATATCAGAGAATTTTAGTTTAGAAGTTATAGATTTGTGGCTTTTTCTTATCTGATAGATTCTCTTCCCACTTAAATGAGCCCAATGTTACTGACACAGGTTTAAAAGGAATTTCGTATTCATAATGAGGATGGTGACTGATGGGCCCAAGCACATTATTTGCTTTCTGTAACAGACTGGAACTTTCTGTTTCCCAACTTCCATTTCCGTGGTTCCTCTTTTCTGTGATCTTTAAAAGCTCATATCCTTCGTTGGAAGGATTTCTTACCCTCTGTACCCCCACCTCTGATTTTTGTCATTGTCTTGTAGTTGCCCTCACTAAACGTTATTTGAAGACAAAGTGATAGTATAAGACTTTAGCTTTTATCCAGAATGATACCATGGGGAGATATATACTCCATGCTATCAGGGCCAAAACAAGTTTCCCTGTTTCTTAAAGTTTCATCTTCACTCTAAAAAGCTCTGTCCTTAGTGACCACAGCAGAGTTCAGGATTTATAGGCACAGTGGTGAAGTTCAAGAGAGTTTAGTTAAAAGCTTCAAGGCAAGAACCTGAAAAAGTCTCCTCTCCCATGAAAATGCTTGAGATTTATGTTTCAGTGAGACTTTCTACCCCTTAACACAAATGAGATGTAAGAAATTCATCCCTCACTGCTAGATTAAACACTCTCCCACCTTCCCCAAGCCTAAACTTTGCTAATTGTGAGAGTCATGAAAGCAAAGGTGAACTGCTTCAAAGTCTGGATGAGTATTTTGGGTACTTTTGAACCCAATATAACCTTGGATCCAATGGACCTCCGTGCATCTTGCATAGTCCTATTTCCTAGAGTCAGGATACATGCAGATGTGATACCTGATACCTTTGGCTTCTGAAGAGGGTGATACCAGGCAAGTTACAATGCAGAATAATCCTGCCAGATGGAGCCACACTTTAGAAAGAGCTGTTCATTTGGCCCTTCTCAAAGAGAAATAAAAGGCTGGGGAAAGGGGAGGGTAAGCGAACAGAGGGAAAAAGTGATGACTCCACAAAAAATGAGTGGGCTTTGCTGAAAATGAGGTGAGCCTTGGGGCAAAGCAATAATAGAATAGTAACTTAAATTGATAAAATACCTTTCAGCATGGTCTCAAAGGACTGCACAGTTATTAAAACCTAATGCCAAATTTAGCGCTACAATAAAAAGACAAAACAAAAGCAGTTCCACAATATAGTGAAATATATAAAAAATACCAAAAATAGAGTAACTTTAAACCCCAAACAATCTTACTTTCCCCTAAGTTTGGAAATATGAAGTGATTTTCAGGGCATTGAGTACTGGGCTATGTTGTTTTACAGAGAGAACCATAAAGTAAGCAGTACACATTTTTGGGTAGGGGGCACACTGTGGGCAGAAAGCAAACCTACTAATTGTGTCTTGGAAATGCCCTATACTCTAGGAAACAGTTTTTTAACATTGTTCATAGACTTTAAATTGAAGATGGTCCAAGAGTTTGATCTTAGAGAGAGAGGAAGGCAGGCAAGGAAAACATGGGCTTTTTTCATTGGGTCACAAGTTATTTGGCTCAGTCAAAGGATTATTGTCTAAAATATCAGGGTTATGAAGGAAATCAGACTATGTGACTGTAATCCTTTTTAGTTTCAAGAACATGCATATCTACCAGGAATTAATGTGTTTTATTTATTGTGGATATAAGTATAGCTGAGACATTCTGGAGCCGGAAGATTCTTCTTGCAGCTTACATCTGGTCTGGACATCCTATTCTTTCCTTACACTTAATGGAGAGAAATGGGCTTCTTCCTTCGTTATTCACCTGCTTTGCTAGAGGTTTCTCTACTAGGAGGTGATGAATTGTGTCCTAGAAACTCCTGTTTCTCTCCATCAGCTTTACAAGGAGTTTAGTAAGACAGGCAAAGGTATAGAGCTCTCCATTTGGTCAGAATTCTACCTTGAGCTGGGGGCTGAAGGAAACAAATATTTTCCATTTGTGCAGAAAGACTAGAAGAGGCCAAAAACACTGTACTGGCTGAAATTTAAATAGAAGATACGGAATTTGGATGAGACAGTTGTAGGTATTTCTTATATGCCACAAAGCAATTTTGGAGTAGTTAATGAATACATCTGTTTACAGGACATTCCTGTAAAACATTTTTTTCTGTTTAACCGTACTGAATGCAGTTGGTTAAGCTAGGACTGCATTCAGGTATCAAGATATTTATTTGCACGCCTTGCAATTTATAAAACAAGCTGTGTTCTCTCTCTTGTGCTCTCCTTTCACCCCTTCTCTCTCTGATTTGTTGCTGAGTGGTAAACAAAATCATGGGGAGTGTAATGAATGACAGGCTGTTTTTAAAAACTTTACTTACTGATTTACACAAAACGAAAAATACTGGCAGAATTACACAAAAAAGGGCTTCTTTGACTTCATACCACTTAAGCCAATACATTGTGACTGAAAGCTGAAAAAAAATGCAGAACCTGCGACCCCTTAAAACGGATATCCCAGAGAAAATGCACTATCCCTTCCTCTATGGCTTTAACTTCAGTAACCTGATACCTAAATTGACAGTGCAATCAGGATTTGATAGGTTTAAAATCAATTAGAAGAAACTGGGAATAGGATCAGCAATCTTCAAATACTGACTAAAACCTGAAAATCTATAGTTGGGAATGGATCTGGAAAATAAAACCAAGAGGATTTGGAACATAAAGGAAGAAATGACCTAAAAATTAGCTGTTTCCCACTAGGCACAGAGGAGAGAGAGATTCCGTTCACTGTTTTAAGTAACGATCTGTTCTCTTCTGCATCTGAAAATAAAGGCAACAGCAAGGCCGATGCTCACAGGGTCTCCAAACTGCCTCCTTCCATAGTTGTTTCCAAACAAACCCAAGACCATGATAGTAAGTTTGCTCAAAATAGCACATTCTGAAAATTCCTGGAAAGTCTTAGTCTGGCAGGTCATGAGGCACAGGTGCTTCATGACCATAGCCTACAATAAGGAGAGTAAAGGAACTGAATGAGACTACTGTACATCTTAAAATTTTAAGTGAAAGACAGAGGACACTTTAATTTCAATGCAGTTTACATAGCAATGGATTTTACATATCAAGAACAGAAGCACATCAAAAAGGAGAGAAAGGAAAGGAATGCAGTCCTACAGAAACTGAAGTTAGTAGAAATGGTCTGGAAAACTATGAGCCAAATTTTTAAGAAAGTCAAAAGCTTCACCCTTTTAGAGAAGTGGATTTATTTATTTTTTTTTAATATAAAACAAAGAAGGCATCACAGAGCTAGGAAAGGAGAAGTGGTAAATAAAAATCATGAAGCTGTGGTTGTTTGAGGGAATTTAGGTGTAACTGAACTGTAAAACAGTAATAGTACTACTGTTGGTAACAGAAATATGAAGAAAGCAGGTATCAAAAAGCATAATTCTAAACCCTAGAAGAAAGGAAAGCGAGGTGGGTATAGATTAACACAGGAAATAGGTCCCTTCCAACCCTACTATTCTGTGATTCTGTGTGTGAAATGAGGAAGATGACCTGAAACATGGAGTAATCGCCCTCCCAGTTCTGCCCAAACACCGCTATCTCATTAAAAAATATGGTGCTGTATCTTCACCCTGGTGGCAGACTGAAACCCTCCAGGTAGGACATCACCCTGAAGTTGAAGAGGGGATGGGTGTTCCTCACTGTCACAGGGTGAAGGTGAGTTCCCATGTTTAGGTGCAAAGGAAAATTGGGTTGTGGAAAGGATTATTTAGGGATACACACGGATGGGCATTTGAACTGAGGAAGCAGCAAGGGCTGAGGAGTAATGTGAGGAGACATATTTAGCTGTTTGGGACTATGGTTAAGAAAGTTAATTTTAAGGGTAGGGTGTATAAAATGATGAAAGAAGATTGAAAAAGTAACCTATATATACTGGGAGACTGAGAAATAACCAGGACATTTATTATCTCTTCATTGTAAAAAATGAGTCACTTTTAAGCTATAGACTCAGTATTACAGTTTAACATTGTATCGGCAGGTCTTAGTCTGACAGGGTTGGAATTACACTGTAGAAACAAAAAAGGTTAAGAGAATATGGGCTGATAAATGGCGGATTTGTGGGTCAATAAAAATTGTATCTATAAAAGTTAAAGGTCCAAATGGCCCTGTCAAGAAAAAGAAGGTTTTACAAGCAATACAGGTAGATATACCAGGTAATATACTGTAAAAGAAACCCATTTGCAAGCTGGGGATAAAAAATAAATAGGGACAACATACACACACAACACATTGTTCTCTACAAGAGCTAAATAAGAAAATGAAAGCCACTTTATTAGCTAAAAGTCACTTCTGTTTTAGGACATAGTCTGAAGAATGAAGAGGCAGATTAAAGGTCATCTAAAGAGGAATGAAAACTAATAGTTTTCCTATGAGCCATAGGCAGAATCAATTCTTTTCTTTTTATTGTTTTTAAGGTATCTTAATAAATTCAGGGAGCAGGACACTGCTGAAATGCCATAAACTGCCCCTTGTAGGTCAAGGGAATTGAGAACTGGACAAAGGAAGTGACACAAAGAGCTAGTAAAGTGTTAGAAACATGAGATCTGAACATTATTTGGAAAATGAGGAACTTTGAAATTAGAACTCATGTATACTGTTCACTGCCACAATACGGAATATATGGATATCCTTCTTGCAAATTCTTCTCAACAATCAGCGGCCATCATCACTTAACTTGGTGTTAATATGCTAGTAATCAAAAAGCAAACAGTACAGATGGAGACTATAACCTGTGACCACATAAAAGTACAAAAATTATACAGGTCCCTCTCAGAAATTTCTAGGAGAAAATGCTAAAGATGAAATAGATTAAAAAATGTTGTGGGCTTCTGGAAAGTGGTAATGAGACAAATCTTTATTACGGAAGTTTCCTACCTTTAAAAAAGGAAACAAGAACTAAGAAGAAACAATATCTTCCAGAATCCTGAAATTAGAGTAAGTTTAGAGAGTCCAACAATTATAAAAAATTACTGGAAGTGAGAAGAAATTGGACCTCCTGCAAATTAGTAAAATGCAAAAAACTTTACGATACAGTTAAAACAAAGAATGTGACAAAGGAAAGGACAGATAGATGTGTAACAAGAGGGCTTCAGAGAAAATGTCTGGTTTGGCAATCATTTTAATTAGTGATAGTAAGACACTAGCGTATAGTTCAAAAGGGACGGCATATTATTTGAGCAATTCTGTGGATCTCAAATTTTCAAAGCTGGAGGCCAGGGGAAGAGGTTGTCTTCATGTTTTATACCTGCTTCACTTACAAATACAAAATAGAGACTGAAGAGAAATGTGGTCACAAAATTTTACAAACTTCTGAGGAAGTTGGTGCTTTAAGGAACAAATTCTTTCCCTTCCAAGCAAGAAGTGTATCTGTCAGAGTCTGAAGCTCCAAATAAATGAACAATTTTGGAAAAACTGAAACTGTATATTTCAGGGATATTCTGTTTGTGAAGAAAAATCATTTGAAATAAAAGAATAAATTTTAAAGATTTTGGAGATAAAATGAAGTTGCATTTTTCTACTTTTTATAGAAGTCCGTGTGTTTTCGTCATAAAGAATGGAAACCTTCTCAGGTTTAATTTCACCACTGGTTGCAATACCCATGGAATCCTGTTTTATTGATCTCCATATGAAAGCAATAGAACATGGATCCAGGAGGGAATGTGAAGGTAGTTCAATATGCACAGGTCATGTAATTCTCTGTACATGGTCACCTCTTCTTTAAAAGCAATAGTACTCTAAACATGTAAATTTAGCTGTGCTTCTCAATATAAAATAAACAATGAAAATCCAGAAAATTTAAATGGCTGCATTTTTAAGGAAATCTAACTAGAATGGAAAAAAAAAGTAAGAAAACCCACAAATTCAATTGAGTTCAAAATGCAATAAGAAGCCTAAATATAAGCCTTACAGGAAAACATGGCAGCGTATAAAGTTCCACATCTACCTGTTGCAGCCTTCTGAAGAGACACTGGTTAACTCTTATTTGCCATATTATGAAAAATAAAATCTTTCATGAGGACCACAACCATTTTGTGCTCAGTAGATATATATATTTTATATATATATATATATATAAATAAAGACTAACCATGATGCAATAATAACATTGGAAATGAGACACTTTGACAAACTAGTTCTCCTGATACCTGGTGCAGGTGTAAAATAACAAAAGGCCTTAAGTAATGGGAAGGAAGAAAGATCTTTTCAAGGGGAAAGAGCAGTTGCCATTACAGGCAATATATTAAATTTCTTTGGAGTAAGACTTGTTTTACACAGAGAAAATAGTATGAAATAATACACCAACAGAAGCATTTCCTATCAACTATGCAATTTTCTGGAATAGCTGTAGAGAAAGAAGCTCTTTTTTTCTGTTTCTGGTGGTTACGCTCAGAAGTATGAGTGTGCTGGAGAGAAATTGCCATTGTAGTGGAAAGCACTATCCTTACAGGTCTCCTAAGCTCTCATGTGAGGAAATTCACTTTGTGCAGAACAGAAAAGAAAACAAACGAACAAAAAAAATCACCTACCATTCCTGTGAATAACTTCTGGTAAAGATGCTGCTCAAATGTGTAAGGAAATTTTCATCCTTCTCTCTCTTGTTAGTCATCAAAACATGATATGGGACATCCTGATATGAAAGGAAGAATTACATCAAGGCAAACTGTAAAGAAGAGTCAAAAGAGGCACAAATATTTAGAAAGATGGAATGTTTGTTTTAGGATGACATGCTACAGATTTGGTAAATCTAAATCCCAACTCAGATACTTTGAATACTAATAGTAATATTAAATGATATAAAGTTTCCCTAGACAATGGAGATGATTCGAACTTCAGAAAACTTGTCACCAATGTTTTCTTCTGTAAAGTTATAATAACTTCAGCCTTTAGGTAGTTGTCTAGTTGTCTGTCTGGTGTGTTTGTATGATTACTTGTTGCTGTTTCTTGAGTTGCCTGAATGAAAAAGGTCATTGAGCTCTTTCTAAGAGATACCTGCACCATTCCTGACTGTGTTCCTTAACAAACTTGTGACTGTGCAATAGGGATGAGTGTCCTCAATTTCACGGTGTAGTTGCTCACTCAGCCCCAAATAGGAATTCACCATTTTCTGACCGGCTGGCCTCTAAGAGGATATCAAACACTTTCCCTCTTTCTTTGTGCTGGAAAGAGAGTATGTATTTGTTGTATCCTTGTGGAATTCATGCATGCTCATAGAATCATAGGATCATAGAATATCTCAAGTTGGAAGGGACCCATAGGGATCATCAAGTCCAACTCCCTGCTCCTCGCAGGACTGCCTAAAACTAAACCATATGACTAAGAGTGTCGTCCAGACGTTCCTTGAACTCTGACTTGGTGCCATGACCACTTCCCTGCGGAGCCTGTTCCAGTGACCAGCCACCCTTTCAGTGCAAAACCTTTTCTAAATGTCCCATGTTGTTAAATATCTCCAAGCCAGCACAACAGACAACTTTTATTCCCCAAACCTAGAAAAGAAACCTGAAAGAGCAAATGATGTGGAGGAGAAAAGAGGGTTAGAGTTGGGCTAATATTAATTTTGAGAAAATAGATATTTTCTGAATTTGTATATCTTCTGTTTCAGTTTAAGAACCAATGCCTGTAATACAGCATTCTTTTTTGTTAATTGTATACTTTTGAGAAAAATACATTCATTATTAACATTTCAATATTAGAATACAACTGCTGAAATTTTAACAGCACTAGCGCCCTATCAAGGAATTATTTACATCTCTCTTCCCCCTTCAGAAATATACAGAAGACATTAAAACCACCTCTGCTGTGTTTATTTAAGCATAAATGCAATGTCTGATGACTAGCAGTGTTCAAAGTTGTAAAAAAATAATGAGACAGTTCTTGTAGGAAATAAAAAAATTATCTCAAAGAAACAACATAATGTCCAGAGCACTGGGAAACCCACTCTAGAACCATGCGAGTAACTGACCAAGCTTCAGGTGGTGTCAATTTAATAGAAAATGGTAACATTGAACCAGAGATTCAGAAGGGCCACTTTGAACAGTTAGAGGGATTGATGTGGAAATGCTAAGCTCCTGGTTGACAGCTGGGACTTAAATGTCCCATTTCTCCTCTGCAGCAGGTACCACTATATCTCTCCCTGAGGGCACACCTCACCTCCAGTGGTCCTTTCTGAATGCTGGTCTAACGCACCTAGTGCTGTGTGAGCAAAGGCAGGGGAGGCTACAAGGCCACACTTGCTTCACACGTGCATCGTGGGTCCCATTTGCTCGCTCATCATTTTCTCAAAACCCACCATCCCCCTTCTGATGCAACATGTGCCCAGGGGGCCTTAGGAGACATTTTAGAGCATCTCTGAGCGGTTCTTCATGGGCAACAATGGAAAGCTGTCACTGGTCTTTACCTCTCAGAGGCAGAGTTTGTACGTATGGCAGGGTCTTGCACATCTTCTCACTCTTCCCCCATCAAAATGGGGTTCCCATGCTGACAACTATATCCATTAGGATTGCTAACTTAGTTTCCTTCACCCCAATGGTAATAGAACCCAATTTCATCCTCCTTCCCTCCTCCGCAACGATGTTTTTTACTGAGATCAGAGACGCCAATCTGAGCCTAATAAACATTAGTAGCACTGGAGCCTAATTTTTTTCCTGAACAGACCCCTTATTTAGTTAGATTCTTTTGTCACATCATCCATCACAACCATCAGGTTTAGCCTGTTCCTGTGATTTGGTTACATTTAATGCAGCAGCTCAGTTAATTATGTGGCCTCGTAGACACAGCAAAAGTTTTGTCTTATATGCTGTTTGCTGAATTAGCATTTTATGACTAAGCACCGATGACCATCACTGTACAGCCTCCTGACAAAAAGGAAAATAATCACTTACACCATGTCACATTAGAGATGGAGATCATTCAAGGGAAATACACCACTCAGCTGAGAATTGTTAAATGGGCTTGTTTACAGGGTGAAACCTCATATAAAGCAGAAGTCCCTATTTTACCAAATATAAAACAATAACAAAAATAAACTTTAAACCAAAACAAAGTGCTCTCCTGCATACTACTTGGCAATTTGCTTTGGTGCTAACTTGCTTAATCAGGAAGCTCAATAAAAAAATGTTCATTTTATGTTGGAAAATCAGCATGTCTGTCATTTCATGTTGCAACCTTTCCACATTTCAGCCAACACTGGCCTTTGTCAGGCTTATATAATCTTGAATTTATTTTGATGAAGTCTAATGCCATCCAAACTGCCAGAATTACTTAACTTGGCTACTAATAAACAAAGTAATAAAGGCTGTTCTTCAGCATGGACTGCATGATCTTTATTAAGCTTGATGACTAACCAATAAGTTACTTGATGAAATTAAGCTTTTTATATGTAATGTGTATACACACACATACATATTCAAATGTATGTTCATACACACATTATTTGTAGACAAAAAATATATTCATTTCCTCCCAAGAAAAAACAGAACTCATGCCAAATAATTTTTCTAGAAAAGACTATATTAGGTTAGCAGAGAAATCAGTTGCATTTTCAACACTGTGAGAAATTCAGGTATAAACAATTCCAGAAGAGCATACATACGAGGAACATTTTAACAGCTGAATTTCCCCATTGCTTCAGGCACCTAAAGGTGTGAGTAGACCTCAAGGAGGACTTTCAGAAGTGTTTAACAAGCTTCACTCTCTAAAGGTTTTTTGTTACACCCAGGAGGTGGCTACTTCATGTTTAGATACTTACTCACATGGGCAAATTTGTCCCCACTGTATTTTGGAGAGAGATTATGCAGATTGACAGCACCTCAGAAATGACAAAAAAAAAAAAAGAAGAAGAATCAAATCATTTGGGGCTGAAAATCTACCATGAAGCCACTTGCACAATGACACTCTCTTCTACCGAAATTTTTATTCAGCTGAGAAATGTTGTGATTTGTCTGGCAACCTAATCTAGCTCTTATTCAGAAGAAGGTAAAATGACCTTCTGACCTTACTCTTGTCTCTTCCAACTACTGTGAAAGTAAATAGTGAGATGCCACCCAGACATTGCCAGCTTGATGCTGGCATGGCCTGAAGAGCTCCTTGTGCTCCTGTGGTTGAGCAGATCCATGCCAACTGATACTATCTGCAATGCAGCCATTTTTAACTTTTTACTGATTATAATGAGTTTTGAACCAACTTTTTTGACAACTTCCGGGGAGGTTTTGAAAAACAGTTAACCTAGCAGAGAAGTGTAATTATAAGGTAGCTTGGCAAAGCATTCAATTACTGAGATTCTGGCAGAATAGCCCCATTTACTGGGAGGACCTCAGATCCACCTGATGTTCCTTATACAACATGTCTCAAAGCTTCTGTGATGTTTCACAACAGTCATATCACAGGTGGCACTGGCAGTAACACAATTACGGATGTCTACTACCTTTTCCTGGAAGTTTGTTCTTTCAGCCACTTTGAATTTTGCTAAACTTTTTCTCACTGACTGCTGCCCAGGCTTTCACACCCCTTCAGTCAGAAATTTCAGGAAGTCTGACAGAGACAGTTCAGCATGAGAAAGGTTCGAAAAGAAAACAGAACTAACTTTCCCGCTTCTAGTCTGTGAAAATAGCTTGAAGTCCTAAAGAAGATGTTATTATACCTAAGAAATAATAATTATTTTCCTTGAGAAAAGAAGAAAATTAATTCATATAGTCTCAGGCTATAATACTGTGGAAATCACCTCTTCAGAACTTCTGAAGAGAACTTATTCTTAAGAGAACTTCATTCTCCTCTAATGTCTGAGTAACCATGTTCACATGCTTATGAAAATAAGGCTTGTACGAACTCCAGTCTCAAAGAACTCTTTACTTTTGTTTTCTGTAGAGTATGGTCAATGCCCGCAGCAACACTTTCTGCATGCCAGCTCTGCTTACCTTGCTCAGCTTCTGAGGAATATAAAGATTTCTTGGACTCCACAGTTACATACAGGCTGACCTGCGCTTAATTTCACTCACAAAGCAAATAATACTGATGCAAGAAAAGGATTAAAGTTTGTGCAAGGCCATAGCATTTTCAGTGGTGTCCAAAGTGGTAGTCCTTCTGGTTGTCCCACAAACTTACGAGGTTATACTGGATAAAGAAATTAGGGAAACCCCAGCATTTTTTAAGCTGGGATCTAGCAGTTTCCCACCCATAACGTTACACAATTTATTTCACATTCTAAATATATGTTTATCATCCCACAATATACTTGGTAAAAAAATGTTACAATTACAAAGTCACAACGCAAAGAGACAAATAAGAGAATTACAGTGGCCCGTGTGCATGCATTATGATGCAGTCTTTAATTACAGAGTCATGTCCACCCGCAGGACCCCTGCCTCATTCAGTGCACAAGGCAGACTGTGCTCACGAAATGAGGAGCCATGCCGTATTTCTTTTTCTTCTCATCATTTAATATATGTCCCCATGCCTAATTTGCTGCACACCATCCAAACCTTGCACTGAATACATAATTATTCATTTCCTAATGAGCTTTTCCCTGGTGCTTTTTTTTCATAGTATCCTACTTATTAACAGAAATTAATGAATTTATCTTCATAATGTCCCTGTGGTATCATTCTCCCCATTTTACAGATAGGGAATTGTCAAAAGTACCAGCTAATTTGGGGTGGTAATGTGAGATGCCTGAGGTCTGATTTCTCATAGTGTATAGCAGTATGTATGCTCAGAGTAGTGCTCCTATTTATCTTAGTGACTGCTGCAAAAGCTCAGCAATTCTTCAAAAAAGATTGCAGGATCACAAGTTGTATGTCCAAATCTGAGAAGAGAGTGTTTATATGATTTTCATAGAAAATCTCTGGTGAAGACAGGATGGAGTCTGGTTTTCCAGGAGCACTCAGTGACTTCTATCACCATCCTTTTTGTTCATCTGTCTTATGCAGTGCCCATCTCCAAAGCATCAAGTGATCTTCACTCATGACACAAACGGATTCACTCCTAACCACTGTTCATCCTATATTTTTAATGAAGTGGGATTCTTATGATCTTTCATTTCAGTCCTCAGGCGTAACATATATTCATATAGTGATGAATTAAACCTAACTTTATTTGGCCGTTTTCTAATGTTGGACTACCGGGCAATTTTGCAGTTTAAAGATTCTTTCAATGTAGGCTTGTGGCTTAGAACTAATTAATTTGAAC
Organism: Chroicocephalus ridibundus; assembly: GCF_963924245.1. Taxonomy (NCBI): domain Eukaryota; kingdom Metazoa; phylum Chordata; class Aves; order Charadriiformes; family Laridae; genus Chroicocephalus; species Chroicocephalus ridibundus. Next base: position 77,507,381 of record NC_086284.1, read on the forward strand.
ACAGAGGATGTGGGGAAAAAAACTGAACAGCACCCAGGCATACGTGTGTTCCCACACAAGCAAACTCACTGAAGCAGAACCGGGGTTGTCGGGTGCGCAGAGCAGCCCTTTATTCTTCAAAGTATGGTGGAAACTGGAAAAGGGAGGAAACGCTTGCTGTGTGGACCTCCCACTAGAGGGGGGTGGAGGAACACATTTGGCCAGTGACTTTGGAGCCTTCTAACAAAGCAGAAATGTTGAAATTCAAAAGCTGGTGGTTTTTACACAGGTGGAATTGGTAAGGGGTGTGGATGTATTGGAAGAACAGTAGGAAAGCTGTGGTGCTCTCATTTTACCCTTTTCCTATACACATGTACTGTATGTTCTTGATCACAGGACAGCTATGTAGTAGCTTCATCATTCCTTCATTGGGTATAGCTGCATATAGCTATCCTCTACTGAGATCCTAAAGGAAATACGTCTTAATGGATACAATATATTCTGTGTTCCTGTTCCTCCCTAGCTCCTTTCTTCATTTTTTTCCTCCAGTATCTTGCCTCGCCACTTCTTGCTCACTCCCATTGTCTGCTCATAATGCTCCTCCTTAATGATTTTCCATCTCTCAGGCATGTATTTTCCATCTCTCAGCTCTGTTCAGCTCTTGACACCTTCTTTTTCACCACATCTCCTTCAAACCTCTACCCCTCACGCCTTCATTCCCGCCCCCTCCCCCTCATTTCTTACTGCACTTCCAAGTGCAGGTCTCCCATGGCACACCACAGGGATGGAAGAACGTGGTGTGGGCTCAGAGTGGGTGCATGTGACATCCATGACCAACGCTGGCAGAGCATGCTTTGCTGCGTTTGGGATGGAGCTGCCCAAAGACTGGCAGCCACAGGGTCAAGCAGCGTCCCATTTAGTTAGGAGACTGGTAAGACTTTACAAAGTGTGTGTGAGGTTTCAGAGAGGCAGGAGGTATATGATTTATCAGAAGTTTGTAACTTGGCCAGATTTGTACAAATTTACACAATACAAGGCACCATCCTTACATGAATATGACCTTTATCCCAAATTTTGGAGGAGCCAGAACATTTCCAAGGCACAATTTTCTGTTTTCCTCTTTTGTTTGTAATGTGATTTTAAAAATGTTTAATGTAGTATCATTGTAAAAAGTAGCTACACCATTTATGCTGAACAGCAAAGTAACCTCTGTTACTCAAAAACCTTAAAAACAAAAAGCATAACAGAAACAAAACCTCCCTTCAGCAGTCCTATGGCATAGGGGTTTTCAGCCCTATAGTTGCGGTTTGTCAAGCTATAAATAGCTAGTGAGTTTTAAACTGTTTAGTGATGCGAATTTTAGCTAACATTATATCTGTTGCATACCTCCTGCACTATATACCCACTCTAAACATTACTAGAGCTCCGTTAGAAACTAAAGAAGAATTTTCAATCATAGTTTGTATAGTTACCGCAAACCATGAAATAACATCAGTGGCAGATGTTTGCTTCAACCCAGTGAAGACCTGTCCATTGGTGGCATGTTCTCCATTCCTGTGTTTAAAACTGGGTTTGGCAAAATGCTCCATGCCCTCGTCATAATAAACTATGTTGGTTCTTCTGTCACAGCAACGTGATAAAGTAAGTGAAGTCATATACTCAACCTATGCATATGTCACATATAACCAGGATATGATTCGGTAAGAGCGAGATCCGTCACACAAGGTAAACTGAAAATTTTATAGACTTACTGATCTTATTTTTGGCCAGCAACCTTTTTAATAAGCTTGAAAGATATTCTGGCTCTGATGTCATGGACCTAGTTTTAGATGACCAAATATGGAGACAGACTCATAAAAGTAGATATTCAGCTTTTAAAAATTTCTGAATGGTTATAAAAGCTTTGAAAGAATAAGTTATTCAGATAAAAATATTTTGAATAACGCGGACCAGAAAAGTCCTGCCTGAAAAGAATACAAGTAAAAATAATGTGGAATGTCTCTACCCACATTAAAAATATTCATATTTGGTATGTTTTCATTTACTATTATTTATTTTCATCTTTCAGAGAATTGTATTAAATTATAGTAGTATCTTATTTCTTGAGATCAAAAGAATCTGCGTTTAATATTTCATAGGGGCAATTGTCCGTGTGGTCTCATATTATCTTATTGGAACATCAAAGCTTGTTTTAGATTTCTGCTAGTACCCCCCTGGGCAGATCCCATGTTCACATGGAAGCTATTGGTTGAGAGTCAGGACTGACTTTCATGTGGGGGGCGGAGAAAAAGACTATCTCATACCTATAAATGGACCACCAGGGGATGCTTTGAAGATGGGATGGAGGCAAAACATACACTATGTGTGAATGATTACTTAGGAACTTCCTTCATGTGACTGCTGGGAAGAAGTTTTGTTTCTAATGGACAAACCTGATGACAGACCTGGGGAAATTTGACATTTCCATATGCTTTCTTTGCTGTTTTGCCTGAGTGTAGGCATGTTTTGAAAGGCTATTTAATGAGTAGCTGTTGTATACAGGAATCTCTTTTTTCAAAGATTTATGCAACGGCTATTTACATTCATTATACATATTTCTTAAAAGCCCCAACCTCTTAGTTTTCAATATTTATTTAACACAATTGTGTAGAATTCCAGTCCCTCCTGTATAAAAAGCAAAACACAATAACCAAAGTGATAGCTGCATTCTTGAACATTCAGTCAGGATTTATCTCTTTCAAACTCACCCATGTAAAAGTTAGTGGCCTAGTCTGAGCTGACTGTCTTAGCTGCTCTCTAGTCAACGGAAAGAAACAGAAACCCCCCAGAAGTTATCCAAACTGACTCAGATATCTTGGATGGGGTGAACTGCTCTCTAGAGATACCTGCTGCTTTCCATAGGGAGACACTAGATGATTTCCTCGAGTGGATGTGAGACAGCTAACACTTGGTCAGCTCAGCCAGCTAAATACCATGCTTTCGTACCAATTTGCTTTTGGAGACACTGCTAAGGATGTCACAGTGTTTGTCTAGGACATTGTTTCTAGACATCAAGGGGCCTCAAAGAGCCATCCTACTGCAGCTCATGGGCTGTTACTGGCAAGCAAGAAGTATTCTCCTAGAATACAATATAGGGGAAGAATAGAAAGCAAACATAGCTCTCACTTTTTGAGAAAGTTAGAAGTAACACTAGAGAAAACAGAGAGCTAATTTTATCTTATTTGTAAACACCTGAAATATTATTTTGGCCTTATTTTTTCAGTATTTGTCTAGAGAAAACATTGTGATGCTTTTTGTACTTGAAACCTTCTTTCACGTGATTACATAGCTTGTATATAGCATTAAACCAGGCAGAAATTAAATGGTAGTACTCTTGTGTACATGTCCCGCTGGACTGTAAACATAAGCAGCATGGAAGATTTTATCCCTGAAGATTTCATGGTACTTGATGGGATTGTTGCACCAGGGAGAACTACCTGCTTGGAGGATGCTGTGAGGGAAAGTATCCTGAGTGATTTTTCAGGTTGGGTTCGGTGGAAGAAAAGAAGACTACTTCAAGCTATTCTCGTCATGTAACCAGAGAAAAAACAATATTCTGTTTTGAGAATATGTGATGTGCATGTTGGTTACTGAACTGATGTTTTTAGCAATTTGTAGTGTTCACTGGAAACCTACAGAAATCAAACTACTTCTTTTGATCTTCATCAAACTTTGTAACTTGCAGTGTCAGTTCTTCTGAGCATCAAGGTTATTCTTTGTCTTCAGCTGTCTAGTACTTTTTATAGCCCTCCTTGGTACGATGTGCATGCTCATATTACATAGTCTGTAAGACCCCTTAAGGCTTCTTGCACTTAAAAAGTTAATGTATTGAAGCAATAAACTGAACTTTTTGCAAAATAACACAGGACAGTGTGAAAATGATATTTTTCCAAAATACCTGGAGGCAGCTGACTGTACTGTCAGAGTACTACAAGGACAGAAATACATCTGATACTACCAAGATGCTTTCTACATTGGTGTGTGGTCCAATAGCTTATCTGTATCTGAGAGGACATATTTTTATTAGGTTTGCTAAATCATTTTGCCCTTCAGGCTGACTTTGTTTCCAAAGTTTCTTCCTTGTCTTCAAAGACTGAGCTGCAGACGTCTACATAAATGCTGACAGAATGCGTGAATGGCGTCAGAGCATTTGTATTCCATCTTCAATTCTTGCTTCTTTTAGAGCCCTGAGAGTAAAATCACATCAAGACATCAAAAAGATTTGTTTTCTACTGTTTGAGAGCTAAGTTTACCACAGCATGTAGTGCTATCCCTTCCTTGCCCACCTACCTCCCTGCTTCTTTTTCAGTTCAGCTTTTTGCATCCTGTAGATGCTGCCTATAATTCTGTGCACTCTTTGTGTGGTTTCTAGTACAACAGAGTTCCAGACTCAGTTCTCTCTTAAATACTACCTTACTAAACATGCTAAACAATAATATATTACACTATTGTTATAGAAATTGATGTTATCAATTGCCACCCTCCACTTTCCTATACCAGTGCAGGTCAAAAGAGTGGAGCAACCACGCATTTTGCATTTACACAGATGTGTGACCAGTGCAAAATAATTTGCTTATCTTTAGGCAATGATCTTGAAGGGCTGGAGAAACAGGGTGGCAGGAAATTAATGAAGTTCAGCAAAGAGAATTGCAAAGTCCTGCACCTAGGGAGGAACAACCCCAGGCACCAGCATAGGGCTGACCATCTGGAAAGCAGCTTGGCAGGGAAGGCAAAGCTGGTAGACAAGAAGCCGACCATAAGCCAGCAATGCACCCTTGTAGCGAAGAAGGCCAATGGCATCCTGGGCTGCATTAGGTAGCCCTTTGCCAGATCCTTCCCCTCTGCTCAGCACTGGTGAGGCAGATCTTGAGTGCTGGGACCGGTTCTGGGTACAAGAGACACAGGGCCATATTGCAGTGAGTCTAGAGCAGGGCCACAAAGATGATTAAGGGAATGGAGCATCTTTCATGCAAGGAAAGGCTGGGAGAGCTGGAGCTGTTCAGCCTGGAGAGGAGAAGGATCAGGGGGGATCTTTTCCATATGTATAAATACATGATGGGGACAGGAAAGAAGATGGAGCCAGGGTCTGCTCAGTGGTGCCCAGTGACATGAGGCAGTGGGCACAAATCAAAAGAGATTAAATTCAATCTGAACATAAGAAAGCACTTTTTACTGTGAGAATGGTCAAACACAGGAAAAGGTTGCCCAAGGAGGTTGTGGAGTTTCCATCCTTGTAGATACTCAAAATCCAACTGGACATGGTCCTGGGCAACCTGCTGTGGCTGACCCTGCTCTGAGCAGGGGGTTGGACTACATGACCTCCAGACACGTTTTCCAGCCTCAGCCCTTCTGTAAATCTGTGTGGATCTGTGATTTCTCTTCTTAGATGATCAAGGCCATAAGTTTGAAAACAAGATTCTCTGCCTTTTTGCAGAAGGAGAAAGAAAGAAGAGGAAAGAAGAGGAACAGATCCTCCAAATTTCCTCTTTTTTTTCAGGTTTTATTATTCTCTAGGAATGACTGTCTAAGTGTCTTTCCTAAAAAATACCTGTAAGTTTGGAATAAAATTTAAATTTTAACAGCTAATGGAAGATGTCTATATTGTACTGGCTATAAATTTTCTGACTCTGTAGTACAGTAAATGTACTTGCAGTACAAAATCACATAGCGGTTTATATAAGCAAGACTTCTAGTCATCACTTTCAAAAGTGTCCTTCCAGTCAGATTCTCTTCTTTTTCTTAAGAGAGTAATTTATTTTTTCTATGAATTTCTGTGTTGCTGCATAAGCAGCACTGGAACAAAAGGTTGTGTAAGTTCTCTGTCTTTCAACTCCTTTGGTTTCGCAGCTTCAAAGAGCCACATCAAAATATCTTGCAACAGAACAAACACCAACTGGATTTTCTTTCAGCATTCAACAGATATCACATTCTGCCAAGTCCCCAGCAGAATATGGGGAAATTCTGCCAAATCTGTCCTTGACATACAACAGAGCCCGTTAATACTGAGGTAGCTTTATGGGTACGTTGCAAAATTTTTTTGTTGGTTTCTTTAAAGACACTTTCACATCAAACCAAATGGTTCTGTAAAAGTCTGATATAAAGCATTTGAGGTAAAATCGTACTGTTGAAAGACATTAGTCAGTTGCCTGAGCTTTGTCTTTTAAACCTATGGCACCTAGATGCTCCCACTTTCTCCCCATGCCCTTCAGTTCACTGCTGAGGGCGGTCATCCCCCTGAGTCCCATGGCAGCAGAAGCAGCACCTCAGCCAGGATGTAGACTTTGAAAACAATTCTGATTTGACCGATTTCAACCCAAGATTTGGAATAACTTCACAGTTGTGGGTTTAATCAAAATTAAGAGGAAGTACAGAGTCTCTTCTGATTGCGTCTTTTACCTCTTGTTTTTAATCTACACCATATTAGCTTTGCTACCTGTTTTAGTCTGGGTGGTGGTAACGCACTGAGATTTTTCTGATGTGGAGATCTTCTCCAATACCTAAGTGTTTGAATCCTTTGTGTTGTTGATTGTGATCTAGCATCTTCTGCAAAATAGCATGCAAGACATATGAGACATTTGCACGCATTGAGATACCGTGAGCGATAACTCAGCTCTCAACCATCTGCTAGACCCTTTGTTTACTGCTATTCTTTGTACGGAAGTTCAAATATTTTGGAATGAATGGGGGGAAAATTGCACAAGGAGCCCCCCAACTCAGCTTTAGGTTTTTTTATGGACATCTGCAAAATATGATAGGAAAGAAAAACATCTGTTTCCAGTGTCTTTGCTCTATTGTGCCTTTCTAGTGACTCATATGCAAAACTGAAGCCAGGCTGTTTGGGGCATTCTCTCCTTTTTCATTATGTAAAAAGCCCTGGGCAAACTCAATACAGAAAGGTAAGATACTCAGAGGTGGAGCAGGTATTAATAGGTCCACAGTAAGCCTGCTTCAGCTTCACAGCTTCTGGATGAAGAATCTTTTGGATGGAAATGAAGATTAAGTTCTTGACTGCCTAGTGGTAACACCATTGTTCATGGCAAGATTTACTGTAAAGTAGAGGCAGACTTTTGTCTGTATCTATTAGTTTCACCTGGTCTTAGCAATTTAATGCACTGGAAATGTGGTGGTTAGCCTTGCAGACCAGTGTACCTGCCTCTGCTGTCCTGGTCCTGCTGTCTGTTTTGCTTGGATATCCATGAGATGCTGAGCAATGCTTGTGTGACCTGGTAAGTGGCTGTGGTGTTACGCTGCCTCTATGAATGCATTTAAGTGGTGGTACAATTAATATTTGAAAATCTACCCTTTATGAACCTCAGGTGAAAAGCATTATTTACTTTTATTGTTGACCAAAATAGCTTTGAAGTTTAGGCCTCCTTGTGCATGCAAAATTGAAATTTTCCCTTCATCTTACAGGCAGGAAGTGACCCTCCTCTCACCCTCTCCCTGCTTAACCTTATAGCTCAGCAGTTAGAGGATTCACAGGACATGTAGAAGTTGGATGTGGCTTTGAGCAGCCTGGTCTAGTGGGAGGTGCCTCTGCCCATGGCAGGGGAGTTGGAACTAGATGATCTTTAAGGTCCCTTCCAACACGAACCATTCGATGATTCTATGAAGTCAGGCTCTTATTGCTCTGCTTTTTAGTAAGAAGGACCTCCTATACTCATTAAAAAACACGATGCGTTTGTGTATGCTGTTCTTACCCTTCTTTCAAAGCTCAGCTCTTTCACAAAAATAAGACCCTTCCAGTCTGGCTGGCTCAGAGGAGTAAGAGGATGTATGGCTCTGCAGCCCAGAGATGCAGGTACCCACCAAAGCAGGGGGCTGATCCTTTTTCCATGGACTTCATCACACTAAAGAGTCACCGCACAAAGCAGAGCTGTTTGTGCCGAGACACAGCACTGTAGGTAATACATGCCCCTCTCCATCTTTCTGTTGGTGACTTTCAGCTCTTCCCCAGTTAAGAGGTATACTCAGGACATTTTCTAAGGGACTCATATGCCTTCTATGGATATCCGAGCTTTCGCAAGTGTATTAGGGATATCTCATCTTTTAAGTGGATTGTGCTGAAATTTTTCCTCTTATTTATATAATTACCTAGCAGTGCAGAGACCTAATGTTAGGATAGAGAGCTTGTTCTGTCTCTCAACCTTACAAGACATATTGCCTACATTTTATCAACCCCTCTTGTTTACTTATTAAAAAGCTGAAACCGGTTATATTCTTCCCTTTAATAACCTTCCAGGAACGCAGTGATAGAGGCTACTTTTTAACAGAAGTCTTTTGCAGAGCAATATAGAGCAGGAAAACATTTATCAAAAAATGGTGGTCCTTGGGCATATTGATACAAGGAAAACAGAGAGGAAGAAAGCAAAATTAAGCCATGAGAGAATATTTGTTCCTCCTTGATTCTGTATAATTATAATATTATATAATTCAGAAAGGTAAAGATATTCCTTTGGTCCCTCTTCTGATAACATTTTCAGTCTGCTTACATGTATGCTGGGAGATTTTTTAAAATACGGTGCATATTATTACTTTCTCACACTTATCCTCTAAGAGTAGGAAACCAGAAGCTCCAGCCACAGAGTGGGCAGACATGAATCTCATCACTAATCCCAGGGATTTCAATTGGAGAAAGAAACGGTGTTATTTCCCCAGGAAAGAGACACAGGGTCCGTCATCTGCAGCCTGTGATAGAGCATTCCCTGCGGGACTGCAGGGCATGGAAGGAGGCAGAGCTCTGTCTCTGCCTACTCCACATCCAGGTGAGGAGGAGAGAGAAACCCCAAACAGCTGCAGCTTCTCGTGTTGCAAGCTGCAGGCTCCTCTCCAAGCTGGCCACACGGCAAGTGTGGATGCACGCAGGGACCAGTTATTGCTCAGGGTGAGCGTACACCTGCTAGTTCCCTTTCACCAAACCTTGTGCTGGCAGTTGCCAGCAAGAAACTGAGCAGGAGCAACCCCTGCAGATGACACTAATCCAGCTCACAAATCATAAGGGTTACGTGAAACCTCCAGTAAAGGATGAGTTATTATTGCGTTTCTTCTCTTATTGCATAATACCGCTCTTTCAGCCACTAGATTAGTCGGTGATAGATGTCTACTTAGATACTCAGTGACAAAAGGTCAATTAGGGCCATGTTTTCTTTTCCCACGGAAAATGCTGACTGTTTGCCCTTGGTATTTTGACAAGTTAGACCTGTGTGGCTTTTCCAAAACAAATGATTGTATCTAGACCAGTCTTTCAAGCGTTCAGTGAGTGTGACCCTCCATTTTCATCTTTGCAGGTCACATCGTTTTCAGGAAAAGGGCAAAGCAAAATAAACTATGTTTGCATGGCTCAGTTTAGTGACTGCAAAAATGCAAGCCACCAAAAAAAAGCCAAGGATGGTTTTGAAAGTTTTTATGAGTACACTGTAAGAAAATTCTAGGTTCATTGCAAAAGAAGCAACCACTTTCTGCTCAAAATTATGCATTTGACAATTGCGCAAAACATATTACCAAATAATTTGAAAAACACTAATGTATTACAAAAATCAAAAAGAAACAACGACAAAAAAAGAGAAAGCAGAAGTTGCAAGACTGGCTTCAATAGGTCCTGTTACTTGTTTAAAAACAACCATGTGATTTCCTCCTAGTTTTCCTCTCACTGAAAATCAGACATCAAAAGCAAAGCAAACAGCATAGATGTTCAATCTATCAATGTAAATTGGCTCAGCTGGTATAGCTAGCACATAAATTGCATGAGGAATAAATATACAGTCTGTTTCTTCTGCTGTTCAGAAAATACAGTTCAATTAGTCTGGACTACCATATGACACACAGTTTCTCCCTTTCTGTGGGATATAATTAGGAACACGATGTAGCATCTGAGGGACTCATGCCTTTGAAGAACATGACAACTTTTGAATAAATAAGAAGGAAGATGTGAAAGTTGCCGTGTATCCTTCTTCTCACTGTGGGGAGTTGAACAGGCCTTTTCCTGTCTGGCCATTTAATTTGCTCATTTGTAGCTAGGCTTGCATGAATCACCGCAAGCCTGCTCTGAGAGATGGGCTGCACAGCTGTGTGACCATCTGGGAAACAGGAAAGGAAGGAGAGGAGAGGAGAGGAGAGGAGAGGAGAGGAGAGGAGAGGAGAGGAGAGGAGAGGAGAGGAGAGGAGAGGAGAGGAGAGGAGAGGAGAGGAGAGGAGAGGAGAGGAGAGGAGACAGAAGAAAAAGTTGTGACAGAAGGATGGAAAATGTCAGGTGGGAGATTAGGGAAGCCTCACGTTACTCTCTTTCCAACTTGTCACTGTGACAGTAGTTGAAAGCAGCAAGCCAGCCTGCTATTCTTTTCAGTAAACCATGTGGAGCGACGGCTCTTGAATTTTGCTACAGAGCTGCCCAGCACTTTCTTGCAAAATGAGCATTAGGCCAACAGGCAAAGATGGGTGAGAAGGCTTCATTTTTACAATGTAAAGAAAGTCCCTCTTATTTGAACAGCAAGGTAATATGCAGCATTTTGTAACAGTCTTAGAAGATTAAGCGTTGTATTGAAGGCAGCTGTTTCTCCTGAATGGCTTGGGACCAAAGTGATGCCCTTGCAAGTCTAGAACCTGCGTAAGCTAAAGATATTATTTCAGTCAATATGTCATAAAGGAGAAACCAGTCCTGATATGAAGATGGGGTGACTGGTTGTACAGCATAACTGAAAGGGAACTCTGTTCTCAAACTTATCTGGCTTGCTAATATTCCTCTCTGAAGTAGCATATCCATCCAAACCCTCTTAAATTTGTTGTAGAAAGCATACAATCATATTTTCATAAAGACATTTTGTTACATCCTTCAGACATGTTTTAGCTGGGTCCAGCTTCTCATACTCTAACTGATCGTCTCATTGATCTTTCACTGAGCAGCAGTTCAGCCTGAAGCCACAGTGTGCCCAGGAGGGCTGGCTCCCAGCTCTTCATGCCAGGAGCTGGGGCAGAGGGTGCCATGGGCACCAGGCATCCTTCCTGGGGAAGCAGTGCCTGCTGTGGCTGAGAGCTACCAGGTTCTACGTCTCATCAGGGATAGGCTATGGCAGGCACCAGGAGAGCAGAGCTCAGGGACATGCCTGGGTTCACCCAGCTCCCCCAACACCCACCACCAATTAATGTTGCTGATTTGATAAGTCTTGTTGTGCCGTGTTTGATAGAATCATCATCAGCATTTGGGGGACGACCCTTCTGGTTGCTTAAATCCTGTTCTTCATAACTCGGTAGATATTTTTCTAGAGTTCTCCAGGAATGGAATTTTTTTGGGGAAAAAAAAATGCTTTGTTTTGAATGTCAATAATTCCCTATGTTTTATTTTCTTCATAAGGGGATGTTTTTAAAATAAATATTTGAGATATGCGGGTGTTTTATTTGTTTTATTTCTATTTTGTTATATACAATGTGAATATGGTTGTATACATACACAAAAAGAACCTTTATGTCTATAAAATATAATACAAGATACTATAGCTTGCACTAAAAACTTAAATTACTATAACATTTCAGTTCAGGAACACTGCTTAAACAGCAGCAACTTTTTTTTTTTTTTCCCACAGTAAAACTTCAGAAAATATACTAAAAGATTTTGAATTCAGGCAGCAAATTGTTTGCTCAATAGAAGGTGGTTTAATTAAGGTATCTAGCTAGCTCTGTAGGCAACCATATGAATGCATGGTTCAAACATGAAATAACAAAGCAATACATTCTGGGCTTTCCTCCCATTTTATTGTTTGAATCATTGCTGGAACAGCTTCTTATCTGTTGTGAGCCACTGTAACTTCTTTGGTTCTCATGTAATAATTACATTTTTATCAGCTGAGAATAGCAGAGCTGGATTCTGCTCATCAAATTATATACAGCTTGCATTAGTTTAAAATCTACTGCATTCTTACGGTGCTGTTGCATACTTTGCATTTCCAGAAATATGGGGTGTACAAAAGGCCCCAAAAACTTTGCACACACCTGTTTTAGATAGGAAGAGGCAGAAATGTCTTTAAGATTATGGGAAGTCCTTTGTTAGCATGTTAATCTTATTAATGAATAATCAAATCTGAGGTAATGTCAAGAAAAACTTGGAGAATGTGCCTGAACTATCCTTGCAGTTAGTTTCCCAGTTATTAGCCAGAAAATTTCTGGATTTTTCCTTGTACAGCAAGAGGCTGGTCTATGCAATATGAATAAGAAGTCCTAATTTGGCTCAACTGCTGATTGCATTAAAAAACAATTTGAAATAAATGCAACTCAGTTAAATATAAATAGTGTTCAAAATAGACCTCAGCTTTCTAGAAGAAGATGCTTAGTCATAAAAAGACTATGAGATACCGAGGACCTGACCTCAGAGGAGGCCCATGAAGCCCTGCTCTTCTGGAGGAAGCTGCCTACACAGCACTACTCACAGGATAAAATGTGACTCATTACTGTACATCCTCACTCTTCTGTTCTTAGACCTGGGGCTTATTCTTTCTCTTTATAAAACCTTTGTTGTATGCCATGCAGCACGAAGTTTTACACTGGGAGAAGCAACTTACAAAAGCAAGTTTTCTACTCTAAGGAGGGCTTGCAAAGCAGTATCCTATCACTGTGAAAATGAGCAGTATATGGCCTGGTCTTTGTGAGAAAAAGACCACTAGCAGAAAAATTCCTTTATCTTCTCTCTTCATTTTGGGAGGAATAACAGTGTGGTTTTCACTGCTCTACATACTCCCTAAGCGCGAGGACTGAACCTGGGCTCTGCGAACATGTATTATGGAGGAGCTCTTGTTCTCTCCTGTCCATAACAGGAAAATGGGACTCAGTTTAGTCTTAGAGACAAACCCGAATTAGAACAACAAATCTGAACTCTGTTTATTATCAGGCGGTTATTTCAAACACTGAGCCTGCCCAAGTGGTCTTAAGTGCTGGGAAAGAACAGATCAGAAACCGGATAACCCAGCCTAGTGTCTGTCTTGATGTGAGTCTACTCATGACAAACTTTTCTATTCAGCCGCTCCCCTAAAATAATCAGGATCTTTTATGTAATTATACAGATTTTATAACATCACATACATGTCATCGTTCATTAAGATCTGGAAGCCAGCAAAGGAAGCTATAGTGTTGGATGTTGGCATCAGGCAGGCAATCTGAGCTGCTTTGGGGTCATTATTTTCAGCTGCTCTTGAGAAACTAAAGATTTTTTCTTGAGGCTCCTGTTTGTCACAATTCTTCTCATCTTCTTGCTGGCTTTCTGCCTCTATGATGCACTCTGGCTCTTCATATTCTAGCTTGGTTTGTACCATTGCATGATCAGTTTTGTCTATCCATTCCTAGGAAAATGAAAATGTTGACAGGGCCTGAGATATCAATCAAAAGAAACCTGGCTGTAAAGACACTGATTTTGCTTTAGTAATGGCATGTTTCCAGGATAAACCACAATGGAGAAGGTGAAATGGAAGCAATATAGTCAAGCAGTACATAAGATAGCACGATGGAAGAAAGGCAGGATGGCAGGAAAACAGACAGGATTCCACAAATGCATACAAACTCCTACTGATTATCGAGAGCACATTAAATAAATCTTCGTATTTAACCAGGGCCTTTAGAAAACCTGGGATGTATAAAATAGTTGGTGTTCACTCCTTGACAGACTCATGCATTCTTTGACCCAAGCCCTGACTTAATCTAAATTGAGACTGAGTTTACATGGAGATTTACAAAACATAGCATTTCTGTATTAAAACTTCAGTATTAATTTGCATTTATGTCTTTCTTCTTCAGTTTCAGTTTAAAGCTATTTTATATATAGAATGTTTTCAGTTTGTCTCTGGGACATTATTACTACTCTTTGACATTGCCATTGGGTTTGAAAATGTAAATACATGACCATGACCTGTCTCCACTCAGAGGAAACTTAGTAGTAATTAAGATAAAAGACAGCCCAATTAATACAGGAAAATACATGGCATGTATGATGTCATGGACTCAGGAAGCAGCAAGAAAACAAAAGGAAAAACTGTGGTCTATCCATTTGACAGCCGTTTCGTGTCTAAAGGTTTAGCAGCCATACACCTCTGTGTCCAAGCAAGGATGCTTCCTACTGTGACTGATGCCTCCAAAGGCATGAGTGCCATCGCTGGCTCAGCACTAAGCCTCACAGCAAGTCACAAATATCAAGGGCAAGACCAGGTTGAAGCAAGCTCCCTGAGCTATCGTGTGCAGGAATGGATGCAAACACCAGGATGGCGTCTCACTGGATATTGTACCTCTGGACACCCTTAAATTCTTCTCCAGCAATTTCTCTGTCTCTTTCTATCTAAGTGTCTCTTCACAGTGCCAAAACAGCACTACACTGATTGTATGAGCTCTGGTGTTTGCTCTGTGCATCCTCTTGGTGATGTTGCACGAGGGGAGGGGCTTTTCTCTTGGATCAGAGAGTGCTTATGGTAATGTCTGTGTAGAGCAAGTATCAGTAGCTACTTTCAAATTATTCTTAACATTGTAGAGTTTACAGCCTTGCTAGGAAGGGAATGTTTACCTGAAAGTTTCCATTATGATCATTGAAGAGATCAGCAAATACGTATTTTGGATCCGGTATAGCAGGCATGACTGACTTCCGAAGCCTGCAAAGAGGAAAGAAAAATACAAAGGGATGTTTTCTTATAGTGCAGTCATTCATACAAAAATCTACTTCAGCACAGTTCTGTAGCTACAAATATATTTTACATGGCAGTACTCTAGGCTTAATTTCTTTTAAATGTGTTCTAAAGTCAAAAAGCAGCTATAACAGTATGATAACGCCATCAGGCTAAGAGTGATTTTTCTGCTGGATTTTCAACCAGCCCCATCCTGGTAGAATCTGGACTCTATACAAACTTGCAGCTAGTCAGCAAGTGCCATTTTGCTCTATGCATTAGTCAGAGTTTTACCTTCCCTGGCCACATTCCCCTGGGCAGGGAAGATGGTGCAGCAGCCAGCTGTATTGGCTGATTTAGTGAACACAAATGTAAACTTGAAACATAGAAATATAGGATAAAAAACTCTGCTTATGATCTAAAAGGGTTATCATAATCGCATACATTTTCAGCTCTGAAAATACTGCATTTTTTGCTTTTTTTTTTCTTTTTCCCCCAACGAAAAAGCCAAAATTTGATGTCTTTGCAGGTTTTCTTTGTTGTTTGGTGGTTTGGGTTATTTTTTAAATTGTAGATTCTAAACATGAACGGAGTCATTCAACTGCAAATCCAAATATTTATATAGTCTTATTAAAGTTGAATGCACTCAAGCTTGGTTCAGCCTACCGCAAACAGTCATTGAGTCTGATGAAAGTTACACAAAAGATTGTCAGTTCAGACGAAATAACCAAAATAATTGGCTTCTCAGGATTTAACTAGTTTTCTGAAAAGTTTTCTGAAACTTTGTCTTTTACCAGAATTGTTCTGTTTTTGAAAATTAAAGGCTTTGGTGTTTGGAAGGCCAGGATGCATTATTGCTCAAACAGTAATTAAGCTACTGACTTCTGCATCTTCATTATTACTTTATTTATCAGCTAAGAATTTTGAGTGCTAAGAAACTTCATCCTGAATGATAGCTCTATTTTCATGACATGATTATTTAGTAGTAACCAATAAAACTAGATTTACCTCTGCCATTTACACAGAAGAATCAAAAGAATAAGCATCACTAGAAGTACTGCCAGCAAACAACTTAAAACTGTTACTGTCTTCGAGTGAGATTTTATATCGTCATCGCATGAATCTAGGAATAATCACAAAAAAAGTATGTGAAAAAATTATTTTTTGCTTTAACTGTAAATATTCCTAATTACATTAGAACACTGACTTTTCTTAAAAAAAATATAAAACCTTTTAAGAACAAATAAGACAAGTTCAGTTGTTCAACTGAAACTGAAACAAAAAGCCATTCTTCCCCATCCTTGCAACAAAAGAAAATTGTTCTTTTATTTATCTAAATTGACCTGGTACAGGACAAAGGAGCGGATTTACAGGTAGAGCAGAGGCGTTATGAATGAATTGAATATTTCTTCTTAACTTCATCCCATTGCATTGACAGTGATAAAGCAACTTTGTGCTAAGATCTAAATTACATACAGCTACTTACAATCACCAAAGCTGCAAGTGCGACTTTACATGTAGCCTAAATGTCTTCTTTCCCAAGATAGAACAAAGACAGAAAGAATATCTCCCCCGTCCCAGCAAACAAAAAGCCAGCAAACCACAAGTGCTGATACCCAGAAAGTAACTAGTGGCAGGACATCATCTAACACACAGGTATATAAAACTAATGCATTTGTGCGCTTTTCCGCATTCTCAGTGTTCTTCCTGAAGCTTTTGTAATGCCACCTGAAAACTCTTCCTACTCCTACTGACCTTCTGCTCTCCACATAAATACTAGAAAAAAGAAATTATTATTTATACGGGAGCAACTGTCCAGCCTGTTCCACCTGCCTGCTTTGTCCAGCTTGCCGGCATGCCACAAGAAAAGTTGTGATCCTATGAAATTTCTTGAGCACAGCTTTGTTCATAGTTGCCTCTGGTGTTAAATTTGGAGTCAATAATAACTCACTGAAGCCCTGAAGTGAAGTGCTTGCCCCAGTGAAGGGGCTGTGCCAATGTCACTTCTGATCCAGGGGCACCCAGAGCAACCGAACCATTAATCTGTCTCCTCTGCGCTTTCCTTCCTTGCAGTTACCTGTCAAGGCTGTTGATAACAGGTGGGGCTGTTATCTGCGCAGCTCTCAGCGGTGCACAGGGCGACATTGTGCTCTGTGTTTTCTTTAGGGCATTTGCCAGCCGCACCTGAGGACATGCTTGCAGGCTCATAACTTGCATGGTGGAGGAGGCTTCTCTGGATGTCAGCGCTGTGGCTACTACTAGTGCACATGCTACATGTACCTACTCTCCAGGGTTTCATCCCAGCTTTATGTACCTAGATTTTCATCAGGTGAGCTAATAGCCCATTGCATTTTAGAGAACTCAGATATGGGTACACTGGACTTTTGGGTGTCTCATAGTTCTGATAAAGCCTAGTGGGTGGCATTTTGTGCTTAGCTGAGGTGATACGAAAGTTTTGGGATGGTGTACAGTCTTTACTACAGCAAATATGTTTTTTGGTTTTGATAACCAGTAGAAATGCTGTTTCCATCAAAGATCTAATGGAAGTGAATGACACTCAGTTAATGTGTCTGGTGGGAAAGCGCTGATACAGACTTCGCTTCCTTTTCATCTCTCTTCCCCCATCCTCCCTGTTTTGATCAATCCAGCACATATAAGCATCAGACTGCTATAACCTCTGGTCCTATAATTCAATTTACTGTACTTTCAAAACAAACTGCCTTCAAAAACAGGCCATCAAGGATTTTCTTAGCATCCGGGTTTGATGTCCACATATCATATGTGCGTGCACACACACACACACACACAGAGACCCTTCCACACCCCTCCCCCCCCATGCATCACATCACTGTCATTGGTGGACAATGTAATACGAACAATAAGGACACTCTTTGCTGACTATGGCATAAATTGATAGTGTTATGGGCCATCAGGAACAAAGTGAACAGGAGTTATACATGGACAATTAGACATCCACATGAACTTTGATAACAGGTGGACCACAACAGCGCAACATTAATTTGTTCCCAGCCTCTTTTGCAGTCAACCCTTCCCCATTTTGTACTTAGACAATATATGAATGTAGCACAGTTGTTACCTAATAATGTGCCATTCATCCAAAATGTTTCTGCTGCCCAGTCACTGCTGTAATTAACTACGTTGCAGTAGGGTACTAGCCTCTTCAGTCTGACCCGGAAAGAATAGCATTTCCTTGGATCAAAGCCTTGCTCTCCAACACTGCAACACTTAGAAGTTCTGGACTGAGAAGGAAGGCATATCATCGTTAATTCTGGTTTTCAAGACAGCACTTCAGAGTGCCACACTCAGTCATGGTCACAATTAGGTTAAGGGATAGGCCAACACAAAACATCAGAACTGAATTTTAACTTCTCTGAGTTTAAAGGAATTCTGTTCCTTGACTAACTCTTTACTATTCATAGCCATTCCTCATTGAAATCGAGTGAAGTTCATAACAATCGTTACAAGATGCGCTATGCTACAGTTGCATATCTGCAATATGAAAAGACACCTCAAGCCACAAAATAATTACAAGTTATATTTGAGACCAGACAGGTTTAAGTCAATGAAATAATATTCAGAAATACTTAACAGATAACTTTAAAATAAATAAAAATCCCACATCATCTCTTTTCTTTCATTCTATTTCATGGTTTTTTTCTCCTTTTTTCTCTCTTAACTACTCTGCTTTCTGCTTTTGTCTTCCAAAACTCCTCTATTCTGAATGTATGACCTATCCCTTAGATTGTCCTCAGCTCTTTGCATGGCAATTAGATATAACTCAAAAAGTAAATGATTTCTGATATGACAGGGATCCATGATCCTAAAAATCTGTTTTCTGCTTCCAGAGATATTTGAAAATATAGGATGGGGGAACAACTTGACAAAAACCCTGTTTTACATCATATGGGAATGCTACTTCCAGCTTCTTCCAATGTGGGTTAAAAATGTCATGTCCAACTCACTTGCCAGTCTTTGTCAAACTTGCTTTTGTATTGAAGCTCAAGAGTTAAACACTTCACAGCTCTCTCTGGTTTGTTACAGCTTACAGTAACGGTGTCCTCTTTCCAGAAGAAGGTCACGTTTTCTGGTCGATTGGGCTTTACTAAGAAGAAAAACAAATTATGCTATGGTCTCTTAAAAGGAAGCACTTTGCTGTTAAAATTATTGTTGTTCCTTCCTTGTCTCAATGTTTCTCTGAGTAGTAAGTGAAGAAAGTGAACTTTTTTCTTGGAGGATGCACTTTTGTAGCTGACCTCCCTATTAAACGTCAAAATCGAGCTTGACACGATGACACTGCTCACCATTCGAAGTGCCACATTCAAAGGTAGATACTATCTCATGTCAGGAACCTATTGCAAGCACTTAAGGAAGGACTCTAGTCTCCTCATACTCTCTGCAATCAAAAGAGTCTTCTTCACTGGAAAAGGACTGACAAATTCAGTACCATAAAACGTACAAGACACACTTGTGCAGCTGCTGGAGGCTATGTGGGATATGGTGGGGCATCTGAAAAAAGCACTGGGTGTCTACCTGTGCACAACTGAATCTACCCCTCACTGTTTTCAGATGGTCCGAAGAGCATGCAAAGGTTTGATCTATGTAGCTGGTTATTCTGAAATAAAGGGCTGAGAAGAGTGTTACCTGCTTCCTTAACCCTTCTAGTTGTCTTTTCGTATTATGAAAATTCTACCTTCCTAACGTAAAGACCTGAGTTCGATTCTTGATATTTGTGGTTTTTTACTTAACCCTTTTGAAATTCATTTTAGTATAAGTGGGTGTTTAATAGCCAAAATTCAAAGATCAGGCTGCAGCTTTCCATAATTTACCAGATATTGGTAAAATTATGAAACAGAAAAGTATTCTTAAAGTTAGATGTCTTGGCAGGTTTTTATTTGATTCCTTTTGCTAAAACATTATTAATAAATGCTAATAATGTATTTGGAATAGATATATTTTTTTCAGATAATTCTGCATTATATACTTTCTATGTGATTTTTATCAGAAAAAAATCCCTCCACTTTAAATGCTGTAACTATGTGCAATTCCAGATTTTCATAACCCGATTTCACACTAGATGTGAAATATGTATTTGGGGGCAGGAGGGACTTAATGAAAACAGGAACATTGTCTCTCTACTAGTGGGAGGATGTCTCTTCTAGTCTATGAGACTGTACCAGAGCCACTCAAATAGTTTCTATTGCCATCTGATGATGGTTTTAGACAGCCCCTTTGATAAGAAGTAGTTTGCTGCCTCACATCCCACGGAAGACGGCAAAAAAATGGAAGGTTAAAAATACAAGAAAGATCACACAGCCAATGCTAAGATGAGAAACTGTGAACTTTTATTGATTTTCCTGATAAGAATACTGAGCAGGCGTGCACTAGACTAAACACACCCATATAGTTTAGCATTTTCATTCTGATTTTGAAACTGTGTTTTGGGACAAATCTGGCTGCCCTGTGTAATCTCACTTAGCTGCAGTTGCACACGGGCCAGTGTAACAATTGATGAGAGCAAGAGATGAAAATCAACATGAAATAACTATAGTTTGGTTTTGGCACACATACTAATAACACTTTATACACTAATATAACTGATTTCTTCTCAAACTAAGAATGAATCAGTGAAGACTTTAGGATTACCAAAGTAGTTATGATTTTACATACTTACTATAAAAATCAGATTTTAGTGTTTTAGAAAAAAGCTCTTCACTTCCATTACTGTTCCTGATAGAGATGGCAAGGGTGGGTCCTTCTGTCTTAAAAAGACATCCAGAATTATAATCTTGATCCAATAAATAGGTGGGACATGGCTTCCAAACTTTGTTCTTGCCTTCAGCAAATCTGTAAATGAAATAATATTGGTGAATGCAACACTCTTACCAGTTAACACAACTTCATTCCTTTTCTTTTTGTTACTGTTCTTTCTTTTTTTTTTTTTTTTTTTTTATTTTTTAAATGCTCCTACCAAGGGAAGTCTGTGTATGGAATTTCTTGAAGCAGCAAATTTCATAGTGGTGTGAAGGAATTTGTTACCCAAACCTCACTGACTTTCCAGCACTGGGTTTTGACACAGTCTGAAATTATCAAGTTTCCTTCATGCTGTTGTTGTTGTTGTTTTCTAATGAGAGAAAGACTTGCTCAAACGGATGTTTTCATGAACCTCTTCCTAAGATTGTACAGCTAAAAGTTCTTTTACATGTACCAGTCAGAGAGAAAAGGGAAGATCAAGTACTATGACTGTCTTTAACCAAAACATTAGATTTCTGTTAGTCATTAATGACGTCAGTCAATAAGGAAAATATACACATATGTGGAAAAAACTCATTTGATGGTGTAATTAGCATTAGCATTTAGCACAACAACAGAAGAGGGACAAATCTTTCATACAATGTTTGTCGTGACTGACTGTTCCGCAGGCTTTCTGATTTGTACACTTCTGTAGCAGGCTGTGAATATAAACAGGTTTCATGCTGGATTATTAACAAATGTTAAAAGGATTTTCAGGTACACTTCACAGAAGACTCAAATAGACTTAGATATTTCAGCCTCCCAAAGTAAATCCTTTCATAAGAGAAGAATAGGCGTTGTTAATACGCACGTATAAGAAAATGACACATTCTTGCTGGGAAATAGTTCTCTTGCTGCCCATGTGATCTGCATCTTCTCATTATTGAAATTGATTATTGTGGTGCTGATGGCATCTTTCCAACCTACCCAAGACATTGACAGAGAATATAATTTCAGCAGTGAGTATGAAAAGCATCCCTTGACATTGGTAGGCAATCAGTGTTTCAAAGATATATATGCAATAGACTCGACCATAAAATAAGAAGACATAAGAACATCTAAAATGCAAGAAAACAGAGTAAAATAACCTAGAGAGGATAAAATTAGAATTTCAAAATAGCAAAATGAATGCATGCACAGCAACACCAGAGAGCACCCTATGGTCCCTGGGCCAAAAGGTAGAGACTGGTTTACATGTATGCAATGCATAGGGCCTATACCTTGAGGCCAGCTTTCCCCCATAATACCTGCTAAGGTTTTCCTACTAAGGAAAACTGTTTGGGAAATAATGCCACGTGGAGCCTGTCTGTAAACTGTCAAATGTTAACTGTAAGAAACAAGGAACTGACACCACCGGTCAAGACCAGGTGAAGATCCATAGGAACCCAGAGCAGGTCAGCACAAGTGTGTGTGTACTGCATATTTGATCTATGCGATCCTGGACGATTTCACCTTACAGAGAAGAAAGATCATTTAATCTCCTCTGACTGAACGCAGATTTTATTGCCTCTCCTGACCTCCTCCTTGTTATAACTCTTGCAAGGGACACAGGTATTTTAGTTCCGTGTCCACCAGGATTCCACAATCAGACACTGAAGATAAATCTGACATTGAAAAATGGAGAAGTTAAGAAGGCAGAAGAGATTAGAAATCCATGCTATATCAAGGAGAAGGACAAATAATTTATTTTGCATTCTCTAAGAATATTTACTTGAATGAATGAAAAGCAAGAAAATGTATCTTGACTATCAGCATGAAACCACTTAAGGGTAAAATTTGCAGATTGCTGTCTCCAGGCATGAACTGTCCACCACTAAAACCTGTTGCTGGAATATTCTTGCCTGGCAGGAGAATAGAGTAGCTTTGATTGCTGTCTACGTTTCATGCCACTCTGGACTCTTGAAGGTGTTTAGAATGGAAACATTTTAAAACATTTCTTATGAGTTTTTTGTCACATACATTGATCCTGAATGTTCATGGGCATCAGGCCTAACTATTCTCATGTTTGCTGTCTTTTGCTCCATAATCAACACTAAGAATGTGAGAAAGGCATGTGGGTTGAAGTAACCATTTTGTCTATTTTTATGGCTATATCTCTGCTTGTAGGCATTTCATTACTTCTGTAATCAGAGTTAGTCAAAACATTTTTGCATAGATGTAATTGTGTTGTAACATCTTGTTTTGTCAACATCATTCAAGAGACAGTTATGACAGAAATCCAAGAGACACTGGGTAGATGTAGCTGCAGGTCACTGCCACGTGATTCATGGAGCTCTGGTAAAAAAGATTCTGCTCTTACTCAAGAGAAGGACTTGAAACTAACTCCTCCATCTCCTAACTAATGCCTTCAGGCTTGTTCTGTATTGTTTTCTCAAACTGAAAATCTCATGTGTTTTTCTGAAGAATAGAGAAGTCAGTATTATTACATGCTGAAGCAAAAACGCAACTTCAAAACCTCAAAAGCTATCATAAAAAGGATTTTATCCAGCTGTTTCTACCTCTGTTACAAGAGACTACCTAGCTCTTCTTTCCTAACTCCTCAAGCGCTTTGTATGACCTCTTGGCGGGTCTAAGACATGATCTTGTCTTTAACTAAAGCCACTAAGAAATATGATGGCAAAGTGCCTAACAGTGGATCCTTGGTCTGCGATTGCACTAACACGTTTTAATTTTTATGGACTAAACTCTAGCATGTTTGTGCTGTGCAGTATATAGTGATATTGTTTGTGTAACTGAAATCTATATGACCATTAGCATTTCAATTTTCTATAAAGGTAGTTAAATGTATATTTAATGCCTATTTGAGTGTATAATTACATGTTCTACATCTTTAAATAAAATTAAATTTATAAAAAAGAAAGTAAAAGCATACTGTACTACTGTACTGTCCTGAGATCATTTTTATGAGTATAGAATGAATCCTTTCAATTCCCTTTAGAAGGAACAAAATATGTATTTTCCACTTTTTCATAATTAGTCTGCAGATATTTTTGCTTTGATATTTTTTGTCTGTGCTTCAATAATGAAAATAAAACCAGGAAGAGTACTTGTTTTCTTAATCACATATTTTCAAGGATTATCAATTTCAAAATTAATTTACAATGCTGTTTCTCTGTGGACAATAGTTTGGCACAGTGACAGTTGGCAAAATGCTGTTTGTAGGGCATGTTTTTGAATCAATTTTTAAGTCAAACATGAATGAAATTCTTCAGTTTATCCTCAGAAGGTGGCTTAACGTCTCTGCAGACAGCTGTGCAACACATCTTCGTGCGCTTGACGAAAAGATTTCAAATAAGCTATGTGCTAGGCAGAGCAGCACGCAGTCTCGACAATAGGACATAACAAAGAGTGGGCACCTGGGAGTCCTATCTCAGGCATAGTCAACTAAACCGGGTTGTGCCAGGACCCTTACCAGAGGAAGGATGCCAGCTCAAAACCCTCACTTGGACTTGGGCAGCTGGGCAGACCCACGGAAAAACACAGCAGTGATTTTTCCATTATTTGGAGGCTGGGCTCAACACCCAGCGTTCATCCCATTGCTCTCCACTTGTGAGGTTGCAGCAGTTGGCCCAGGACGTGAAAGATCTGCTTGCATTGATTTCTAGTGTTAAGCAAATGGTGCGCGTTGGGTTTATCTGTAAGACTGGTCTCAGATTGCTCACTACTGTACAGCTGGGCAGCATAAATAACTTTTTTTTGTTTTAAAAATATGTTTATAGGGAAATCAGTGGAATTAACACAGATAGCAGTCATTCATAAGTTGTGTGAGAGAGCACACGGAATTTGCTCATGCAAATTTTTTGTATACAACTGAGAAAAGCGCTGTTGCCAATAATTTGATTGAATTTGCCTTTCAAATAGGTGATGTGTGCTTGGGAACCTCCTTGAACCGATGACTCTGTATCTCACGACCCTGACATTGCCAGCAGAGAATAAGAGACCGAAACAGTAAAGATTTTGGTAAAGTAACAACCCGTCCTTCCCTCTCTGTAGAGATCAGCTCTTGAAATCCTTTTTCAGGCTGCCATGTTTTCCCCCAGTTCCAATGTGCAAAAAGGACACCAGCATCAAAACATTAAATCCCATACAGTTCCTTTAATGGGGTGTTTGATGTCTTCAAACTTGCAGTGGTTTAGTTGAGATGTGGTTGGTTCTAGAGATGGATAATAAAGATAACAGACAGACCACACGGGATTCCCACACACTAAGGAGTGGACACTAAGTAAAACCTGAGACCATGATCTCACTGGCCTGTTTGGAAGGCAAGAAAAGCCACCAATTCATTCTGATCCTTGGACAACACTCATTATTCTCTATTTTTCAGGTATATCGTGATAGCTCTATACTACTAGTTAGAGGCTGCAATTCAGAGATGCACACTAACTCTTGGGTTTGGCAATGCATAGTTTTTTTGGATGACAGAGACGAATATCAGTTTGGCTCCAGTCCTGCAGTGATTTATGGATGGACTTTGCACACTCTGAGTAGTCCACTTGACTTCAGCAGGATTACTCAGAGAGCATTAACTTAACAACACATATAAATCTTTCTAGGATCAGATCCTTTTTCTGCAAAAAAACCCTACACATTATGAATTGGAACTCTGGGATTTTAACATTTAAATATAAACTCCAGCAACTGCAGTTATTTATGTACTAAAATGGAAGGTAATACGTTATTAAATACTTAAAGAACAAATAGAACCATTTAATAGAAATGGAACAGAAATTGTAATAAACTATCTGGTGATATACACATATTCTTTCCTTTGGTCTAGTTTTTAAAAGCTTCATAAGAAATCGGTCTTAACATAATTAACTAGCTACGTAGGGCAAAAAAGTCTTTACCAATCTTTTATTATTAACGACTGTATTTCTAGAACTCTAGTCAGGGCAATTTTCTACCATGCTTTCTAATTTCATGAGTTTTGTAGCCTTTTTGAATGTGGTATGTGATGCATTTCATGTAAGTGTTCAGTAAACATTTGCATGCATCTTTTCAAATTATAGCATATACATGTTATGAAATTCACATTTGAACATGAGAAGATGCATAGCTTAAGTGAGATTTTAATACTTTTTGATTACACTGACATCAAATCCTCTGAGGATATGTACAGGTTATCTGAAATATGGCATTTCCTTATGATAATCTTTCCTTTGCCTTAAACTGAAAAGACGTTTAGTTTCCTTTTCCTTTTCCTTTTCCTTTTTTTTTTTTTTTTAAGGACGTATACTTCTGAAGGCAGAATAATTCCTGTCTTTTGCTAATGGAAAGAGATAGGTGGAAAGAGAGAAAGACAATAAAGGGATTTCTCCATTTCTCTCCCTTTCTTTATGATGGAACTTTTATGAATTCTCCTGTAACTCCATGGATGTTTTTCAGCTAATGTGACAGCTTTTCCACAGTAACTGTAATAATTTAAAGCATTCTTCTCTTCATGATCCTAGAGGCACACAACAGACCAAGGTAATAAATTTATCATTATTCTTTGTATTATGATAATGGGTAGATGACAAGGTCAAAAATATTATGAAGAGGCAGTCCCCAGGCTAAAGAGGGATGGCGGCAACTTTCTGCCTGAGGATGGTCTGCTAGTCTAGCTAGGTGTGCAGTATGTTGCAGTGCTGTAGGACACATACTGGTGCTCTGGAGCATGAACTTCAGAGAGAATTATCCAAGCCTACATCTTTGGTAAAACCAGAGGGGCACTGGTAGGGCTCCCCACGAGACTTTAACCTCACAGGCATTGCTGGGCACCTAGCTCTTCTCAGGTCAGAGAAGCGTGGAAAATACCACTATGCTCTGTGGAGAAATTACTTTTACAGGGGGAAAAAAAGAGAAATTTCCTTGCACGATAAATTATGCAGACACAACCATGAGCAAGAATATGAGCAAGTACGTTCCACCTCCAAGACAGTTTTCAAAGTTTATTACTGAGAAAAAATACTATTGAAGGGGAACATTGTAAAAAGGCTGAATGTCATGGAACAGATAAAGAAAAAAATAAAAAGAAAAAGGAGAAGCAGAATGACAAACTGCAAAGATAACAGAATGGAACATGCATGTACTGGAACAGCTGCAACCTCATTGAAGCATAACAAAGAAGAAAAACCACTTTTGATTTCCTTACACTGGTGAAACCCGATAAGTAACCACATGTTGAACTTCCACATATTGCAGCACACTGCAATAGAAAATACTATAGAAAATAATATAGAAACTACTGGAGAGCAAGACCCAGATGTGAGCCCACACTCTTTAGTTACCCTTAATAGTACTCATCTATGAGAATAGTTTCATTTCATTAATAGGAGCAAATGTAGGCGAAAGTGCAACTCCTTGAGCACCAGACTGCTGAATTGAACGCACAGGACAGACACTGAATAGACTTCCTTTCAAGAAAGGGAATAGGACAGCAAGAGAGTTTTTTATAGATATTTTGAGGCAAACCATAATCCTTATAGCATAATTCTTATAACCCGTTAAACTGTGTGTTTGGGGTTTTTTTTCAGAAGATCACCAACCATTGCTAGGCATCACCACTCTGCGCATCAAAGAAGCACAACAACTGTAATTTTCAACTTTTGTTCTACAAAGTCATCCCATCAGTATGGCATGGCTATAGGTGGTTGCAATCTCAGGACAGGGAAGAGTCATGTTCCCTAACAGGAGGGCAAATGACTCACAGGAGCAATTAGCGCTGGAGAATCAGCTGGTGCTACATTGCCTGAAAACGGTACTTGCCATACACGTGACAGAACAGAGAGCTGATTTATATGTTGATAAGATGAGGGCATAACTTTAAAGCATTTCTTTCCCCTCATAAAATTAACAACAGGGAACTTGTGATAAATTAACGAGTGAAGATTAGATTAGTTGTGTATGCGTTGGGCTTTGTGTTTGATTTCTGTAATAATCCAATTATCTTTGGCAAGCTGTAAGAAATGTCACTGCAGACAAAAATATGAAACAGAGATGTTCTTGTATTTAGTAGCCAAATAACCAGTGTTTAATGGCTTTATTAATTTTGCACTTTAATAGTATTTTTACCTTGATGCTTTCTCACGCACAAGATATTGCTGGATATTTTCCCATCGTGTTCATTCTTCCAGAGTACTAAGTGCTGGTCTTATCTGGAATCTGTTCTATCGATCTTTGTTCAATATGAAGGCTAGTCTTTTTCAGATGCAGCACACTCTGGTAGAACCTATGCCTTAGTAAGTAGTCCTGCTTGAAGTATTTCTCTTTTTAACAGTGGACACAAGCTTACCAAGTTCTACCTTGATTTTTAATTAGAAAACTGTCTTAGAACTCTGTTATTATCTCCACCAAAGTTTTATTTTTTTTAAATCCCCTTTCATCTCTGCTGGATATCAATTTCTGTTTGTTTGATTCTTTTCACCAAAAATGTGCTGAATATTGTAGCACATGAGATAAAGTATGCACAGAAATATTACTAATTAATGTGTCAATTTCTTAAATAAATATTTGTGGATTTGAACTTACCAGGAGATTGTGACTGAGAAGCCACCAGGTTGCCCAGTGTGAAGATCATTGAACATGCTTGAAAGATGAGTCTCATGGTTGGAATGTTACAACAGACTGTGAAGAGATGAGTAATCGTAATCTCTGGATTTTACTGTTTGATCACTTTATACCGGAGGCTGATGGGAACTGGAGGAAATGACTACAGGAAATAAAAAATTGACATATCTCTAGCTATAAACAAATCAGAAGTGCAGGACTCCAGAATGCACACCTTCTCCATACAACGTTAAAAAAAATAGTAGTTAATTTCTCAGATTATGAGTCTCTCTTTTGTCAGCGCTTTGCCTTATCTTTTCACATCTGTATCAGAGGTGACCATAGCCCTGATCCAAAACGAGGACCAGGAAGCTGTGCATATCGTGGATGAAGGCACCGATCTCAAAGTGCCCAGTGACCTGAGGTCTGCCTGGCACCCCACTCGCAAACCAGGAGCTGT
The DNA here is from genome assembly GCF_963924245.1 of Chroicocephalus ridibundus. Classification (NCBI taxonomy): domain Eukaryota; kingdom Metazoa; phylum Chordata; class Aves; order Charadriiformes; family Laridae; genus Chroicocephalus; species Chroicocephalus ridibundus. The sequence continues at coordinate 77,535,824 of NC_086284.1, forward strand.
TACTGCTAGCAGGTGTTTATATGGCCGCTCCACATGCCTGATGCACCTCAGCTGGCTTGAGCCGCTTCAGAAGCAAAAGTTGTGGACCCTTTTGTGACAGAGAGCGCTGAGCCACCATGGGTAGAGAGGCTATTACCCAAAAGGTAGCACGAGGATGAATTTTCTGCTGTGTTACCTGGACACATCTATGCTGCTATTGCTTCCAAATATATCCATATACCTATCATTTCTTTTGTGTATATATATATATATACACACATGCTGTACCTATACCTTACATATCAATATACCTAAAATTATACATAGGAAGTGGGAAACAGAATAGTGTTTTGCCTGACATTAAACATATTTTAGAAATAAGAGAACTTGGAATCTTGTAATAATCATAATTGTCATGTCCAAAGAAATATATTATCTATAGATCTGCAGTAAATTGGGCTTCAGCTATGTCCACATAGTAGTGCAGCAAACAGGAGCCGTGAAGCAGTGGGATGAAGCAGTTGGTGCTGAGGACCCAACAGCCACACAGTGTGCATGGGGACAGGGGGAGCATTCCCTAGACTAGCACCAGTCCAGGCCCATGGGCTGAATGCCTGCTAGCAGTCAGAGTCTGCTAGATGCCCTCCTGGAGCCTAGCTTCTGGGGAACCTAGGGAACCCAGTGCTCCACTGTGTGAACAAAAACATGATGATGATTGTGAGACTCACCTCACAAGGACAGTCCTTATCCGAACTGAAAAGTCAGTGTCGCCCCAGCCTGCCGCCCTTCTCCAGCAAGAGCTCAGGGAGACAGCCCAGAGTGGCAAAGAGCTCTCTTCCCTGGGCTTGCTGGCTGCTCCCTTATGTCCTGATAAAGGTTTACTCTTTACTTTTCTAGGGACATGTGAAACAGGCAAGTACATCAACGTACTTCAAATCCAGTCTTTCCCCTCATTTAGCATCACACAAAATAAACTACTCCATGAAATCAACAGGTAAAAATATAAACAGTAGGCCCCAATTCCTATCTGTGTTTCCTAGCTGGTCTCAAGCTTTTTCTCTGCTTGCATCAGAAAAAGTACAGGAACTTTCTTCTCATGCAAGGACATGCTTGGGAAGATGAAGGAATCAGTCACACTGCATGCAGTGGCCTGGGCACACACACCATACGGCCTTCTGGAGACCCTGTCCCCTAGATGCCTTCTTGCCTCAAGTTTCTCAAGCACGGAGAGTGGAAGTTTGCTTGCTGCATGCGGTACTAGATAGGGAGTTGGATTGTGGAGTTAGGAATACATCCAGCACCTCCTCTGTGATTTCTGTTTAAGGCTTATTTTCATTCCTCGACAGTACAGTTGGTCAGATGAGACCCTTATCAGCTTTGTCACATCATCAAAGTCTCCAGCCAGGTGATGTGGTACCAATTTTGATCACTTTTCTTGAGTTGTCTGCTTTCACTGGCTTATTCATCGTATGTCCCAGGAAGACCTATTCAAATCCCAGTTACTCTTGGAAATGCCAGCCCCACAGCCCGACACACATACAGTACTCATGGAATCACGGAATCACGGAACTTTTCAGAGTTGGAAGGGACCTCTAGAGATCGTCTAGTCCAACTCCCCTGCTAGAGCAGGATTGCCTAGAGCACATCACTCAGGACTGCATCCAGACGGGTCTTGAAAGTCTCCAGAGAAGGGCACTCCACAACCTCCCTGGGCAGCCTGTTCCAGTGCTCTGTCACCCTCACCGTAAAGAAGTTTTTTCTCATATTTGATCAGAACTTTCTATGTTCCAGCTTGTGCCCGTTACCCCTCGTCCTGTTACTGGGAACCACTGAAAAGTGTCTGGCTCCATCCTCCTTAAACCCACCTTTTAGATACTTGTAAATGTTAATAAGGTCTCCCCTCAGCCTTTTCTTCTCCAGGCTAGAGAGTCCCAGCTCTCTCAGCCTTTCCTCATAAGGGAGGTGCTCCAATCCCTCAATGATCTTGTTGCCCTATGCTGGACTCTCTCCAATAGTTCCCTGTCCCTCTTGAACTGGGGAGCCCAAAACTGGACACAGTACTCCAGTAGTGGCCTCACCAGTGCAGAGTAGAGGGGGAGAATGACCTCCCTCGACCTACTGGCCACAGTCTTCCCTATGCAGCCCAGGATGCCATTGGCCTTCTTGGCGACAAGGGCACACTGCTGGCTCATGGATAATTTACTGTCTACCAGGACCCCCAGATCCTTTTCTTCAGAGCTGCTTCCCAGCAGGTCCACCCCTAACATATACTGGTGCCTGACATTCTTCCTTCCCAGGTGCAGGACCCTGCACTTGTCCTTGTTGAACCTCATTAGGTTCTTCTCTGCCCAGCTCTCCAGCCTGTCTAGGTCACACTGGATGGCAGCACGGCCCTCTGGGGCGTCAGCCACCCCACCCAGTTTGGTATCATCAGCGAACTTGCTGAGTATACACTCTGTCCCCTCGTCCAGGTCGTTGATGAATATGTTAAACAATACTGGTCCAAGTATTGACCCCTGGGGGACACCACTGGTTACAGCCCTCCCAAATTGACCCTGCTCCATTAATCACAACCCTACTCTGTTAACCGTCTAGTCCCTGCTTTGATCAAGTTCCTCCAGGGAGGCATTAATTCCTGGAATTAAAATAACAAGAAGCACAGAACTGAAATACTAAAATAGGTCGTAAGTGATAGTTAATGGAAAGCTGAAATCGCTCACGGTTTCCACAGTCAGCATTGCAGAAGCCAATGTGACAAACAAATGAAGGCAGAGAGCCAAAATTCTCTTGTTCCCCAGGACAGGGAAACTCCCACATGTCCCCATTTGAGTTAAAAACACATTTCTCTTCCAGAACATATGTCTTGTTTTCACTAGAGTGTGATGGAGATGAATTTGTCCCTGTCTGCTTATCATACACGTAAAACACACTGGACTGCAGACCTCCTAAGGTAGTTCATTCTTTGGGGGAAAGGGGTGTGGGGAGACAACATGCAAAGAAAAGCTATCTAAAATACCTTCTGGCTTATAATTATTCTGATTTTGTGACACTACATCAAAACCAAGGTCTAATTCTCAAGTGACAGCAGCGCATTTTCACTGACCGTTTCCTCCTACCAGGTATTTTGGTACCTCAAGTAATTGTCCCTCCCACCAGCCTCTACTTCCTTTTACGATACTGAGGGCCTTTTGAAGACAAACAAAATTACTCTTTTCACTACTTTTGAAACCAAACCTAGGGCTGAAGTCCTGGGGAATAAAAAACAGCAACTGAGACAAACAAACTGCTTGCACAAACCTGATATCCTGTCAAGCTATTTTTGCTGCTGCCGAGAGAAACATCAGATTTGGCATTTGAGGGATTTAGGGCTTGGGCACTTCCCACCTCCCCCCGATGGAGGCACACACTAGCCTAACCACCTGACTCAGGCTCTGCCTGCTGCCTTCTGGTTACTTGATTTGATTTTTTCAAATATGGAAGATCCCAGTCCATGAACTGAAAAGCCACCTGTGAGCCACAGGTCTTTTCCTACCTGCCTGCCTGAGTGTGATTGATTAACTTGTCCAGATCCTCTGGGTCATTGATCCCATGAGGACAAGGACAGAGCATTGTCACAGTGTGCCCCCTTTTCAGGGTTCACTCGCAGTGCAGCGTTGGCATGTTTGGCCTAAGAAAACAAGATCCATCCTAATATTGCAAATTCACTCAGGAACAGGGAAAGCAAAGAGTAACGGTGAGTTGAAAATTAGCAGCTGGGGCATGTGATTTTGACTGCCAGTAGAGACAACTGTTAACAGGATACCCAGAGAATGAGGGCAATGCACGTGAAGCAAATAAATCAAAAGAAGCCCTTCTGACTTCATTTTGCACTTTGGATCAAACCACACAAACAGCCCTTGGCCCTCTGCCACCTCCTCCACCCATGACAGCAGCCCTCAGAGGTGGCTTCACTTGCCAGCTGCAACCTTCAGCAGCCTTACTGACTTTCATCAGCTTCCTTCCTCTCTTTTTATTTCCCTTCCTATTATTTCATCAGCGGTGTAAAATGAGTCTTTGATCACTACACAGTTCAGCAAAGCAAATTTTCTTAGTTTATTTCTTCCTTTATCTGGAACCTCAACAAACAACAGCCCACGAATAACTTCCATTTAATGTTATTCACTTACTGATGGCCTTGGTAACGGACTCCACAAAAAGCCCTGCAAAATAGCAGAGATTATCTCTTTTCTGCGGCGATGATCCCTTGTAATTTTTTGCATTAACGGGAAGTGATTTCAGTGTGCTTTGAGTGGGTGGGATAAAGGGAACGATGACCCATTTATAGAAAATAGTGAGTCCCATCATTCCATGACAAATCGGCTTAGTCAACTTGAGTCAGTGCAGCCCATTGTTCTGACAGGACAACCTGATTCCCTTTTGTAATATGCTGCAAAGTGTAAAGATATCTACCGTACTTTTTGGACTGCTATCCACAGACAAAACTTAGAGGATTAATCCTCAAGGGTCCCTGACATTCGTAAAATTCATGCTCTTGTGCAATCACTTCAAAAAGTGTCACTTGGTCTTTCCTCGTATCACCATGGCTTGACCTGTCCCAGCCTTCTTTATGAATGGCAGGAAAGCAATGGAGGGAAAAAACAAGAAAAGATGTCAGGAGGTCTGCATGGGTGAGCAAGGAGCTCCTATCTGAAATCAAACATGAAAAGGAAGCATGCAAGAGGTGGAAGCAGGAGCAGATGACCTAGCAGCATAAAGCTGCTTTTCGATCTTGCAGGGACAGGGTTAGAAAAGTGAAGGCCAACCTGGAGTTGAGTCTATTAAGGGATCTGAAGAGAAACAAGAAAGGATCTACAATTGCATAAACAGTAAAAGGAAGACTAAGGGAAACATGGGCCTGCTGCAGAATGAGGCAGGGTACTTGGTGACAAATGACACAGAAAATGCTGAGGTACTCAATGCCTTCTTTTCTCCAGTCCTTACTCGCAAGACCAGCCTTCAGAAACCCCAGGCCCCTGAGACCAGAAGGAAAGTCTGGAGCAAAGAAAACTTACCCTTAGCAGAGAAGGACGACGTTAATGAGCACTTTAACAAACTGGAGGTATGTAAACGCATTGAGCCTCACAGGATGCATCCGTGCATGAGTGCTGACCGAGCTGGCCGAAGGGAGAGATTCTTGAGAAGTCGAAGAAAACAATCATCACTTCTATCTTCAAAAAGGGAAAGGAGCATTGGGGAACTACAGGCTGATCAGCCTCACCTCAGTTCCTGGGAAAGTGATGGAGCAACTAAACCTGGAAACCATTTCCAAATACATGAAATCGTGGTCAGCCAACCTGATAGCATTCTACAAGGACACTGTCTTGGTGGATGGGGGGAAAGCAGTGGATACTACCGTGGTTTTTTTGTTTTTTTTTTTTTTAACTTGTTTCCTGTGCAACCTGCTCTAGGTGACCCTGCTCAGGGGGGTTGGACTAGATGATGTCCAGAGGTCGCTTCCAACCCTACCATTCTGTGATTATGTGATTCCGTGATTCCGTGATACTGTTTACTTTGACTTTAGTAAGGCCTTTGACATTGTCTCCCACAGTATCCTCATAGACAAGTTGACAAAGTGCAGGTTAGATAGGAGTTTAGGTGGACTGAAAACTGGCTGAACTACGAGTCCCACAGTGTTGCAATTCATGGAACAAAGTCCAGTTGGAGGCCAGCAACTACTGATGTACCTCAGGGGTCAATACTATGGCCAATACAGATTAACATCTTCATTAATGACCTGGACACTGGGATGAAGTGCACTCTCAGCAAATTCGTAGATGTTAAAACACTAGGACGAGTGGCTGATACACCAAATGGTTGGGCAGCTATTCAGAGAGACCTCAACAGGCTGGAGAGTCGGGCAGAGAAGAACCTCATGAAACACAGCAAGAGGAAATGCAAAGTCCTGTAATGGGTGAGGAATAACACTGGGCTCCAGTACATGCTGAGGGCTGACCAGCTGGAAAGCAGCTCTGCAGAAAAGGACCTTGGTGTCCCAATGTACAACAAGATGAACATGAGCCTGCAATGCACTCTAGCAGCAAAGAAGGTCAACAGCCTCCTGTGCTGCATTAGGCAAAGTATTGACAGCAAGTCAAGGGAGGTGAGTTTTCCTCTCTACTCAGATCTGGTGAGACACATCTGGAGCGCTGGGTCCAGTGCTGGTCTCCCTAGTACAAGAAAATTATGGAATGAGTCCAGTGAAGGGCCATAAAAATAATTAAGAGACCGGAGCATCTTTCATACAAGGAGAGGCTGACAGCCTGGACAGGGCTTAGGAGGATCTCATCTGTGTGTATAAATAGCTGAAGGGAGATGATGGAGCCAGACTCTTCTCAGTGATGCCCTCTGACAGGACAAGAGGCAATGGTCAGAAATTTAAAAAAATGAAACTCGGTCTGAACGCAGGAAAGCACTTTTACTGTGAGGGTGGCACTGGCATAGGTTGCCTATGGAGGTTATGGAGTCTCCATCTGTGGAGACATTCAAAACCCAACAATACGCAGTCCTGGGCAGGCGTGAGCAGGGGGGTTGGACTAAAAGGTTTTGAGAGCTGCCTTCCAACGTCAACTGTTCTGTGATGTTCTGTGAAAACACAGGAAATGTCACACCACTTTGCATTTACACATCTGAAGTATTGGAGTTCTGATACCTCCCTATCTCCCATCTTCTAAGGATGTGCTAGGGTTAGAAAGGAGAGAGAAGGGCTGCAAAGCCAAACAGAGACAGGGAGCAATATTTGTAAGAAGAAAAAATGGAGAGAATGGTGCTTTGCAACTTGTAGAAAAGAAGAGTGAGTGGAGAATTGATAAAGGTCCAGAAGTTCATGAATGACGAGACAGTAACTTAGGAGTGACTCTTTGCCTTTTCTCACAACATGGGACTTCCTGACTTCATAAACGAAGTTATGAGGCAGCAAGATTAGAACAAACATAAAATAACACTATTTCTGATAATATATCTTCAAACAGTGGAGTGTGCTCTATAGTGAGCAAGTTACAGCTTGGCAACTGATAACGCATTTTTGGTAGGTCTAGGGGTGCTTACACAGCCAACACCAGTAAGCATGAAATAAGAGACAGTGGACAGCGGGGGAAAGAGGAAAGAGAGAAATATCACTTATCTGCTCACAAGAAATAGAATTTGACACGAGCAGAAAAGGCATGCTCAGGAACCTGAAATTTTAATCATTATGGATAAGAAAGAGGAACAAATTGCACAAAATGGGACCTAGTCATAGATTTTCATATCAGATTATGATGAAAAGATCTGGTTTCTTAATGTACAAAAAACCGGCCAATTTTATCACATAAATCCTGGACTGGCTATATTTGATGTCTAAAACTCAACAAACATTCATATATTTCTTTCTCTGGATGGATCTGCAAAGTTTCATCCAAGCAATGTGTGTGGAGAGCCAAATTAAAATCTATTTTAAATTGGCAGGCTCTTGCAGGAATTTGCCCTGAAGTAAGAAAGCAGAGGTTGTTCCAGATGAAGCAATGATTAACTTGTATATGTGCACAAGAACATTACCTTTCTAGCTTTAAAATGCAAGTAAGCTTAATTACAGATTCCATACATGATTGCGCTACAGAGTTTTATCACTAAAGAGGACTGAAAGTTTCCTGCTGCTTTGCACTCGTTTGCATGATATCATTACAATCTGCCCAACAATACTTATTTTCTGAACTTACTGGAAACTTTGAGCTTTCATTCATTCTCAGGCATTGCCTGTTAGCTAGTAATAGCCACAATAAGCAAGCATTCAAAACTGTGAACTGCACTCAAAACTGCAGAGAGCAGCATGTAAAAGCCTGATCTGCCGTCATTTGTACCAGTGCCATTCTCATTCAGCCCTGTCGTATACCTGCCTGCTACTCAACTGCCACCAGTGACAAAACCTGTGCCAAGGGTTTATTGCCACATTTATTTGCTACCCGTGCCAAAACATTAAGCCAGACTCCATATGTACTGCACCAGTAGGCAAAGCTGTCTCACACAAATTTATTTCAGAAGGTCATTATTTGAGCTGCCAGGTGAAGTATCCCAAAGTAAGAATAAAGAGTCATGTATAAGCTAAACGCTTTATTCAAATCCTTTTGTCTGCATACAACTTAAACACAGAGAGATGAGTCCAGACCGCAGAAAGAAGCTGCTTCTTGAATGGATCACACCTGGATCATGAAGAAGTCTTTTATGTGTAGGACCCTGCTTGATGTGCTGAAGAATATGGAAAGCATATGCTGAATGAATCTGGGTGCTACAGACATAAAGAAGAGGGTGTCCTGATAAGAATTGTCACATGCTGTGCAGGGCATTTGTCTACACGTCAGAAGTTCTTAACTTTGATAAGGTCTGTTACAGACATTAACAGCTTCCATGTAAAATTCAGGTCCCTATCTAAAAGAATAAGCATGCTTGGCCATTGCAAAATAATGTATCAGCAGAAATATTTCGATGTCAGCAATTAAAAAACTTCATTAAAAAAAGGAGAGGAGAGGAGAGGAGAGGAGAGGAGAGGAGAGGAGAGGAGAGGAGAGGAGAGGAGAGGAGAGGAGAGGAGAGGAGAGGAGAGGAGAGGAGAGGAGAGGAGAGGAGAGGAGAGGAGAGGGAGAGGAGAGGAGAGGAGAGGAGAGGAGAGGAGAGGAGAGGAGAGGAGAGGAGAGGAGAGGAGAGGAGAGGAGAGGAGAGGAGAGGAGAGGAGAGGAGAGGAGAGGAGAGGAGAGGAGAGGAGAGGAGAGGAGAGGAGAGGAGAGGAGAGGAGAGTGAAGAGAAGATTTCAGTTGGAAGGGACCTACAGTGATCATCTAGTCCAATTCACTGACCACGTCAGGGCTGACCAAAGGGTAAAGCATATTATTGAGGTAATTGTCCAAATCCCTCTTAAACATTGACAGACTTGGCGCATTGACCACCTGTCTAGAAAGCCTGTTCCAGTGTTTGACCACCCTCTCTGTAAAGAAATATTTCAGTGTCAAGTCTGAACCTCCAAAGTAATAAAAATAAAATAAAACATAAGTATTTTGGTTGAAGTTGACTACCTTCTAAAAAAAATCATACACAAGCAAGCAGCTAACATTACATAAAAATTAAGAATGAACAGTTCAAGTTATAAAGTACTGAAACATTATAAGCAGAAGAAAACACTTTTAATGGGTAGTATACAGACGTTTGCCTATTAGAAGGCATTACCTATCTCATTTAGAAAAAGTCTTCTCATTATTCCAGTCAAAAGTGCATGTTTAATTTTTCACCATATCCCTTTGTTACGTTTCATCCTTGCCATGTGTATCCTTAAAAACATTTGCAGTAAGTACTACGTTTTTGTTCATAGTATTATGCTTTTGAGTTCTGTGGAAGAGAATAATAGAATTATAAATTCAAGAATGCAACTGAACCCATTTCTCTTTTTGGGACATCCTCAATTGTTGGAGTATTTTGCATCAAATGGACACCTGACAGTAAGTTACAGTTCTATTCTCTTTCTCTTTTCCCATCTATTTATGTTAACATCATGTATGTGATCCTTCAAATACAAGTCAAAATATTGCCTTAGTCCCACATCTAAACTGAGTCATAGAATCACAGAATGATTTGGGTCGGAAGGGACCTTAAAGGTCATCTAGTTCCAACCCCCCTGCCATGGGCAGGGACACCTCCCACTAGACCAGGCTGCCCAAAGCCCCATCCAGCCTGACCTTGAACACTTCCAGGGATGGGGCATCCACAGCTTCTCTGGGCAACCTGTTCCGGTGCCTCACCACCCTCAGAGTACTATTTAATCTAAATTTCTCCTCTTTCAGTTTAAAACCGTTACCCCTCGTCCTATCACTACACTCCCTCATAAAAAAATGGTAAAGCAAATTTTACGATATGGTCTATAAAACAATCTATAGAAAACAGAGGAATAGTTATGTACATGTGCATTTGGGATGATCTTTTGACTGCATAATCCTTAAGATTATGTAAAATTAAGATCCATAAAATTCCATTAATGTTCATTAATAATAATAATTAATAAGACAATACAATTGTGTAATTACAGCATTACAGTCCTGTAATGCTAGGAAAGATTTTAGGCTAAAAATAACTTCTGTGACTCTCAGCTACTCCTCTTTGAAAAAGTCTGATTCTTCCATCTCACATAATTGAATATTTTGACCTATTTTTGAAAATTCCAATCCTCTGGCACGTTCCTTTCCAAAATACCTAGCACAGCTTCCCTTGATCTTTCCTGGTAAAAGGCAGAGCTCCTGCAACAAACTTGCATTGCATGCAAGGGGCTTTATTTCTGTTTCCTGAAAAGGTAAAGAAGCTGAGAGGAATGCAGCCTGAACTGGTGATCAACATATGTGTGCAGGACAAAGTTCTGAGTAATTAAAAAATATATCAGCAATAATAGGTAGGAAGTTATGGCAGATTATGTGGGAGAGGAAAAGAAACCTAAATAATGTGTTGTAATCCGGAAGAAAAATTGTTTTACTAAGGTGAGTATATTTTTCTCTCTCTGTACCTTCCCCACATTAAAAAAAAAACAAAAACAAAAAACAAACAGAAAAAAAAAACTGAGAGAAAATAAGCATCCTCAAACTAGATACCAATGTTTCCACTGCTAAAGAGAAGGACCAAGTAATGGAGCCAATACCAAACCAGTAATCTTTCCTTCTCCCACGAAACAGCTATCTCATGCCGTCTGTCTCATTTCTCCCCGAGTCCTCACCCGCTGCGTGCAGTAGGCAGGAGACTGCACCAGGAATATATCAGGGCACTATTTCATCTTCCAGAGTTTGAAAGTATTTTGGAAAACATCCAACAAAAGTTGCAATGCAAAGTGGTGAAACACCTCTTAAGAAAGCATAGGATGAACAGAGAAGATCTGGGGCTCAAACAATCATTTCAAGACTGGTTCATAGCCTGTCCTGGGAGTTACTCACAGGCTGGGGCCGCACTACTGAGATCCTGGCCTGCCTTTCAAATCATGAGAGAAATAGCATTGTTTCTGAAAATAAACTTTGATGTCCCACACATGAAGGAACTGACCCATTGACCCATTTATTGCAGAAATTCATAACTATCACTGTCATGTATGGAGCCCATAATGGTATCTGGTTCTCATTTAGCCAGCTCATGCGAAAATTAACTTTAATGGAAGTTAAGATGTTAGCAAGGGTACGGGAGGGAAAGAATAAGATTTTGTCTTGATTTGCTTCTGTGCTTGTAGACAACAGATAATCATCCCCAAGGGTGCTGTGTGAGGCTGGAGTCTGCTAGGAAAGTGGGCAAGTGGACTGACAGCCGAGAGGGTTTTACCTGCAATATGCAGATGGTCACTAGGGCGTGAAGAAGACAGTCATGAGGTGGGCATCAGGCAGGCGCTGATTTCATGTTGGTGTTCTCATAAGGCATTGCAGGCTCCTGTGCATACTAGTGAGTCCCAAATGGCTGGGAAACTCCATGAAAAGCACCCTGGAATTTCCAGCCGGCTTCCCTCCGCCTCCTCCCTCCACTGCTGCAGACATCGATGGGCAGGAGATAAGGATGAAGTTTAAGCGCTCTTCCGGAGAAGCATCTGCACATGCAGCTGTACAGAAGATACTGAAACTAAGATAAGAACATTAAGAATTACTTTTTTCCATTCTACTTTTAACTTCTTATGAATGCAGTAGTTTTCGGGCGTTATGATAAAATGTAGTTGTTGGATTTTTCTGCTGCTGAGTGACAAATTTGACACTCTGAGTCAAATTAGATTAATGAAATAGGCCTGTTCTGTTGTTTACAGTTGTTTGGGCTTTTTATTAGAAAAAGTCAAGTGATAGATGTTTCCCAATGCATCTTCTTTGGCTGCAATGGTGCAAGCTGCAGCAACAGCAAAAGCTGTTTTTATAACCTTCCACCTAGCAGTTCATTTCAAGAGATTGGACTCCAGTTACAACATGCACTGACTTAGCTTGAAAAAAACAAACCCCACTGGATTTCACCCATTGCTGATATGAAATACTGTTGGTGTTTCAGCAGCTTGCCAGTGGAGGGTGTGTTGAAAAGGGCTAAATGCTTTCCACAGTTATTGTCTGGGCTCAACTGTTAACAGCAAACTTTTGTGGTATCTAGAACCAAACTTATTTAAAAAAAAACATAAAAGAACTGTTCAGTGGGAAATAATGATAGACTGAGTTGTCAGTAATCTCAGGATATACTGAGATGACTGCAGATTCTTATCTTTGGAAAGCGTTTTAATCCTTGTCTCAGGTATTTGTTTTGAAAGATGCAGGTACTACACTCATTTCAGCCACCATTATCCTTTTTTAGATAAGATTAACTCTTCAGAAGAACGAACTGTCCAAAAATTACAGCATGCTATGTCATTCTTCTGAAACTATTGAGCAAGGACTTCCAGGAACATAGGATTTTATATTCAGAAGTGGAACTGATCGCTGTTGGTACTTTCTTTTGTAGAATTTTTATTTGCTTTCTCAAATCACTACATTTCTTCTTCCACATAGAGTTTGACTGAGAATCAGCATTTTTCACATTAACATGTCTAAATTCAATTACAGAAAGATCTGCAAAGCCGGTACTTGGAACTGAGCTCAGTGGACTTGTGATGCACTGAACAGTTCATTCTAGTTTTCATAACAGATTCTATCTCTCCTGAACCAACTGTACTCGCTACTCTTGAAAACTCCCGCATTCCACCATTGTTGTTGACACTGTCCTAAAAATATTCCAGACTGCAGTTATTGTTTGAATATATTCTAGTGCTCTCGAGTTTAAATCTTGCACAAAACCTGATAGCATCAAAGATACTTTGAACAGATTTCCCTTGGCCTTGAAGTCAGGTATTGAGTTAATTTAAATTAAGATTAAAATCAACAAGAGCTTAGGTCAGTTACAGAGCAGTGCAGGAATCAGACTACGAGACCAGGGGACCGTGAAGGGGAAACACGTAGGGAACAGAATCTCCATATGTTGATGTTGCTACCCAAAGAAAAATACACCTCGGTCGCGGTGGTGGATTTGTACCCCTCACTGATTTGAGGAAACACGAACAGATCCTTTCGTGCAAAAAGCACCTGGGCTGCACTAGTAGCGTTTGCTCCAGATAGCAACAGTCCTCAGTTTTCCAGGACTTTGAACACTAGTGGGTTTTACTGGAGTATAAGCTTTGGGAAGAGGAATTGAATCAAACTTCGGAGGACCTCGAGAAGAGCTGTAGATTAGCCGTAAAAGTTAATGTGTTTATCAGGAAAGAGTTCACTCTGAGGATTGTTATCTGCAATGAGCAGCAAGCAGGGAGCAGAGATACCTGATCTCGCAGCCCAGTAAGGCACCTACAGCACGTCATCTGAAAAGAGACATAAAGGAAGGCTTTAAATTTTGTGCTTGCTCTAGGAAGATCATATTGTTTGTTTTCTTCACTTCTCCCAATTCTTTTATAAGCATCAGCTATTTCGAATGTACCCTCCAGAATAGATATATTTCCACTTTAACTTCACCTGCATTAAATGAAGGGTGATTTCAATCTGACTAACAGCAAAGACTTTTCACGCAAGCCCGCTGTGATTCTTTAAACGAGAAGACGAGGCGCCTTAGCAAGTGCCCGGCTCTCTGAAGCATTGCTTGAGGCTGTCCAAGGAGGAGCAGAGGCTCTTCTACAGGAGCAGGCTGGTGTCAGAGCTGTCGCTGCAGGGAACAAGAGAAATTGTGTCTTCCAATGACAAGCAATAGCCGGGCAAGCCTCCAGCATTTGGCAAGATAAGTGGAAGCACATTTGGATTCTGATGGGTCTCAAAGGGGTTTTAATAAATGAGAACTCCTGAAAATTTGGTTCACCAACCAGCCAGGTTTGATCTAAACGAACTGAAATATCAAGAGTAAGATTTGCTAATTCTCACAAAAGAAACACATACATTGAATACTTTTTACAACTTACCCCAAGAAATTGTGTCCCCCAGTGTGTGAAAAATGGGATGTTTTAAGGCATCACAAACTGCACACACATCTTTCTACATTGTGTCAGGGACAAGGAAGTTTTTCCATTGCAAACGCACAAAATAAAGTTATTTGTGTCTTGCAGTCAGCACGAGATGAAGGACAAGCCAGTGATATTGTCTGGCTTTCGTCTGTGTTCCTGTCCAGCCTCTTTCTTGTTTTTTTAGATTTGCTCTTCCACAGGTACCTGCCTCTCTGCAGTAATAAGCATGAGCAAAAATGGGTGCCAGATGACCTAAATGCATAAAAATAAGGACAGGGTGCAAGAATTTAAGCTTTCTTCTGTTTTTTCCACCTGATGTTCTTGACATGGTGCACCAGAAAAGAAACCGCCAGGGTGTCAGCAGCAGCCAGAGAGCACTGCCGGTCTTTTCCTCCTGCACAGTGAGACCACACCATGTGTTGCCACCTTCTGCATCAGCAGCTTCTTCTGGTTTTGGGTCAGCATTGTGACCAGTGCTTCATCTGAATCCTGCATAAGGAGACAGAGCATGCACGTGATCAGCAGCCCTAAAACCGACTGCACCACATACTAGAATAATATATTCTGGACTCTGCGTCAGATTGTACTGTCAGAGTACCTGGCTGCCCAAATGGAGCCAAGTGAGAATCAACTGGGATAAGCAATAAACATTCTTTAAATGTATAAAGCATATTAAAGGAAGAACTCTGGCTTTTGAACCTGAGATCAAAGAGTAGGAACTTGAATTTCCCAGGCACTAAAGGGACAGATATACAGTCCTGAATTTTTCAGTTGAAATGTTTTTGCTCATAAATACGGTTAGTAAAACTAGATAAAGTTAATTAAAAATAATTCAAAGTTGCTCCACAATAGCAGCTACAGCAGCAAGAAGACCATGCCTTTATATTTGGAAGTTTTCTCACTGCTTCTCCTTTTAAGTCTTACCTTTCTATATTATTCACATTTGTAAAGTAACTCTGTAATGCTATTGATATAATTCTTTCCATCTTTTTTATCTGCAGAGTGGATAAATTTTCGTGTTTTCCCTCCATTTATTTGCAGTCCCAGATCACAGTGCTCTATTACTCACTTCAGAACGTAATGCAGGAGAAAATCAAGTATTAAAGACCATTTAATGGGATGGAATGCAGGAATTTACAGCCCTGGAGGTGTCTTTAGGCTGGGACAACAATCCTTCAGTATGAACGTGCAGCTGCACCTAATTCCTCCAGCCATGCGTAGCCCTGAAGATCATACAATTAAGATGTGACTCCCATGTTGGTAAATACACATTTTATTGTTAACTGGCTTTTCTGTTTGAGGTGATAGGAGAGATCACGCTGAGATGTTTAGCCAGCTTCTTGAAACCTATGGCTAGAACCTGCTATCATGATAAACTGGAAGACACCATAGTTTACGCTTTCAGCATTGTAATCCATCCTGACCTCCAGCGCATGGCAATAGGAAGCTCCATTTTTGTGGGCAATCACCTGTTTGGTGCTGAGAACCTTCAGCACAGAGCAGAACGGAAGTCAGCTGCTGACAGAAAAAATCGCTCTCCAAAAATTAATGCCTATGGGAAATAAAATATGCCAAAGCTGCTACCCAGTAGTGGGCAGCTTCCACACCATGCCCTGCAGCTCTGTCACAAGCAAGGGGCATTATATATCACTCTAAGCAAAGAGCTTTAATGCTCACCCGGTGTTTTTATGCTCTTGAGCGTGTGTGTGTGTGCACACACACGAACGCATCTGTATGAATGGGTTCTATAGAAATAGACACATAAATACATGCATATTCATATTCCATAACAAATTGTTGCTATACATACATATGAACATATATAGACTTATACATTATTATTATTATATACACTCATTATTATTTTACCCTGGGTAAAATGTCAGACGCATCGTTCATATTTTTGGATCCAATGAAATCAGATTTTAAAAGTGACTTCAGTGCACCCCTCAAAATATTGCATAATCAATATCCTCTACTATCCTGGAAGACTAACGTAGCAGTTAGCCTGCTTTCCCTGCTCACTCCCAAGTTGGAGTTGTTTTACTTCATATAAATTATATGCACGCAGAAAATGAGAGAACTTGCAGAGCAGGGGCAGTTTCTGCCTGTGCAGGGCTGCTTTGAGACAGTTGACTCCATACCTTAAGCATCACAGATTGAGACTAAATCTAAATACATTTTTTCTTAGGTTTAACCAGATGGTTACCGCTAGCTGGCAAGTGTCCTGACTTACTGACTGTGCCAGTCCCAGCCTCTCAGGGAGGTCCCATGGAGGCATCACCATCCGCTGGCACCAGCCTCTGCCCAGTGCTCCTCCGGGCACTCATCCAGTGTGGGGCCAGGAGCAGCTCTGGGAGGGCTTCGACTGGCCTCTTCCACAGGAGGACACAGCCATTTCAGTGTGAGAACAGGGACAAACTACATGGGGATAAAGTCCCCAACGGACTTCTTCAGAAAAAATAGCATCTCCTTAAGTTAATACTCTGCTGTCACTAGTTAAGATGTTGGACTAATGAGTAGCAGCTTCATGGATGTCAAGTAGGGATACTCCAGGGAATACAGGGAAATAAAATGGCTTTGAATGCCTGAGTAACTGAAAAGTTGAAAACCGGCTAAATTTTAAAACTGATCATTTAAGTTCACACAGAGCTGAGCTGAGAAGTGTGATACAGCCAGGCACAGGCATTGAAAAAGCTGAATCAGCTCCAGCTCTCCCATCCTAGAGACACCAGCAAGGTTACAGTTCCCTGTGTTTCACCTTGTTAAATTACCGTAATGCTCTGCTTTCCCCATAAATTACGTTCCACCGTGAAAAATGGAGCACAGCTTCCTTTAACTCGTTACATCAATAAGGGGGTTAGTCTTTTTTTTTTAATTTAATATATTTATTCAATTAGCAAACAGAATTCATATGAAAACCATTATTTCAACCTATATGTATTCAAATTATTAAAGTATTTAAATCACCAACTGTAAAGCTTTCAGAAGTGAAAATGATAATTTCTCCAAAGTTCCAATTTCATTAAATGAAAAATTAAATCACAATTGCAATGACATATTCAAATGTTTTTTTTAATCAAAGAACAGCAATAAGGTTGTCAATAATTGGTCAATAATTGGTTGTCAATAATTGTCAATAAATATATCAATAATATTATCTATGTGTAGAGAAAACTTTCCTTTTCAGAAGGTAGCCGTGCCTGGATGAAAAATGTTTCAGCCTTGGCTTATTGAAAATGTTAGGCCTCATCAAACATACATGGAACAACATAAGCACCGTGTAGCTGATACAGGCGGACACGGGAGCCCTGTCCCTCTCCTGGGACTAGTTGTTCACAATCTCCCACGGACCTGATTATGGGACAGTGACCTGAGGAAAATAAAAATAAATAAATAAACACAAGTAAATGCAAAAAAAATTAAGAAGAGCGCTGTGGAAGTAAAATATTTTTAAAGGGAGAGGAGAAGATTATTGTTTTAGAAACTTATGTTGTGTCTCTGTTTTGCGTTTGGGTTTCAAATGTCTTCCAAAATACACTCATGATTTCATGCATAATCAGTGTGACATGAAATTACAGTGACTGCTGATGCAAATGAGGTAATTGTGCATGCCAATTATGTGTTACATGCCTGTTGCATTGTTTGAATAACCAATTACTGAATTTATAGAGACAAGCATGTTAACTAGGAATGCATATTAGGCACATAATTACCACCACTTAATTCAGAAAATCAGGCAAAGCAGAATTTAGCTGGGGGAATGGTTATGAATCTTGGCATTTTTCCTAGGCATAAAATCCTAGTTTCATTATATGAATTTCTTGCATTTATACCAGCTTATGCCCCAAAGTGATTTAGAAAATTAAATAAACTCAGTAAAATCAGGCACGTGCCTAGCTAAGCATATAAATGGTCATTTTGATTACTTTGGCACTCCTCAAGTTTTCTGGGCAAATCTTGAGGAAGCAGAGTTATCTGTGGAGAGCTCTTCATTCTCTACTGAACTTTGGTGGCCTCACTGGCAGACTAAGCAGTCCCACATACTGTAGGCCAGAGAAGGGAGTGAAGAAATCGAAATTTTAGCCAGAGCGATGCCTGATGCATTCTACCTTCGGATGCTTGGTGGCCTTCGACTGCCAGGCTGCATTTTTATGCCCAGTCTGAGACATGGTGTCAGCCGGTGCCACGACACCACCCGCACAGTGGTGGTAACTCCCGGATCATCCAGAGTCTTACAGAGTGCTTTGACCAGTGGCTGGTCTGGATGGACTCATCGGTGACTACTAAGTCTCAAAATGGCATGCGTATGTAAAACCTCAATTCTGTTATTCCATTTGCTGCAAATGAAGCCAGAATACGCACTTGTCAACTTGAAAAGCAAAAGCTTGTGTTTAACTGTTCGTGGTGGTGGCTTTGTCTGTAGTTCCAATGCTAATTAGGTATTGATAATTCTTAAACAGAGATGTCAGTATAAAGAGAAGATCCAGACCAACATATTTTATAACTTTATAATCTATTTATAGATCATATTTTATAAAATAGGTATTCTATAATTGTTTCAAATCATAAACTAGATATTTTACAGACATTTATAACTATTCCAAGTGATAAAATCAATAATTTAGTTCTCTGTAAAGAACTCTCAAACAAAGTTCACAGAACTGGCAAGACATCTCTTCCAGACCAATTCTCGCAAATTTGTTTTTTCCCCACTGGGGATGTATCATTCCTTTCAACTGAGCTGCTTGTGTGTGTAAGGTTATGTGTGCAAGTCATGAGGGTAAGTCATGTATTTAGGAAAATAATAATCAGGCCTGGAGGTCCTGATTATAGCCAAATTGATTGGGCTGTTAGAAGTTTATATTTTTCATGTTTGTAAAACCAAGAGAATATGTTAGCAAAAAATATCTCCCTGGAATAACTAACAAGGTGGAAGGACTTGGGATCAATCCTTTAGCCCCCGTGGAAGGCTCAGCAGAGGAGGCCTGAAGTACATTGCCTAAGCTGTCCTCTTTTCTGCCCCGGGGGTTGACAGCATATGCTCCCGCGTTTCAGCACTTGAGATTCATGTTGCGCAGTTCTGTTGGGAATGCTGGTGGGCTCCCAAAGATGTGGAAACAGTCCAGTTCTCCCTTTAAAAACAAAACAAAACAAAACAAAACAAAGCAAAGCAAAGCAAAGCAAAGCAAACCAAAACACAACGCCCAAAACACTCCACCTTCCCCTCTTCTTTCCCTTCCCCTCCTCTCCTCTGTCCCCAAAGGAAAACACGTTGGGTCTGGTTAGCTCAAATCCTAATTTCGTCTGTATGCAAATTAAAGGAAACAAGGAGTCACCCAGGCTTACCGTGGTTTCAGAAAAGAGTAGTCATCTATTTTGAGTTTCTTTAACAGTCAATCTGTTTTATTCATTCAAGTCCATATTTGACGTCAGTTCCCTCTCTTTATGACAGGATTTAAGACCTTAACACTTCCCCCTGTGATACATCTCTCTTCACTACAGCTTTCTGATGAATGTACTCACATTAAGCCCATAGCAATTGCTTGCAAGCTCTGTGCAGCCTTAGGATTGCTGCATCCACTTCAGACTTGTAGAACATTTGTGTGCTTAAAAGCTACACTTTTTCCAGATCTGTGAGTTTGCTTTCATAAAAGACAACATCTTTCCTGACAGACCTTGTGTCACTGCATATTCCTCCATAGACCTAATGAAGCATTTTTAATGTTGAAAAGCTCCTATTAAAAATGGGAGTATGACAGAATATTTTTTTCCATAGGTAACTGCCATTTTTTCTTAATTCTCTTGTAGAAAAATGAGAAATGAAATCTAAAAATATTTTTTTCTTTTTTTGACAGCATTTTGCATTGGTGTATTTTTCACAAAGACAGTATTGTTTTAAATGTGAAAGATCAGATTTCAGGTAAATCTTCTGAACACTTGTAAAGTGCCACTCTGGTAAGTCAGTATATAGTTCTTGGTTTTGTCATTTGGCAGCTTTTCCAGACTGGGTTTTGGTTAGAGAAGTACAGGCATCTACGTTTACCCAGCAGTGCTGCCTTCATAAAAATATGCAAGGATTACATGTAAACATCTGTCTCTTGCTTGATTAAGATCTCTGGTTAGCGCTATTTATTTGTAGTCATGTATTTTAATTAGTTCTAAATTGTAAAAAGTACTATTTCAAGCAATAGAGAAAGTAGCAAAAATGGAAATGCTTAATGAAACTTACTTTTTTCAGTGTCTTGAGGTTTCACAAACCTCAGACTTCTCTTTTACATACTACTGGCTGATGCAGAATTACATTGATTCATGTCAGTCTTGTGGTGTTTTGCAACTTCTTTCATCTGTTCTCAAGTGAACCCGTGTAAAAGTTTATGAACATAAAATTGCAAAGGAAAGTTAACTTCTCTCATTCAGTCTTTCTTCTGGTATGAGTTTTGAACAAAAACCCCCTAACCAAATGTAACCTGAACTATTTGCCTGTTTGCTTCCGTCTGTGACGGCAAAATTCAACTTTTTCAGAAGAAGAAAAAGTTGATGAAATTCAACAGCAGAATTTTTTTCTTATACACATTATTTCTTTTCATTTTCATAAAAATTTATATTAATCCTACATATTTTTTAAAGTCTACACTGGAACTCAATGTTTGCATTTTATGCCTATTGTTTTAGTTATTTCCTTTTTTAATATACTTTATTTATAAGATTTCATTTCTTTGTTTTCTTTCTCATGTTGATTAGAAGTGAATTTCTCGTATAGTGGAAACTCCTGACATCTACCTGCCATGCCTTACGAAGAACTCCTGTATCATGTTCGTGTTGGGGTGTCCCTAAAAGCGATGCTGTCTCAATACTCAATAGACAGGGCTGGACATTTTGTGAGAGGTTTTTATCCTACCTGCCATTAGCCTAGTCCAGTACAGCAGGATGGGATATAAGTGCCTGGGGAGAGCCTGAGCTCTTTGCAACTGTGGAAGACTTTGTAGTGGCAAAGAAAGCAGGGAGATAAATGGACATTTAAGGATAGTCGCTTGCACTGATCAAATGGCTGCCCATCATACAACGAGCTAAAGATTTTTCTGCTCTCTCGGGCCGCAATTTACCTGTATTTCTGGAAAACTGTATGAGAACCTCAAATTTCAGGTGGTAGTTGTTCTGTTACTGTTATTTGTGCCCCAAGTAGTACTGAAGCTTTAAAGCAGGTCTTGAGGGGAAGGCTGCTTCTGTGTGGAGGGGAGAGTTAAAAGGCTTATGTACTCTGTAGGTGATGTTCCTACAGTAAAGGAGACGAAGGTGCAGTTCTAGGCTCTGGAGATCTAGCAATCCTCTGCCCTCAGGAAAGAGGACTTTGCGTCAGGGAATGTGGTTCACGTTGTCCATTTTTTGCTATCTGAGCTATTAATAAAAATATTTTGTTGTGCCTTTTAACAACTAATTACACTGAAGATTCCCTGTATCTAGAAGGGCAATCATATCAAAATACTCTAAAAGAGGACTGTATGGTCGTAGCAGTGTGATATCTTAGGTCGCTGTGTCTAGGTGGAGGTTAGATCTTTGTCTATATTTTTACAAATATCAGTTATGTTGGGGCTGGGAGAAGGGACTCTTCAGCCAGGTTGTCTTCTTGCTTTGTTACCGTGTGATTCAGCTGCAGTTGTTACTGACTGCTGAGAGGACCCTTCAGTACAAGACTAATTGGAAGTGAGGTATGCACAAGATAATATTCTTAAATAGGTAAATCTGCTTAACCGAAGAAGGGGAAAGCCAGCCTCTAGAGACAGTCTCTTGCACCAGCGGCAGCTTTGTTTTTTTCTTGACAGTCCCCATTTTGTTTTCTCCGTGAGTTGTTTTAAAAAGGAAGCAGGGGCCCTTCTCAGAATTGCAGTAAATGTAATTGAATTTCAAACGTTATTTTCAAACAAACAAACCATAGAAAAGTTGAGGATGGCGAAATATAAGCAAAGTTTTCTAAAATGCCGTTGTACAGGCAAACATATGTTTTGAGTTAAGTTAAGCTCATTTCTGGTAACAGTATTAACTTTGTGATGGCCATGACCAGCAGGCATATGGGGAATGGAGGGTGGCAGTTTTTATCAAATTAGATCTAAAGGAGAAGAACGTGTATTTAGGTTCTGTTTCTTTTTCTTCATGTTTCTTAGAAGGTAATCTGGAAAGGGCAAGCAGAAGCTGGGAGGGCTCGTAGAGAAATTATATTGTTTGGGGGCCGGAAAGGAGGAATCTGCTTTTGTTAAAGTACATCTTCTCAAGATGACCGTTTCTCTTTATTTCAGTTTAAAATGTGGTACTGTTATGGAAAATCATACTGCAAAGTTGTATCTGCTTTCCCTGCAAATTTTCTCCTTTGACTCAGTATTTGGGTATGACAGAGCCCCTGTGCATATGAAAGTAAGCAAAGTAGTTTTTATGCTACATTGACATTTCATATCTAGATAGTTATATTCTGTGGTTTTCTTTTCTGAAATCCATTCAGCTACAGAGAAATTCAGCAATCCATGGATAACTGCAGTGAAATAATCTTTGAGCCAACCCCTCGCCCAGTCTCAGTTACACCCTTACAACAGAAGGTGCTTCAGTGATACGGAGTAGTCATAAAAAATAGTCTTGGAGAGCCAAAGTAAAAAAGGCTTCCTGGGATTGTACACTCAGAAGAAGCTGGTATGTCACATCTCTATCCATTTGCATTGCTGATGAAAAGCACTTCTAAAGGGAGAAAATTCTCTCTTTAAGTGATTTAGAAGCAATAAATACAAGCTTCCTATGGCGCTCCTCCTTTGCACTGCCCCTCTCCCATATAGACCCATTTAAGTTGTTTTAACTGAGCAGCTTTCAGAGCAGAAGCTTTCTTGGTTCACCGCTGCGACAAGAGGACTAAACTGGGACACCTTCACTCACAGCTAAGGGAGGGTCAGCCTGAATGCTCAGTGCCTTGTAAAGCATGCATTGATTCACCACTCTTCTGCATGAGTGTAAAACAACGCTGTAACGGAATGCCTCAGTTTTATCTTGCCTTACCCCGGTGTAAATTACTGCCTTCAGCGCAAGCCTGAGAAGTGCAAGTTTGCAGTTTTCCACCCCATATAGCAGTCATCAACCACAAAGCTATGAAAGACAAGATTTTCCTCACTCTTTCACTGAAGGAAGAAGCCCACCGTACGGTGTAAGGAGAGCTGCAGGCTGGCAGCGGCGCCAGCAGAGCCAGCCCAGGCTGCAGCCCGTCTCTCACCATGGGAAGCAAATTGTCAGTCATGCTCACACTCTGTTCCAGTTCTGTGTTGAAATACAAACTTAGGGATGAATAAATTCAGATTAGTAGGGATGACAAGCGGGACAAAAGACACAAGGGACTAGTAATTTCTGCTGCAGCCAATGTCACATTAAGCAAGAGAAACAAAGTTTAGTGAGACCTAACACACAGTACTTACAGGGAAAAACAAACAGATCAAGATAGTCCTTTTTTCTTTTTTCTCTTATCTCCAATTTCATTATCTCCTTTATCAAGCAGCAAAGCAGAGATAGAAGAACACACTGAGCAAGTTTAAAGTTTTGTTTTGAACAAAATGGATTCTCTCTGCTCCACATGCGTGCTCAAGTGGCATCTTTGGACAAGGATTTTTCTTTCCAAGGAGGGAGGAATAAGATGGAGGAGGGAGTCAAAACATGAAACGTACCCACCAGTTGTAGATGAGACATTTCTGCAGGGCATGTGTCCTCATGCAGAGATGGGAGCTGCTGCATGCCTGCACCCACAACCCAGCGGTAATAGCCCTGCTAGTACGGCCATTGAAAAGGGCCCCCAGAAGGTCATGTGCCCCCACCCAAAATCATGGGTGGCTGTTCCTTAAGTCATTGTTACTGTGCCGATTATATTCTAACCTTGTTCATCATTTTTAGGAAGTTTCTATAGCCTTTTCATGAACAGATTACAGGAAGAAGATATGGGCCACACCTGCTTATACCCCTATCAAAGGTGGTGAGCATCTACACTTCAAAGACTATATATTTTCTTCCTCTTGCCAAAAGGTGCACAAGAAAGAAGAGGCAGGAGCTCAGCTCTAGACCGCTTCTGTATTCCTCCCCAGGGAGGGCATGGCTTGGTCTCCCAAAAGCCCACTCCTCCCCAGGCAGACAAGGTAGCCCCTCATCTCCTCTGTATCCAGTCTGGAGGACTCTATTCCAAGGATGACGTCGCAGGGCAGGTGAGGAAGGGACCTGGCACTGCCAACCCAGCCATTTCTCCAACAGGCATACCATGAGAGGCCAAGGGTAGGACATAAGAAGGGGACGAGCGTAGCGTGCAGCCTCCCCCTGTCTGGCTGGCTGTAGCTCAGGGGCTTCCTCAGTCACAGAAGTGTGCTTAATAGTTCTTGATGAATCAAAGGGTTACTGTCTGAGATTTTTTTAATCACCGTTTGACCTGATGTTGACTATCAGCATCCACAGCACTCCTTGGCAAAGACATTTGCAGCGTAACAGTGCATGTTGTCGGAAGAGATGTATCTGATTTGTTTAGTTTATAGCCAGTATAACCATTCTTCCTCTTAACTACCTCCCTTCCAAGCTGAAGGAACCTAGTTCCTTCTCAGGGGCAAGCTATTTCACGCCTTTCACCACTGTAGTCTTTCGCTTTCTAGATTTATTGTATTATTTTTAGGTTGGACAACCAAACCTGCATACGGTTTTTGGGCCACTGATACACCCTGTATTTTTACAATGTCATTGTAATATTTTCTGGTTTGTTGTTTATTACCTTCTTATTAATTCCAAACATTTTTGAAACAAACAGATAGAAAGCATACCCACACACTGCATAAGAAAAACCTAGATAGACCATCAGTTTGTCTTGACAGGATGTTTGTGTTATGATCCAACAGACCAAATTGCTGCTTTATATCAAGAATCATCTAGCTTCAGCAAAAAAATTAAACAAAACAGAAACAAAACAAAACCCCAAACAACTAACCCCAGCCAGCCAACCAAAACTAATATCTTTTAATCTTGTCTCCTATGTGATTTTTGTAGTATTGAAATAACATTTGTTTCAGGAGATTCAAATTTGTTTTAAATAGTTCCTACTTGCACAATTATATGAGTTTTTTAAGCTATGGAAAATGTATCTTCACCCTGATGTGATACTCAGGCAGTGTCTACCTCTCCCTCCTTCTATGGATGACTCTGGACTCTGAAATCAGTCTCTACCTTGCTGTGATGAACAGCCAGACTTTGTGCAAGAATTGTACGCACTGCACAGTGTTTCAATGGAATAAAGAAATTCCATATACTCAGTGAGAACTTTGCTAGTAGTTGTTTTGGGAGCAAGATTGATGTTCCTTCATAAAATTTATGTGACAGCTTGATTTGCATTCAACACAAGTGCAAAAATTATATTGTCATGACAGAGAGCGCTGAACATATCTTTAGGATGTGTGCAACCACAGTAATGAGTTGTATGCTTTTAAAATTAGGTATTTAATAAACCTATATTATTTCCAAACAGCCCAGTATTTATCCCACTTGGTTTCCTTGACAAATAATGTCATGCTTCTACATGCATTTTAAAACAATTTTTTTTCAGAGAGCATTTTTACTCAGCTTCACTTAAGAAAAGATCTTCTTTTACAGAGGTGAAAAAAATTTTCAGCATTTGGGTCTGAATTCTTTTACTCCTTATTGATTACAAAAATAGAATTTAGTCTTCCATGTTAGTAAGTATGAACCATACCAATCAGTTAATTTGCTGAAGTTTCCGAAGTATGTGTGAGACTAACTCAATTGAGTTCAATAAATTTATCTAACTTCATTAAAAGTCAGTTCTTATGCATGGTATATAAGTGTTTTGATAATTTCACTTTTCAGAATATTAGTGTGTCTTCAAGTGCCTTGAGCCTGATTTATTAGGTAAATGAGTTTGGACTGACCATGCTGTGTGTATATATGAACCTATGTCTCAGTCACCTCTGCTTTTTCCCTTTTAATCCTGCTAGCCAGCTTCATCCAGCGTTTGACCGAAGGTAAAAGACTGATAAATATTCAACGTTCACAAACATTAAAGTAGTCGTCATCAAGGGAGAGGGTAGAGCCTGTGTCAGGCCAATTCATTCAACTTTCACAGCCATGAAAGGATCCCCATAGGCAAAGGATGTAGAGTTCTTTTGTTACAGTGCTCATTTGTTTTACCTCAGCAGTAAAACACCAAGTTCAGCTTCATATAGCCAGTTTGGAACAAAAGACCCACATGATAATTTGGAAGGATATAAATTTTTGCTTATGGCTGTATCTCACAGATCAAATCAGCTTAGTATCACATTTCATGTTCTGAGCTCCTGTTCTGAGTGAGGCAGACAGTACTCATGACACCAGGCCAATATTAGGCTTCAATAAGATAATGAGTCTAAAATTCATCCCACTTTTCTGAACTGACTTTAGATGGAGTCATAAACGGCTATTTCAAGCAATCAGGGGGACATTTTCGGTGACAGTTGTCAGCCTTGCGTCTGCTCAAAAGAAGAAATATTAAAATGACAGAACTTTCAAATTAGCAGGTATATATGGTCAAGACAGAGCAGCTTCTGATGACAGGTCTGAGGACACAGGGCACCTGAGAGCCATTTTCTACCTCTTAACTATGTTCTCCGTTTGTGCTGCTACATCTTTGGTATAGCTAATATTTTTCCCTTATTTCTTTTCCACCAACTTTATGCGCTGAACTAGAACTCTTGCAGTGAGAGGGAGAGTATGAGAGAACTCTAGCAAATCCAGGGAGAAAAGCAGAAGGAAACAGACATCCTCAGGGGGAATGAACGATCCTTTGTAAGTGTCTGTCTTTCTCCATGGGCTACGGAGGGGTTCTGGTTTTCTAACAGAGGCACCTCACTTAAGTGGGATGAATTAGCGTATAGGCGTTTGCATATTGCTCCACACAAGGCAGCCTTTGTCTTGGTAGAAGGCTTGCCATACAAATATGTCTAGTTTTTATTGATTTGAGATTTGAGGGGCTGTCATGGCCATCATGATGATGTGCAGGTGCAAAACTACCCTGAAGTAAAGGGAACAAGAAAGGATGGCCAAGTGATCACAGCGGGAAGACAGGTACATAGATGAGGAACTAATTCACTGCTGTTTCTTCCCATCACCAGGAAAAAAAGTACTAAAACCCGATGTGAGATCAAACAAACTAAATAATATAAAAAAGACCCAAACGCAGTGATCGTCTAGACATCAAAGGGACTGGTTCTCCAGTCCCCTCGCCTTCTGCAGTGACCTATGCTCATGCAAGATGAGTGAAGAGTGGGTGGAAATGCAACTGCTCTCACGGGGTAGCCCTACACATGGCTGTATTCTGCCTCACGAAGTACAGAGCAGTGAAAAATCCAGCTCTGTTCTTTCAGCCTGAAAGCTGTGACCTTTGATGACATGTCCTCAGTGGTACTTCATCCTGTGGACTGACATGTGGGGGGAGCTGCACTAACCCAACCTTCGGTACCCCAGATTCAGATAGTCGAGAGCAGCATAAGCCTAGCATCCTGGGATCTGACAGGCTGGATGAAAAAAATGTATGTTGTGGGGTCAGCATGTCATAGAAGACATTTCTCCTCAGAGTCTCACAGCAGAGTTGCAGAAATTTTAAATATATATGTAAAAGAGTAGAGATCAGAATTGTAGAATACATTTCTTTGTGCACTCTGGAGTAAGTTTCCATTTGAGCTACACAGTGGCATTGTCTTAAAAGTACTGAGTGTTTGAAATCATACACACGTACGGTTCCAGGAAAGAAAAATAGTCTGAACATGTTTTGAGAATAGGTAACAGATTTTTTGAGGATTACTGAGATTTCTGAACCAAAATGTAGCTGAAGAGAATAATAAAAATCTCTGTAACTACACAGTCAAATTTCAGAGACTGGTTAGATGACCCAGAGGATGTTTGTGCCCTGACATCTAGTGGAGCTGTGAGCATTTGAGCTAGGTCCATGGTGCAATCCAAAGGGGAATTTTGGTGCCCAAGTCACACAGTGGAGAGGCAGCAGGATGCCACCCTATGTATCCATGCTGGGAGCTCAGTCAGGACATATTAGTTTAGGTCCTGAGGCGGTATGTCTGTGGTCAAGTAACACAGCAGCGCTTATGCAAACAGTTCCGCTTGTATATCATTATTCTGTAGAGACAGCTCGGGTATATCTGCATCTCTTGTGGTACCAGATCACTAAAAACCACCACCGCAAAACTGAAGATCCGCAGTGCCTCTTTGCTGGAGAACTGGCATAAGGAGCAAACTTTAAGATCTATTGTCAACACAAACATTTTGCTTAAATGGGCCTTAGTTGTCACAACAGCTTGGCTGCAGGCATAAATTTCTGTATGTCAATGATGCCCTGTGGGGAGCAACCTCCGAAGGCCAGAAAAACAAGAGGGGCCCATAACTTCTTGAAATGCAGCAGCACGACCCCTTGCCAGGTGTCCTAACTCATCTAGGAGGAAATGCAGAAGAGAACACTGCTGCTTGAACTCCTGTTTTTCAACCTAGTTGATGGGCATCCTTTCTTTTGAAACACAAGATTTTTACAAACGCTCTGGAAGCTGGAGTGCATGGGTGGTTTACCAGAGGAATTTACCAGTCACCTGTACCGTTAGACAACAGATCAACAAGGATTTTACGGAGACAGTGTGAAATACTCACTACAGTGTGTGCAAGGGTCTTTCTACAAAAGGGTTTTCTCCCCATTCCCTGGCTCTGGGATCTCTATGGCTGCTAAACAGGCCTGTGAAATAATTGCTGCAACTGGCTTTGGCATTACTGCGGTTATTACTTAATGTGTACATCATTGTACATCTTCCCTTTAAAAGTTTTTGCTGCCAAAAACAAATGTGCTATGGCTTGAGAGTTTGCTTTTGTGAGGTGAGTGACTGACACCTAGTGTTTAAAATCTATTCACATGGAAAAAGGGCTATATTTACTGAGAAGAGCTTCCAGTTGTTTTAAAGTACCACCCCATCAGCAGTGCTCCAAGTAGAGGGCTGAGGTGTCCCAGAAAAGTAGCATTTACAAAGATCACAGGACATATTGGATTACTAAATCAATAATCACCGTGGCCTAATAATCACCCTGTTTTCACTAATTTAATCATCTGAAGTGTGCTGCCTTTACCCCAAGCCTCCTTGTGCCATTACGACTAAGCCATAGCTCCAGAGCTGGGAGGGAGGTGACCTGCCACTAACCCGTGGGGTGGCCCTGGCAGCTCTGTGCTCCCGCAAAGCCCAGCAGTGCCCCAGTTTCTACTGCTGGGAAAGTGGTTTCCTCACCACTTTTAGTACAAGTCCGTGTGCTAGGAATATGGCAGGAGATGAACAACATAAATTCCTCAAATAGGTGTGGAATAAATACTAAATTGGCTAAAAAATACAAAAGTACAGCATTGTTCACACATTAAGGAAAAGTATAAAATCAAGAGGCTTCTGAGGTAGAAAATAGCCGCAGCTGGCATGAAGGACACAACATCTGTGGTTCCCTGATAAGCTACATGAGGTACGGGACGGGATGCAATTATTCCGTGGCTTTACCTTATGATGTATAGCGGATACAGGAATGGGATGATACCATGAAACAGATAAGCTGCCAATTAGCTGCCCGCTAGATGCTCAGAGCCAACATTTTGTCAAATTTTGACGAAATGCTGTCCTTTGTGCGAACTTTGCTCATTATAATGTCATTATAATACCAAAACACACCTCCATCCCGAAGGCTACCCGCCTCCAAGGTGCGACCACTCCCTCTTGAGTCTGCACCCTGAATTTCTCGTAAACTATACGTTTAATTGTGAAGCGAGAGAAATTTACACCAATCATGATAAAAGTATGTATGACTAAAGTCACTCAAACTCCACCTTGAAGATATGTCGTGGTTTAGCCTCAGATGGCAACAAAAAACCACGTGCCGCTCGCACGTGCCTTCCTAATAGAGGAAGGATCGTAAGAAAAGGCAAGACTCTTGGGTTGGGACAAAGGCAGTTTAACAGAACAGCAAAGGGAACAGGCAAACAACAACAACAACACGGGTAGGGGAATATACAAACGCGATTACGGAACCGCCGCTCCCCACCGCTCCCTCGCCGACCGGCCGGCCCCGGGACGCCCCAGCCCGCTTTTAAGCAGCAACTTCCTGTCCCCTCCCCCGGCAGCTCAGGGTGGGCGTGGCTCACATGGCATGGAATACCAGGGAAAATTAACCCTATCCCCACCGGAACCAGGACATTATCCACCCCTTATTCCATACCATCTATGCCATGCCCAGCAGGTTCCAATGAATTGCCACCACTTTCCCCTGTTATATATATATCTATATATATACACACATATAATGCCTTTAGTTTATGGGTCATCCCTCCAAAATGTCCGTTGAGTTCTTTTAATCCACGGCTTTGGGCTCCATCTGTTAGAACAGTCTCTCAGGGCAGGTGAGATGCTGGGTGGTGCTGGTCTGTTGCATGCTGTATTTTTCGGAGCTTGTGACTGGTGCACCTGGTGTGGCTCATGCACGCGGTCCGTGGGCTGAAGATGTAGATCTTGAGGAAACTGCTGGGCGCCAGCTGTTGAGATCAGTTCTTATCCCATCATCCCTGTGCCTTACTTGTAGTACAACTGATAGTAATTATAGCAATGAGGACATACAATGACAGTGTTACTTAGCAATTAACAGCACACAATCTGATTCATTGGCTATTCTCGCCCAAAATCAGATCCCCATAAGGTACACATCGGACTTCCCCATCCTGCCGCATCACCCACCAAGTGCACCCAGGTCCTTGGGCAAAAGCAATCCCACGGATGGGTTTGCCTTTGCCTGAGGCAGGACTAACCCAGACTGTCTTCCCTAGCATATTCTTCATGTGCACTACGGGGACTTTATCCCCTTCTACAGTACGTGGAAGTTTTGATTGGGCAGGGCCAGCCCGATTGTTAGATCCCCTGGTGTTAACTAGCCAGGTAGCTTTTGCTAAATGTGTATCCCAGTGTTTGAAAGTCCCACCACCCATTGCTCTCAGTGTAGTTTTTAACAGTCCATTGTATCGTTCTATCTTCCCAGAGGCTGGTGCGTGATAGGGGATGTGATACACCCACTCGATACCATGCTCTTTGGCCCAGGTGTCTATGAGGCTGTTTCGGAAATGAGTCCCGTTGTCTGACTCAATTCTCTCTGGGGTACCATGTCGCCACAGGACTTGCTTTTCAAGGCCCAGGATAGTGTTCCGGGCAGTGGCATGGGGCACAGGGTATGTTTCCAGCCATCCAGTGGTTGCTTCCACCATTGTGAGCACATAGCGCTTGCCTTGACGGGTTTGTGGCAGTGTGATGTAATCAATCTGCCAGGCCTCCCCATATTTGTATTTCAGCCATCGCCCTCCATACCAAAGAGGCTTCAAACGCTTGGCTTGTTTGATCGCAGCGCATGTCTCACATTCATGGATGACCTGTGCAATAGCGTCCATGGTCAAGTCCACCCCTCGGTCACGAGCCCATCTATATGTCGCATCTCTCCCTTGATGGCCTGAGGAGTCATGGGCCCACCGAGCTATGAATAGTTCACCCTTACGTTGCCAGTCCAGATCCACCTGAGCCACTTCAATCCTGGCGGCCCGATCCACCTGCTGGTTGTTCTGATGTTCCTCCGTGGCCCGATTCTTCGGTACGTGGGCGTCTACATGGCGTACTTTCACAACCAGATTCTCTATCCGGGCAGCAATATCTTGCCATAGGTCAGCAGCCCAGATGGGTTTGCCTCTGCGCTGCCAGTTGCCCTGCTTCCACTGCTGTAACCACCCCCACAGAGCATTTGCCACCATCCATGAGTCAGTGTAGAGATAAAGTACTGGCCATTTTTCTCGCTCAGCAATGTCCAAAGCCAGCTGAATAGCCTTCACCTCTGCAAACTGGCTCGATTCACCCTGTCCCTCACTGGCTTCTGCAACCCGTCGTGTAGGACTCCACACAGCAGCCTTCCACTTTCGATGCTTTCCCACAATACGGCAGGACCCATCGGTGAACAGGGCATATTTCTTCTCATTTTCTGGCAGTTTATTATATGGTGGGGCTTCTTCTGCACGCGTCACCTCCTCCTCTGGTGACATTCCGAAATCCTTGCCTTCTGGCCAGTCCATGATCACTTCCAGAATTCCTGGGCGACTGGGGTTTCCCATTCGAGTTCGCTGCGTGATCAGTGCAATCCACTTACTCCATGTAGCATCGGTTGCATGATGTGTGGTGGGGACCCTTTCTTTGAACATCCAACCCAGCACCGGCAGTCGAGGTGCTAAGAGGAGCTGTGCTTCTGTACCAACTACTTCCGAAGCAGCTCGAACCCCTTCATATGCTGCCAATATCTCCTTTTCTGTTGGAGTGTAGCGGGCTTCGGATCCTCTATATCCACGACTCCAAAACCCTAGGGGTCGACCTCGAGTCTCCCCTGGTGCTTTCTGCCAGAGGCTCCAGGTAGGGCCGTTCTCCCCGGCTGCGGTATAGAGCACATTTTTAACATCTTGTCCTGCCCGGACTGGCCCCAGGGCCACTGCATGGACTATTTCCTGTTTGATTTGTTCAAAAGCTTGTCGTTGCTCAGGACCCCATTTAAAATCATTCTTCTTCCGGGTTACTTGATACAGAGGGCTTACAATTTGACTGTAATCTGGGATATGCATTCTCCAAAAACCCACAATACCTAAGAAAGCCTGTGTTTCCTTTTTACTAGTTGGTGGAGACATAGCTGCTATTTTGTTGATCACATCCATTGGAATCTGACGGCGTCCATCTTGCCATTTTATTCCTAAAAACTGGATCTCCTGCGCAGGTCCCTTGACCTTACTTCGCTTTATAGCAAAACCAGCGTTCAGAAGGATTTGGACTATTTTACTCCCTTTCTCAAAAACTTCTTCTGCTGTGGTTCCCCATACAATGATGTCATCAATGTACTGCAGATGTTCTGGAGCTTCACCCTGTTCCAGTGCAGTCTGGATCAGTCCATGGCAAATGGTGGGACTGTGTTTCCACCCCTGGGGCAGTCGATTCCAGGTGTATTGGATGCCCCTCCAAGTGAAAGCAAACTGTGGCCTGCACTCTGCTGCCAAAGGGATTGAGAAGAATGCATTCGCTATATCAATCGTGGCATACCATTTGGCTGCCTTGGACTCCAGTTCGTACTGCAGTTCTAGCATGTCCGGCACGGCAGCACTCAGTGGTGGCGTGACTTCATTCAGACCACGATAGTCTACAGTTAGCCTCCACTCTCCATTAGATTTTCGCACCGGCCATATGGGACTGTTAAAGGGAGAGCGAGTCTTGCTGATCACTCCTTGAACCTCTAGTTGACGAATCAGCTCATGGATGGGAATCAGAGAGTCTCGGTTAGTGCGATACTGCCGCCGATGCACCGTTGTGGTAGCAATCGGCACCTGTTGTTCTTTGACCCTCAATAACCCCACAACAGAAGAATCCTCCGAGAGACCAGGCAAGGCAGACAACTGTTTAACTTCCTCTGTCTCCAAAGCAGCTATGCCAAAGGCCCAGCGGTACCCTTTTGGGTCCTTAAAATACCCTCTCCTGAGGTAATCTATACCAAGGATGCATGGAGCCTCTGGGCCAGTCACAATGGGATGCTTTTGCCACTCATTCCCAGTTAGGCTCACTTCTGCCTCCAGTACAGTCAACTCTTGGGATCCCCCTGTCACCCCAGAAATACAAATGGGTTCTGCCCCTCTATAGCTTGATGGTATTAAAGTACACTGCGCACCCGTGTCCACTAGAGCCTTATACTCCTGTGGGTCTGATGTGCCAGGCCATCGAATCCACACCGTCCAATAAACCCGGTTGTCCCTTTCCTCCACCTGGCCGGAGGCAGGGCCCCCCTAATACTCGTCATAGTATCCATTACTCACTTCTTGCAGAAATGACTTGGAAGTTCCTTCAAGAGGATCAGAAGCAAGATCAGGCCTTCTGCTTTGTCTGGGGAACGGCCCACTGGAAACTGGGGCGGCACTTTTCCTGGAGGGATCCCCTTTTGTGGTTGTCCTTCCTTGCAACTCCTGTACCCGTGTCCGCAGGATCGAAGTAGGTCGTCCATCCCACTTCCTCATGTCCTCTCCGTGATCCTGCAGGTAGAACCACAGGGTGCCTCGTGGTGTGTACCCTCTGTACTCTCTCTCTTGAGTGGGGAAATGCCTGCTTCTAATAGCTGAGATGCTGGCCCGTGCAGGTGGGGAATAGAACACATTCTCTTCAAGTTGCTGGACCTTCCGCGACAATTTCTCCACAGCTGAGACAAGGGGGGAAGAGAGACTTTCTTCATATCGCCGGAGCCGGCCAGCTACCTCATCCACCGTTGGTCCCTCTTCACCTTTCCATTCCATTACTGCCAGGGAGTTGGCATATGACGATGGTGCGCTTCGTACAAACTTCCGCCACATGGGCCTTGTGCATCGCACCTCATCAGGGTCTGTGGGTAAGTCGGCATTGTCCAAGTCATAATAAATCATCTCCCGCACGGCTAATTCTCTCAGGTACTGGATACCTCTTTCCATGGTAGTCCACTTGCTTGGCTGACATACAACATCCTCACTGAAGGGGTACCTCTCCCTCACGCCTGACAGGAGTCGTTTCCAGAGGCTGAGGGCTTGGGTCTTTTTCCCAATCGCCTTGTCAATGCCGCCTTCCCTAGACAGGGATCCCAGCTGCCTGGCCTCCCTACCCTCTAATTCCAGGCTACTGGCCCCATTATCCCAGCACCGGAGCAGCCAGGTGACAATGTGCTCGCCTGAAAGTCGGCTGAAATCTTTTCGCATATCCCGCAGCTCACTCAAGGATAGGGATCGAGTAATTATCTCTGGTTCTGCCTCTTCCTCCTGCTCTCGTGATGGCCCTGGTTCATCATCATCTCTTACTAAGCGAACTGATTTCTTTGTGTACTTCTTCTTCTGTATGGGGGCAACTGATACCGGCACGGGTTGGTTTCCTGGTTCAGTGGCAGTGTCTGCCGCAGGGGCTGCAGTAGCCGCAGTGTCCGCCGCAGGGGCTGCAGTAGCCGCAGTGTCCGCCGCAGGGGCTGCAGTAGCCGCAGGGGCCGCCGCAGGGGCTGCAGTAGCCGCAGGGGCCGCCGCAGGGGCTGCAGTAGCCGCAGGGGCCGCCGCAGGGGCTGCAGTAGCCGCAGGGGCCGCCGCAGGGGCTGCAGTAGCCGCAGGGGCCGCCGCAGGGGCTGCAGTAGCCGCAGGGGCCGCCGCAGGGGCTGCAGTAGCCGCAGGGGCCGCCGCAGGGGCCGCCAGTCTGGTTTCCATCTCTTCCCCTTGAGGGTGCTGCATAATTCTGAGCAGTGCCTGGTAGATACTGGCCAGGGCCCAGCACAGCGCGGTGAGTTGTGCCTCTCTAGAATAGCCACAGCATTTTCCCTTCAAATATTCTACCACTTTATCAGGGTCCTGTAATTGTTCAGGGGTGAAGTCCCAGACCATTGGAGGTGAGTAGTTCTCTAGGTACCTGCCCATGCTCTCCCACATGCCATGCCACCCCTGACTATCCAGCCTCGGAGCAGATCTCCGGGTGGTAGTCTTAAATAGTTGCTTAACCCTAAACAAGACCTGGAACGTATTCAGGAGACATAACACTAGGAGCACGCTGGTTTGAGTATCCCAAGGATATTCAAGATTCTCAAAAGCTGTCATACCTGACCCGAAGGAGAAAAGGGAGGCAAAAGGGCTGGGGAAACTATTAACAAATTCTGAGAGACAGTGTCCAATGTACGGACAGGACAACAAAACCACATAAACACCCCAAAATAGCCATCTGAACAGTGATGTTATCATATCATAAACAGATATCGCACAGGACAGCAGAATGATAATCCTCATCCCTCTTCCAGACATGGTAAACAGCATCGCAGGGAGTACATAAGCCATATAGGAATTTATGTAACACAGCCATGAGAACAAACCAAGCAACATGATGACCAGTGACTATTTACCTAATAAAATAAATGCATACAAGAAGAAAAAAAAAACCAAAACCGTTTTTTTCCACGTTCTAGTTGGATTCTGTCGTTATCTCAACCCTTCGAGCCCCACGTTGGGCGCCAAAAAGGACTGTCGTGGTTTAGCCTCAGATGGCAACAAAAAACCACGTGCCGCTCGCACGTGCCTTCCTAATAGAGGAAGGATCGTAAGAAAAGGCAAGACTCTTGGGTTGGGACAAAGGCAGTTTAACAGAACAGCAAAGGGAACAGGCAAACAACAACAACAACACGGGTAGGGGAATATACAAACGCGATTACGGAACCGCCGCTCCCCACCGCTCCCTCGCCGACCGGCCGGCCCCGGGACGCCCCAGCCCGCTTTTAAGCAGCAACTTCCTGTCCCCTCCCCCGGCAGCTCAGGGTGGGCGTGGCTCACATGGCATGGAATACCAGGGAAAATTAACCCTATCCCCACCGGAACCAGGACAAGATAACAAATAGTATAAAAATAGCCCGAGAGAGGGGGGATACCCAGGGAAGACACCACCATAAAGAATTACATCACTGACTTCTGGGATCAGTCGACGGGCTGAGCCTCTCTTCCCCCCCATAGGGACGCCTTTGGGTAAGACTTAGATTATACCGAGTGCTTCCTCGGGAAACTTAGAAATTTCTCTAGAGACTCTCTTTTCCTACATTTAAAGCCAGGCTGTATCGTTTATAACTTTGTCGCGCGTTTTGTATATGTAACAATACTTTCATTTGCACGTGTTTTGCAGACAGTGTATTTATCACCGGCAATCCTAAGAACCTATATATCTGTTGTTTAAATAAACTGCACTTTTTTAAGTAGCTAGTCGTTTTGGTTTCTCACTGAACGCGACCAAAGACTCGAGAGTGGCCGTGCTAGTTCATGAGCACGACTAGACTGAAGGTGCAGTCCACTATTAGTGTATCCAAATCGTAATAGTTTAATACATATTAAACGCGATTGGACTGATAGTGCTTAATTGGGCATCACTCAGAATTTAAACCTAGCCGCACCTAGCCTCCCACCTCGGTGAGGAGTGTTAGAACGCAAGGGGGTTTATCTTCTGCTAAAACCGCTTTGCCCCTTTTCACGCAACAATAGGTTATCTTGAAGCTTCGTAATTTCAAATTACCAGGACTAACAACTGCTCACCAGGCACAGCCTTTTCCTTTAACATACACTGTCTTCAATTTAAAGGAATCCAAAATATATATTGCATATGGGACAGGTATTCTGTTATTTTATTCTTTATTGGTTTTCATGAAGAAATAATTTGACAGATGTAAAGATGCAAATAATTTACAGTTTTTATATAACCCTGAATACCTCATATTTCACAGACTCTTCAGTCAAGTAGAGCAGGTTTACAATGCATCAAAGCTGACTACATTCACAATATAATGAATATATGTTACTGTAAATTCTCCTCAGCCTGCTGAAAGTGGGCACAATTTTGCTTGTGTCCATCTCTTTCTATTGTTGCCAGATGTTCAAACAGTCCATGGTATATGCATCACTATTTCTTTTTATTAAATGTCCAAATGGGATCAGGGATAAAGCTTTCCCATCCTGTGTGTTTTAAATAAAACATTTTGTTCTATAAAAAACACCCTGTGATTCAAGATGCTACTGAAATGATGTAAGTGGATAAATCTCTTCTCCATATTATGACTGGAAGTTCAGTCTAATAATGTTTCCCCACATTAACTAAGTGAAGATGAAATGGGTGACTTTAATGAAGCCACCCAGTGCTGAGGTTTTCTGGGTTTAGATGTTGGCTGAGCAGCACGCTTTGCTTATCTCCTGAAGATAGAGGTCATACACTTGGTTTCAACATCAGCAGTGAACTAGTCCCTTACTGTGGGAAACGCATACAATGCCTCAGCTGTTCCTCCAACTGCTCTAAAAATATGGGTGCAGTTGATCAGTCAAAGGCTGACTTAGACCAGTTGTCCATTTTCTCTCTAATAGTGCCAGTAGCAGGGGCCTAGGGGAGAAAGTAAGCAGAGGGAAGATGCATTCTCCCTGTGTCTTGCGATTTATGGGTGGAGGACCACATGGAACAGAAGAGTTGACTTTGTATCTAGCAAGTCTTTGACAGATATTTTCTCATGGTTTTGTCCAGCTTCTTTCTAAACCCATGTACATTTTCAACATCGTGTGGCAAGCAGCTCTATAGTTTAAAAATTGGAAAAAGGATTCCCCACATAGTAGCCTTTTGCACAAAATCAAGGATGAAACGAGTGTGTGTTAGCTATTGTGGTCTAGAATGTTTACATAATCACTGCATTTCTCATTTTCTCCATTGGTCAAAAAAACAAATGAAAGCCAGAAGCCAAAACAAGCTTTAAAATACAATTATTTTTCATCTATATGAATGCAAAGTGGCAGCTTGCTGAATCCAAACTAATTTTGTGAGGTAATGAAAACATAATATTGTTGTATGGTCTGGAATATTAATTCTTTCATTCTTTCCCTCCACTTCCATCTCTTCTTTCCTTCTTTGTTAATGTCTTGATTTGCCAAGGTATTATGCATGTATTTTTTTATGCTTATGTGTTTTGGATTTACTGCAGATAAATAGGTATGTCTGTGGTTTTTAGAAGTTTTTACGGTCCTAGAGGATGATAATAAGAAAACTGAGTAAAGCTATGGTAGCTTTGACTCAAAGGTGTTGACTGGTTTGCTGGGTCTATGTCACTCCAAATGTTTTCCTAAACTAGATACCAAGATTGTGTTCTCTAAGTATTTGTCCAATAGTTGGGGGTTTGATCACTTGCCAGGTTTCAGGAGAACCAAGCATGGTGACAGGCTTTACATGCGATTATCATTCAAAACTGTGACCTGGATTTTTTTCTGAGATTACCAAAAATATGCTGACATTAGTATATTCTGATGAGATATGGTAATACAACTCTTAGTGCAATGCAGCACTAAGCCACCAAAGCATTTTTATCTTCTCAGTGTCATCTTTATCTCTAGAGTTACTTTGTAGAGGCTGTCTGGTTCCTTTAGATATAAGTAGAACAAGTTGTACCAGTTAGCTAGCGCTGGTTATTCAAATGCCAGTACATAACGTGTACAGCTGTAATGGAGAAATACAGGCAGTATGATAAGGACACAACATGCACTGTACACTTGGCCCTGATGAATATTGGTGGCTTTTTCCATGCAGACATCGTTTCCTTGACCACGTTTCTTCCACATGTATACCACACTTGCACAGTCTTTATGTTTGATATATTTCACTTTGTTGAAACTTATAATCATGTACAGTTATGTGCAAATAAGATGCTTATTATTATGTGCAAATAAGATGCAAGTCTCCACTTGATAGTGAGAAGAATAAAATTGTGAACCTAGACTTTGGCCTAAATACTGTGGCCCAAGATTCTCTGCCCTTGGTCTTGATCAAAGCTATTTCTGATCAAAACTGCTGTTGCTGGCTTAATAATGTTGGTCTGAAACATGATGAGATATGAACTGTGACTCCTTTAACTGTGTTGGAAAAATTCGCAAAGGCAAAGGATACACCTTTCAAGCCGTTCTTTGGCTGAAGTATCTCCTTTCAACTGGGTAGGGAGGGCCAGAATCACTAGGTCAAGAAAAGTATGTTTTGCCAATGTAGGCATCTAATCTGAGTCTCATCATTTAGGGTCTGACGAGAAAGAGTGGAGAGTCATCCTGTCTCGGACACCTGTTCTAGATTGGAATGACATGTTCACTGGAGGTCTTCTCTCAGTATATATCCCAGGGCCCTGGCCAGTTCTGTTTGATTAGACACCCAACTTAGAGAAGGCTAAAATTAGGGAAGATGGATCCTGTCCCTAATGAAGGCCAGGTCTTCACGGTAGAGAGGAAGGTGGACTTCTTTAATTATAACAGCGCAGTTAAAGCAGCAGACCTGCCCTGAGTTAAAGCAGTTTGAAAACATGAGGAATATTTCTCATTTAAAGCAGGGTGGTTGTACAGTAGGTGGCAGCAATGGACAACCTGACGAGATTTCGTGCAGAGTCAGAAGTCTGAGGGTTGCTTTGCTGATTCCCTTCATCCTCTTGCAATTATCCTTTCAAAGCAAAGGGAAGGGTCTGTTGTGCCTTCAGAAGCTACAGCAAGGCACACCTGATATCTACATAGTCACTGACGTTCAGGAAGAATTAAAAACGTTGGGTAATGCTCCTAGCCCTAAGTCCCTGTGTGCTACATGTACTCAGAATTGAAAGCATAAAAATTGCTGTCATGATGTATCACAGGGCTTTATGATCCAGACAAAGGGATTTTGACTCCAGAGCTCTCTGCATATGTGTAAGTGGAGAGGAAGAGCCATGTCTCTATGCGCAATGTGCTGCCCAGTGTCTCATTAGGTTGTGCCACTTAAATACCAGAAGGTGGAATCTCATTCACAGGAGCTTCATTCACAGGTAAGGTGAAGGCGAGAACTTAATTTACAGGAGCAAGCCAGATGAGCTGAGTAAGATTTTGTATATAATTAAATGTTTATTGCCATACTGAGGGTTGCACAGTTTTGCTTTCAGGTAATTATATTTCATCATTATATATTGCACATTAATTCCCTATTGCAGCATAAATCTAGGATAGATTTAGAATAATATTCTTATTTTAAGGAAAAATTATACTATTTTGTAAACAAATTGGAAGAGTTTTTCTCATAAAGATCCAGATACTGATTTTTTTATTTAAAAATTTGCACTTTAGGATTAATTTTCCATACAACTGATATCTTTCAGTGTGGTGTGTGTCTGGAGGTTGCCGTGTGCATGTGGGAGAATTGTGTTTATTGACAGAAACAGAGGCCTCTTGTAAGCAAAGCAATTTTGATCTAAAAGAATTCTTCTATGTTCAGGTAAAATAGGTAAAATTACTTTTATCTATAGGTTCTCTGTCTTATTTTAAATCCTGGCACTGGTTGTGGGCTTCAAGCGATGCAAGCCAAAACTATAAAAAATATATGTATATCAAGTATATTTTAAGGAACAATATAATATTCACTGTGGCCTGATTTCATTGTAAGAGGTCTGGTTTCCAGATGTGTTTGGCGAATGTGTGGTACTTCTCTACCCCACTTAGCTCACATATGTTCTGATTCTTTCATTATATCAGTTCTATATCCTCACCAAGAAAGGAATATGTAAGTTCATGACACTTGTTTTCTAAATGCCTCCTGTAATGATTTTTAAGTAAAATAGTAATTCTTCCCCTCCTTCCTGAGAAAACATGCCTGGACCATGGCTGATGGGATAAACTGCCTTGTCTACGCACAGAGATGGTGTCTGACCATGCAAGAGAAAAATGAGTATGTTGATTGCTGGTTTTCCCATCTACGCTCAAGACAGAGAAGGAGACATTATGGGAGCTGTCATTACTGAAACTTGATTCAGTACCTGATATCTACCACTCGTCTTCTCCCTGAGGATATGCACAGGCACCAGGCTGACAGGTACAGGGCGAAGAGCACTGATGTTCAAAGGTAAGGCCATCCTTACCTTCTGTAAAAACTACAATGCAACAGGAAAGGTAGCACTACTTAGTAAAGTTAATTGCTTTTTCCTGACATCATGAACTTGATATTATGTTGAACAAAGTCAATGATGGTCCTTTTGTTCTTCAGGCACTTCCAACTCAGGGTCTTGAGGTGTTACCAGACACTCTTAGTATTAAAGAGTGCAGTCTTCACCACGGTGGTGAGGGAGAGAGTTTACCAAAAAAAAAAGAATATTTAGGTGAATCAAATCTCTGCACAGAAGTGTATCTTATAAACTGAATGTTTCAAAAAAGCACAAACAAAATTTTTATATCATTCCCTACAATAACACAAAAAATGTTATTTCAAGTGTAACCAAATATTTCCTTCAACAAATATTATTTTGAACATGGAGAAATTTTACCAGGAATTAAAGCAGGAATTTTTTAGGTAGCTTCCAAGCCTTCCAGAAAATTAGGTCCATCATTTATTTGTATTTCCCACCCACAAAAACAGTTTACGGTCAACAGAAATGTCTTCCTTGAAAAATCGGGGCCCTATATTCCTTCTCTTGTAGTCAATAAATACTGTCTCAACTAACAGTTAAGATAGTCTGCCCTGGTTGTGTACCTCAAAATGAACTGGCATGGCTCACCACCTCATGGAAATGGAAAGAAAGGTTTCTTTAAAAGGACAGGGAAAAATAAATAGCAATAGATGGTCAGTTCGGAACTTTAACTTCTCTGAGTTATACTTATTTAAGCAATCATAATACAGCTGAAAACTTTGTTTTCTTTACCTTGTCTAAAGTTTTCTCCTTTTACTAACTTCAAAGGAATAAGTCCATCACATGAGAAGACCTTATGTCTTCACACCTGACTCTTCTTTCTGGTTGATGTCTACTTACACAATGGAGTGCCTCAGAAACTGGTTTTTTGGGAGATTTAGAGAACCCTTGTGATCTTCTGCTGCTGTTTCCAGAATCATTCATTGCTTCCACCATTAGTCATGACCAATCAGATGTTGAATAGCTAGTATGAGACTTGTATGAATTCATGTCTTCGAAGACATTGATCTATCAGACAGTACTTGGAAACTATTGCAGCATTACGAAACACTAACTCCAATTCCATTTTAACCCAAGCGGACTTCAATATTAGATCATATTGTCTGAGGTGCTGTGATTTTACTGGGCTGAA
Source organism: Chroicocephalus ridibundus (assembly GCF_963924245.1). NCBI lineage: Eukaryota > Metazoa > Chordata > Aves > Charadriiformes > Laridae > Chroicocephalus > Chroicocephalus ridibundus. The sequence continues at coordinate 77,578,531 of NC_086284.1, forward strand.
GATCAGTAGTAGAGACAAACTGCAAGGTACTGTTTTGCCTTTGTGATCCAAAGCTCATTTTAAGAGTTGCACAATGTCAGAGCTCAAAATATTTCAAATTATTGGGCTCAGACAAACTCCAGTATCAGCTTTTCTTAGATCTGTCAAAATATTGTCCACCTCACAGAAAGGTAACTCTTGCATATAGATAAAAAAAGTGCATCCTCCCTACGGGTTTTCTAATCCAGATGCCTTCAAACGTCTCCACTGTTTGAGAATGATCTCGTCTCCGTTCTCTTCTGGTGTTCCCATAGTAACCTCTGAGTGCATCTCCATTTGCATTGACATTTGTTTCTGTTGAATAAAAATAATATTATGCACAACTTCTGCATTCAATAGTATTACAAATTCTGGATATTGTTACAAGCATGCTACTTGTTTGGTATATCTGGGTTTAGAACAGATTATTTACTCTGGCGTGATAACTGGAATACAGGGGTCATATGAGTTACTCAATATAAAAGTTGCTCATAGGCAAATTTGCTTAGTTGTTCTGAACCTTAATTTTGTTGCTTGTCACCCTCCTGGCTGATATGACTATGTACCTAAGGACCTAAGAGTTATGTCAAAGTCACAGTCTAGCTTTCAGGGGTTATATTTATTTGTTGGATAGAACAGATTATTTCAGCACCCAGTCTTCTTAACTCTTACAATGAGTCCAAAGCCAATGTCTTTACTCTTCCAGGTGTCAGCAATATTTCAGATACTGATATGTTCCATATGTTTTATTCAATTTATCTTTCCTAGTAGTGCCATCAACAGTCATCTCAGCCACTTGTTGTAATCATCTAGACAGTAATTACACGGCTATGCTGAGGTCTTCCTGTCAAAGGTATATTCAGTGTTTGTAAAAGTTTGGGACAAAAATGTCTTCTTTCTCTGTTAGTGATGTGAAATATATTTTTTTGTGGTGATCATTGATTACTGTGATTTTTTTTATTTATATATTAAATAAAAAGACCCCCCTAAATAGCAATATATGCAGTTCTAGGGTGGAGGGAGATACAGAAAATAAGTTTGATGATGACAATTTTATCTTTACATTCTGCCTTGTGGCCAACACAAGGGGAATTATTAGTTAATTTGCACAGCACTACTGGTGAAAAGGCCACCAAGGCATTTTTGCAGAGAAAAGGTGGTAAATATGGCACCTTTGGGGTCAAATTTGGTCAAATAATTTTGGCCAGAAATGGCTTTGAATCTTAAGAATAAGAGACTTGGCTTCAGTAGAGTTCAGGAGCTCTTGGGCTTTTCTTTCCTGAGAAGATGACTGTAAAGAAGAAGAGGAGCACAGGGTGGTCTTGGGAGCCAGCCCCAGGCTTGTGGAATGAACTCCAGCTGCCAGTTCAAAACACTTCAATCTTGTTGTTTGTAATATGATTATATAGCATATGCACATCAGTTTTTCCATAAATTTGTCTTTGAGAAGGTAAAACAAAACAAAACAAAACAACCCACTCCTCTTGCCTCACGATTCGAATTGTGATTCATAAATTGAGATGGTCCATGGTTTCTGTCAGAGTTTGCAATCATGTAGGTATATTCATACAAAAACTGAAACACAATACTGGAAGGCATATATTTTATCCCTGGGAAAGATGGCATAACAGCTCACATTGTCAATCGTTGGTTACATTGCTGAATGCACTACTAGAAGAGATTATGATACTGCAGTGTAAGTACAGTAATAAAGTAGGACAGAGTAAAATTAATAGAAATCCTGCAGAGGCTCTGAACAAATGTTTTGAGTACACAGGATGGAGAAAATCCTTATTACAGTTTTCTATTTCAATGATATTTCCCCCCCAAGAGTTTGAGCACACCTGCAACTTCTCATCAGGTGTTCCAGAAGAACCAGATAAGAGGCAATCTTACCATGCCTCCTGGAGCACAGCGTCACCAGAGTTGTAGGGATCTATACCGCTGCTTATACCAATGCCACTGCATTTTTTCCTTTAACTCACACAATGGCAGACAGCGATAAGAAGCATTGAATGCGCCTGCCAAAGAGCTCCATTCATGATAGCCACACAAATATTGCAAATATTTGTTTTCTTTTTTGCCTGGTTGAATGAAGACTTGTAATTTCCCATGAGATAAGCTAGCATCTGAACTTACAGCACATCATCTCTTCCAAAGTAAACACCTCTGTACACGATTTTATCCTGCAGCAGGTACACAGTTGGGGTAGTTTCTGTTTTGTGGATCTTTACCTTATTTACCATAAGAATGCATGCATTTACTACAACATAAACAATGACTTGCAGATCTCCACAAAAACTTTCCCTTTGATAACTTGCCTCCATGCTTATACATGTAAAACCCCATAATTGACTGTACTGCAGGGAGTCAGGGTGATCACTCCTTAAAATGTTAACCCATTGAGTGTGCATATGCTGAAACACTTTCTCTTTGAGGCACTCTTGAGATAATACTCCCCTGAGGATTTTCTCCATCCTGTCTACTGAGATCATTGCCCTGTGATCTGCAGAAGCTATCTGTTCTCTTCTGGCTTCACAACAAACACTCTGCATACCTTTTTCCTGGTTTGTCTTAAAACCGACCCGCTGCTCCAAATGCAATGTTGTACCATTCTGATCGCAAGTAGTATCAGACGTGTCAATGTAGTGAGAAAAAAAAGACAGACACACTCTACCTGGTGGTGAGTCTCATCTGCAGCTAACCAAGTTTTGATATTATCTGAAGGATGTGGAACAGGTGTGGTTATAACTTCCAGGCATCTATACCTACAAGAGAGTGGTACAGACACGCAACTCTTAAATGTCTGCAGGAACAGATCATTCAATAATGCTTTGTAATACATATGCTAATTAGACAGGCATCTACCTAAAGCCATTCTACCGTTCTCTGTTTCACTGCAGACATTTTTCTCAACATTTGTCCCAGCTCTTCTTCAGCCTGACTGGCTTTTAACAGGCATAAATGAATTACTCTCTTGAGGCCAAAGTCACTCCTCATTATTTGACCAGAATATTGTTTTATATTTAGGTGCAAATGGTTTTCAATTGCATGCTTTGTTTGCCTTGAGTCTTTATTTACTGAAAGAAGATAAAGCACATGAAAACTTCTTTAATCCTAATTAGGAATCATATTTAGTCATTAATTAAATAATCCATTTATTTTTAATGGAGGTTCCATTTACATACTGTACCTTCCGAATATTAAGGCATCTTGAGTTACCGTCCTACCCTGAACAAGTTTTTTTTCAGTTCAAGAAAGCCTTCTCAGCCCTGTCAATAGGAAAGCTAATAGTACAGCAAAGCAAATTCCTTCCATCAGCCTGACTTTCTCTTTTTATTCATTTCTTGTAAACTGTCCAGCTTAGAGTAAAAGACTGCTTTCGGTAATACCCATGGATTATGAAACGAAATTGGGCAACGTGGCAAATGCAATTAATCTTTGTCATGATTAACATTGGTGACCCTGAATGTAGAATCCACAAAAGCACAGGGCAAAGTCACACAGAGGGTGGAGAGGCAGCAGTCAAAGGTGAGAAAATGTCATTTACAGTGGCAGAGAAACAGCTGAGAGTAGTGTGTGAGACTGGAGCTCTAGGGGCTGTGATGGGAGCTGTGGCACTTCTTTGTTGGAAGAGTAGTTGGAAATGCACAATTAACTGCTTCTTGTAAACATAACTTATCTGAGAGGATCTGTGTTTGACTTTAATCCATTTTATTGTTTGCTTACCCTCATCTCCACTTCTCTTCTTCCCTGACCAGAAATTTATACTACCTTCCAGAAAGGTACTTTACCTTCTAAATGCACATATCAGCAAACCTCCAAGGAAAATCAGGAGGCAAAACAAGGTGAGGCTTAGCAGCATGACATCCACTGTCTTTTCTTAAAAAGAAGAGAGAAAGGTAGTGTTAATAATGTGGGAAAGGGTAGTTCATAAATGGATTAGTTATATATTGACTCATAAATATTGCACTATTCCTGAAGTGCTACAGATTTAAAGAAACATTTCCTGGAGCTTTTTTAGGGGAAACAGGGGCTTCTGACTTCAGCACTGCTCCTTCCTCTTCCCCTCAGCCTTGCTGCTGCCTCACTCAAGCACTTTCCCTTGCTCCGGTACGCTCCATCCCCTCCTTTCCCTGGATTTCTGCTAGGCATGGCCTGTCCTGCCACTGGATACTTCCATCCAGCCTTGATTCCTCTGAGTATCAAACCCTCTGTCCATCTGCTGTTGACACACCTCCGCTGCCCCAGCTGCTTCTGGACTCCTGCTGTTGCCACCTCCCATCTCCACGCACCATGAATACCCTGCCACTGCCTCCTCACCCCTTCACAGCTGTAACTGGTTTAAGACAAAATGAAAATAAAAGCTTTTTGTCAAAGAAAATATTCCCTTTGACTCAAGAAGACACATTTGGTTTTCATTATATTTACCTTTTTTACCCCTAAGTCCTACAGAAATGCCAGCAAACATTCTGAAATATGTATTTATGCTGTTCAACAAATACTACTGCTCTGTACCTTGCATTCCTTCTTCCAAAATATCCCAAATACCAAAATGCTAATGTCTTTAATTGACTCAAAAATGTATTTTTGGAATTATTTTTTTTTAATACATAGCTTTAGAACCACAACTAGTTTGGGTTGCTTTGAACTAAGTGCTTTGAAGAAAAACAGGCAGGAACAGCTCTTAAAATGTTAATAGTCCGAGGTCAGTTAAACAATAGTTTTAGGGTCAATCTAGATCAAATTCAAAGAATAAAAGAATTGAACAGAAGTTCATAGTTTGAACCCATCTGTAGTTTAAAACCAAGGATATTATGAATTTCCACAAATTTGATATGAAACCAAGAAAAAACTCACAAACCTTGGAGTAAAACTGTGCATAAGAATAACACTTACGTTCTACTAAAATACAAAACTACTCTTTATTCACTTTGAGATGAAAAGGGAGTTTTTCCCATCTTGTCTTTTGAGAGGAGGGCTCAGAAAACATATCGCGAACAATGTCTGGACTGAGTAGTAGAAATTTTTTTGTTTGAGGTAATTGTTCTGCATCATTCTACTAACCCCATATCACGTACACACCCGAGAGAAGAGGAAGCAGTGGTCTTTTCATCAACCAAACCACAAAGAGGTTCGTTTCTCCTGCTTTCTTACCTCATGCATTTTGGGAAGGAGAAAGAAAAAGCAGCACATACATTCTTTTAGGTAGACCATTTTACAGTGGGGTTTTTTTCAGATGCAAATGCTTAAACTTAGTCACAGATAACAGTACTTTAAAACCAAAACAAGTGGCTTGGTTTGCAAAAATGCAGAACACCTCTGAATTACTACTAACTTCAAAGAGATCTATGAATGCTCAGCAGCTCTAAAAATTAGACCAATTATTTCAGCTTTCTATATATGAAAAGAGCTGATCAAACATTTCTTTTTCAGCAGAAAGTTTCTATACTAAATAGCTCAGTTCAGTTTAAATTGTGGTTTTTTTCAAGGGCATATGCTAATTGCAATGGAAAATGAATGTGTTTCCCATGAGAAAATTAACAAATTCTTTTCATGTCAAAGGAACATTTCAGAACAAATATTTTAGTTATGTTTTGAATTATGTTATTTCATTTTGATGTTTCAGCTTTTTTAAATGGAGGCTGAAATGCCTCTTAAAAATGCATCCTTATAGAAATGTAGCACATTTCGTAGATGAAACATTGGAATGTCATGTAGAAGCAAACAAAAAGCAGGTCATTGCATGCTCCTTCAAGTCTTTCAGCAGAATATTTGACACATTCCAAAATAAACAAAACTGAATGGATGTTTTTCCTTTCAAGTTATTCCACAGAAAGATTCAATTTTGTCAATTCACTGTGCCTATGAAATTAGGTACCTGACTTTCATGGAGTTGCCATGAGTGATACTACTAATACAAGGCTGGTTTTTTTTAATCTAGGCAATATTAAAATACACTTCATAATGTCCACTTACGTATGTTCCCAAAATAAAATGGGCAGAAAACTTTCTCTAGGCATCAAAGGAGATGTTTAAAGAGGTTTGCCTGAGCGTGTGACCCCTCGATGTAATATACTCATAGATTTGTTTTATAAAAGACCACCAGTCCTCTCCAAGTACAGCAAGGAAGAAGGGAAATCGCCACATCATATGAACTTGTGCATATGTGCAGTATGCTCCAGGGGAAAAACAACATGCTGCACTGAGCACATGCAGATATTATAGCTTAAATGCAGTGGCAAGCAGTCTTGTCTACCATAAACTTTTCTGAAGCAGAGGAAACATGCTGTGCTTGTTCAGCCTCAACAACAGCTGTAGCGGAAGCTGGGAAAGCAGTGGTGTTGAAAACTGCTGCAGGAGAGTAGCAGCTGCTGCGAGCAAGGTTGGTAGGCTGGAACCAGGATGGATGACTGTTCAGCTCCATTTCCTTCTTCTGGTGTGGGGCTGGTAGGGAGTGAGTAAATCCACATTCCCCCACGATGGAAAGTCCTTCTAATTTCCCCTCCCTCCGCAACTACACATCAGCTGTGTCCAGCCTGACACCAGGCAGACCCCTCTGCTGGCCATGCTACGGTCCTAGGCTCTCTCTGTCTTCAGAGAGAAGAAGCATCTCCAAAGGGCAATTCAAGTCTCTGATGGCCTGAAATACGGTGAGCATGTGGAGCAACTAGGCTTCTCTCTCCCCAAGCGTTTCATAAGTGAGACACTTTTGAAATGACACGAATGAATCTGGGCCAACAAAGGTGGCAGCTGAGAGGTGTCAACAGACCAGTGGGATACAGTGAGGCGTCTGACAGAGTAGGGAGGTGACATACTATAAACCCTATAACTGAATTTACATTCAATCCATTGCAAAAATAATAATTTCTGGCCTTGTATCTCCTGTGTCATCAGAAAAATACGTACTTGAAGCTCAACAGATCAAAGACTTATTCCAAAATACACAGTCTGTTGCATTAAATAAAGACATTTATCTTCTTCTGTTTTATTACCAATAGTGTTGTACTTTTTTTTTTGCATGTCAATGTACAGTGACAAGTCTATGCATCAGTTTCTCTCCATAAATATAGTATCATTCCATTATACTACTTCCTCTTCACCCAACTTGACATCAAGAAGCTGCTGAATGTGGAGGCATTTTTCTCATGACAGAAAGCACAAGTTTCCCTTGTAAGCACACAAATATTAAAACCTAGTCATAGGAGTTGAAGGAAAAGTATTACAAGGCTCTTGTTTAATTTCTGCTGAAGTAAGCTGTAGGCCCCAGAGCACCTATTTAAATGAGACCTAAACTATCTCCTACCTCTGTCAGATAATAAACTATTCCCCTGTTGTAGTAAAAGAGATATTAGACTTACTGCTTATGGACTATGTGATTTGACGAATATTATGTCTTTTGTGATTTTCTTAGCTTACTAACTCCAGTTGAAAGCATTTGTAGAGGTGCTTGGGCTGTCCACTGCAGGGCAGGCAGGAGGGTGTTGTGAGCTTTTTGGCTGCTGACCATTATTATTTTCTAAAGGCTGTCAAGAGTCAGATGTAATTTACCTCAGGAGAACAGCCCTGTGCTAGACTACCTTAGGACCAAGGAAGTGCAACTCATTAGACCAAGGGCTATCTTTCCCTACAGCACTTAGAGCTGTGTGAACCTGGTACGTGCCGTGGACCTCTAGGCACTGTTATGCTACAATAATACAGCAAGGAGAAGAACAGACGCAATAACGAAGTAAATATGTTGAATGGTAATAACATATCTAATGATAAGGGTTATGAATAGTAAATACGCGATAACTTACCACTGTGAATAAACACTGGTTCACTCCATTCGCTCCAAATCTTGTTTCTTATGCATACATCTTTCTTTACCCTCACTTGTGCTGCACATTTTTTTGCTGGTTTATGAAACGGATACTCATATTTCTCTGCAGTGACATCTACAATCTATCAAGATTGGTTTAGGGGGTTATTTTAGTTTAGGTGATTTCACATTGCAGTTCAAACAGATATAAATCTAGGAATGTCAAATGCTATTATTTACATCTCTAAACTAGTAGGAAGAGATTTTCAGAACAAGCGTTTAGGTCCAGACACAATTTGACTTTTACTTGGTACGTATTAAAACTCAGGACTGCAAACGAAGGAGAGCCTAGAACTGATAAGATGGAAGGAGGTATCTGCTATGGTAGGACAGTAAGATTTTGAAAACTCTGATTCCCCTTTAATTTCTTACCACACCAAGTATAGGACGCATACCGTAACTATGAAACTGCAAGTTTTTAAGGTTGTGGTGTGCGTAGCATGCTATACTTGTGTGTCTGGTGGAATAAAATCTTGCATTTTTCAGCTGACTGGTGGTGAGGGATGCCCACTATTTTAGTGACTATCTTGCAACATCTTTAATTGTGCCTATAAAAGAAAGCACATCACTTCAAAAAATAAAGCCAACACAAGGAGTGTCAGAGTTTAAAACAGAGTTTAAGTCATTCATCACTTTTGAAAATGGAAGCCACTTGCTATAAATAGAAAATGCCAAGAATTTAAGAACGAACAGAAAAGAAGAAAGCAGGAGAGAAAATTCCTGTTTCTAAAAATTAAAAATAGTGTCAGAAAGCTGAAAAGAAGTATAAAATATGCGTCTCGGGCATGGAGGGGCCCAGAATCTTTGCATCTTTGGTTGTTAGGAAAGCATGATGTGGTAGTACTATAAGACCAGTGTGGGTTTGACCTTGTGTACCATGGCATTTCTTTCTCTTCCTTCACACTGTTTCAGACCTTTCCAGATCTGGTGGCAAAAATAGGTCCAAAAGTTCACATGTTAAGTTTTTCAAAAGTAAGTAAAAAAGTGTCAAAGCCCTTGCGCTTTCAAAAGCACACTGAAGCGACTGCGAGGGTTAGGTGCTAACCAAATGCAGTGCCTGAAAATTTCTTCCTATAGAGCAAATAATATGTCATCATAGGAAAATTCCAAAATGCAGGACCGAAAGACTTTTTGTAAAATTACATAGTTCAACTTCTGGCAGTCATGATGTGCAGGAACTTGCAGTCATATCCACCCAGAACATTTGTGGAGGAGGTTTGTCTAATCTATTGTTGGTAACTCTATACAGAGCCATCCCCAATTGGCCTCAGAAACCTGTTCCCTTGCTGGACTTTCCTTGGAATTAGAGCACTTTTCCTAAATTTTAGCCTGTGTTTTCTTTGCTTCGAATTTAGCCATTCTCTGTTTATCCTACTCACAAGCTGTCATGGGTAAGTATGAACCCTATGCTCTTTTATTTACCAGAAGATTGTTAACATAAGTTACTCTAGACCATGTCCTTCAGTCTTCCACTCCTAGAGCAGGTTTTCAAAGCTTATGCTCATTTTGGTAACTCTCATGTTCTCTGATTTTTTTTTTTCAGTATATTTATATTTTGTGGTGGTACCCAAAGCACAGTTTGAAACTTCAGGTGAACCTCAGTAACTAGAAGGGCGAATTAGTCACAACCTACATATTGCATGTGACATGCCTGTCATATATACTTGAATAATATTTGACCTTTGTGTAATAACGTGGAAAGACTGACTCAGTTTGTGGTTCAGTGTAATCCACAGACCTTTTCTGCATTGCTGCCTACACATTAATTCCTTATTTTGTGCTTGCGCATTTGACCTGTACTTCCTAATCATAGGATTTTCCTTATTACTGAATTTTTGGCTTGTTCATTTCAGACTTACCCAACATTTCAAATTCTAATCTTGCTTCCCATGGTACATGCCAACTCTTCCTAGCTTCCTGTTACCTACAGACTCAATTGCCTATTTTCAAGCTTTATCAATCTGTATCACAGTGTTATTATTTGTGCGCGTAAGTATTCAGCAAGTCATCTCTTCAGGTATTCAGAATAAATAAATATAGACTTATATATTTTAATCATTATACTCCTACCTGTTCTTTAACAAACATCTACAAGCCTGCTTAAGGACACCCTAATACTCATTAAGTCTCTGTGAAAGTAATTAAAACCTTGCTTTGGCCAGGAAACAGAATCTCAGCCTTCCTCCATTCTTCTCCCTCCTGTGTCTCCTGTCATACTGCTGCCGTTTTCTTCCTAAACTTTCCACAGATTCCACCCTACCCCACCCCCCGCCTTCTCCTTTTTTGCTGCTTGGCTAGGTAACCACTGTTTCAGTCATTACTAACTTTGACATTCATTCTCCTTAAATCTACCTTAAAGCCCCATCATTTATCTTGTGCCCTCATATGTCTTTTTTTTGTTGCTATTTCAGCTGCTTCTTTCCTATATTCCCAAACCATCCTGTCTGTGAAAAAAAAAACAATAAAGCCATTATTTTCCACTGCTGTAGGTGTTCATTCACTTCCACACCCAAATTACTTTTCTTTGCTTTCCCCTCCTATGTTTATGTCCTGCAGATGTGTACAAAAGCAGAGGAGCAGCTGTATAAAACAAGGAAAATAAAAGAGGTTTATTCCATTTAAGTAAGGATGCTGGACTATTTAATGTATTCGACATTTCCTTCCAGAGAATAGAAGGTGTTAGGAAGCTGGGAACCCGGGGCTGCAGTGGCCACATGAACACCGTGGATTGCAGGATCTCCCTGCTCACCTTGGGCACATCCCAGCCCTGCAGTGGGAAGGGAGCCCTTACTCCCAGCCCTTCCCGCTGCCACCGCCCTTGCTCTGAGTCTTGAAACAGGAAGGAAATCTTTGGGCATGGGCAGGAAGGGATCAGAAGGGCTCCAGCATGTGTCTGAACAGGATACTAAGGATCCAGCATGAACCTCCCTTGCTCCCTTTGCTTTCAGCCATTGGTGATTAGGAGCTTTGTGAATGGAGAGGGACAAGCCCCCAGATGTCTGTGGCAGTGTTTTTGAAGTATTAGACTTGGGAATTGTTAAGGGGATGATAACTATTTGTAGAAGTGGGCTAGAAGGAGGCCACCTGTCTTTCTTCTGGAAAAACCCAAAGAGAACCGTGAAGCTTTGGGATGTCCACGTATAGACCTGAGCTCCTTTTGCACAGGCTGCAATGAGGGAATATGGGAAGAGTCAAACCCCTTCTGGAAACTGCCTGTCAGTATTAGAGCTGCACCTGAATTAATAAACCCTGCTGTTATTTATGAAGATAACATTATATGATCAATAACGTATCTAACGCACTGCGCTTCTCTTTGCTACTGTGTCTAACAAAGTGTGCATGCATATCAATTTAGTCATATGTTCTTTCAGCCTTTAATTGTCTCTTAAATGTTTGCAGCCAGCTCAGATAAGACTTACCTAAGTCTTAGCTATGTTTTACGTTCTTAAAGAAAAACATCAAGGTTCTTAAAGAAAAGCGTTAGACAAGTTGAATGAAAACACAAAAGATTCAGAAAAATTACATTCCAAAACACATCTGAATTTCATACCTATCATATTCTGAATTAAGTTTTCTGCATGAAAACTTTTAAGCACTTATTTCCAGGTAATTTAAAAATGGCACCTGGTAATGCCAAACAGCATTTAGTCACCGTACAGCATAACCTAAACTATAACACTGTTCTATTTCTTACAGGTAAGACTAAGAGAAGTTGCTGATACACCATGAAAGATTTTAAAATATATAATATATATATAATACATAATGTATGCAAACAACACAGGTGATTCTTTAATGATGTATGTAGAAATAGCAACAATAACGTAATTTTTTTTCTTAAAAAATATTATCAAAGTAGCTGCTATTTTTTTCTTTTTATCAATGCTCCTTTTCCTATAACAAAAAAGTCAATAATTATGTGATGCTAATGCACAATTCAAATTCAAGATGAAAAGAAAAAAACAACCAGTCCACCTGAATGCAAGCATGACTCCGAAAAACTTCATTAAATGTGCTGATTTTCCATTTTTGACCAGAAAGACGAGAAAAGTTGGATCCTTTATGAAAGACTTTGAGGTTTCTTTAAAGTTTGTTTGAGTTTTAATTCTGTTAAATTCAAGGGATGCCTAGTTTTTATGAAAGTTACGCTGTACAGATTAAAAAAATTTATTACCTTACGATCTGTTATTTTCACTTGATACAAAAAGCACTTGCTTCTTGCAGAACCAATAGTAGGCGGGGGTTTCCAGTGAATTATAATACTTCTGTTTTCAAGGGAAACAGAGACGTTGATCGGCGGGTTCAGTTTCTCTGAAAAAAGAGCACAGAGAGACCTCCTGTACCTCATGTTCTTTCTCGTATTTATGCTGATGCAAAACAAACACAGTGCGTTAGTCCCTAAAATATACTGCTGACTATTTTTGGAGATTGTCGTCACACCCAAAGAAGGTGTTCAGTGAGTGACGCATTTTCGTTAAAAGTGCTGCTCACTAAGTGGCATCCATTTCTCTATCAAAACAAAGAAAGGAAGTTGGGTTTTTTTTTCCGCTTATCCTTCCAGGGAAGTTAGCAAGGGTGAGCAGGAGGAGTGGGGCCTTTGAGTTCACCCTCCAGAGTCCAGGTCCAGGAGACCTCTGAGCTGCTACAGGCTCCCTGCCGTGTCAGGTTATTTCCACTGTGTCTTGTGGGATACCTCAAGTCTGCCCATGAGCCTGGTAGTGTAACTTGGAAAGAAATGGAACTTCATCTCTCACTGAAAGGTTACTGACAGGGTACCAATACCTGGAAGGTCTTACACAATATATGAGGTTTTCTACACACCCTTTAGAAATCTTTCTCTCTCTTTTGTAAATGAGCTGGTGAGCACTTGCTACAGAGGAAGCAAGATGTGCTTAGGAGATATAAACAAACAAACAAACAAAAAATACCCCTCCCGCCGCTGTGTTCCAGTCACAAAGTGCAAGGAGTGTGATGGCAATGTTTGGTTTTTTTTTCAGGGAGGGATGGGGTAGAGGGTTGGAAGCAAGGGACATTTGGGTTCACAGGATTTTAACCTTTGGTTTAGATAAACAACTCTACAGTTTCTTTCTAGCATGAAGAGTGTTAGGGCACTGGTCCTCGGTGTCTGCTGGAGTACTCAAGCAGCCTGAGCCCTCTCCAGCTGCAAGGGAGGGACTGCAGCTGGACTTCCCCAAAAAAGGCCCTCCTAGCAGAGGCAGAAGAGCACAGCAAGCCTCTGTGGACAGGGACAGCCCCTGTGGGGCTGGCATGGCTGCAGTGTGGTGCCAGCGAGAAAAGACAGAGAGCGAGCGACAGAGAGGGTGAGCGGCAGCATTACTGGTCCATGAAGCCGTTGCGCCTGGCTCTAGCACCTGCGGCTTCATGACCCCGTGTCTCTCCATGGAAGTGCATGTCACACTGGGATTTGCTTTTTGGCTTTTCTTTTTTCCTTCCCCACCTTGCGAAGTCTCCTCTCTTTGAGTAACGACCCCATAAAGTTAGCAAAAATATTTCTCCCAGGGCTACCTCAGCTTGTAAAATTGCTCACTTCTGCCTGTCCCCAAAGCTGTTGGCAGTGACCAACACCTACCTTTGAGGGTGGAGGCACATCATGGGCTGTGAAGGGTGCGAAGAGTAAGCAGATACGCTTTTATTTGTTTAGTCTCTGTAGTAGGAAAGATGCATTTTTCACCTCTGGATACAAACAAGCCTTTTTTGATGCCTCTTAACCAGAAAGGTACAACCCCCTTCTCAGGAGGGAGAAGACAGCCCTGGTAATGTTGGAGCCGTGCAAGAGTAATTCCACTACTTATAATGTGAACAATATTCTTTGTTGGTGACATGGACAGTGGGACTGAGTGCACCCTCAGCAAGTTTGACGACAACACCAAGCTGTGTGGTGTGGTTGAAACACTAGAGGGAAGGGATGCCATCCAGAGGGGCCTTGACAGGCTTCAGAGGTGGGCCTGTGCAAGCCTCACGAGGTTCAACAAGGCCAAGTGCAACATCCTGCATGTGCGTCAGGGCAACCCCAAGCACAAATACTGTCTGGTCAGACAATGGATTGAGAGCAGCCCTGACGAGAAGGACCTGGGGGTACTGGTGGATGAGAAGCTCTACGTGAGCTGACAATGTGCACTCACAGCCCAGAAGGCCAACTGTATCCTGGGCTGCATCAAAAGATGTGTGGCCAGCAGGTCAAGGGAGGTGATTCTGTGTCTCTAGTCCACTCTGGTGAGACCCCACCTGGAGTACTGCATTCAGATCTGGGGCCCACAACATAAGAAGGACATGGATGTGTTGGAGCAAGTCCAGAGGAGGGCCACGAAGACGATCAGGGGGCTGGGGCATCTCTTTTATGAAGACAGGCTGAGAGAGTTGGGGCTGTTCAGCCTGGAGAAGAGAAGGCTCTGGGGACACCTTATAGCAGCCTTTCAATACCTAAAAGGGGCCTACAGGAAAGATGGGGAGGGACTCCTTGTCAGGGAGTGTAGCCATAGGACAAGGGGTAAAGGTTTTAAACTGGAAGAGGTTAGATTTAGACCAGATATTACGAAGAAATCCTTTACTGTGAGGGTGGTGAGACACATTGAGCCAGTCAGAAAGTGAGCATCTTCCCAGTCAGCTATGAAAACAATGAACACAGTCTTCCTGCAGATTAGTTCCCTGCCCCGCCCCGCCCCCCTCCCCTTTTTTTTTTTTATTGTCTTTTCAGGACAATCTAACTTTCTTTAAAATGTTTTATTTTGCTAAAACAGAAGATCTTGCTTATAGCTGGCTCTGATTACAGTGTAAATCTTTAGGTAAAGCCAATAATTCTAATCTATTAGAACAGAATAAATGAGATCTACCTCAGAATAAATTTTGATAGTTTTGAATGACTTTTTTGCTATCCCTTGAATTGTGACTGATTCCCTTGTTACAGGTCTGGAATACAATCAACATGTGCATAATTTAAAAGGTATTTGAATCTGTGGGCTGTGCTAGAACGCAAGTGAATTTCTTACCCATGAGATTAATTCAAACTTCCCAGAGAAGTAAGAAAAAATATTTTTATATGACCATTCAAAACTGGCAATAATTAAAAATAACTGTCAATATACTTTTAACTGAAAAAGGGCATCATAAATAAACAGAAATGTTAAAAATGTTTGAGAACATTCATATTCCTAAATTCAGTTGTGAATGAGACTTGTGTCTATTTATGTTCCTTTTTTATATCACATTTTCTTCATCACTATAAAAGAAAAAGTAGAGAATAGGAAAAAGAGGAGAAAAGAAGAGTATAATGCTTTTCAAATTGCATTTTCTCACATTAGCCTATCATTTTTTTAAAATGCCAGTTATAGAGAAGCAATGTTATTACATCAGAGAAAAAAATAAAAACTTTTGAGCAATAATCCATTTTGTTTAATCTTTGTGTAAAATTCCCAGACAAATGAATGCATAAGAAGTTAGAACTAATGTTCTGACTTTGTCACACTTTCCTCTTTCATTTCTTTGCTTTCTGGACCAATGAAATTAACAATGAATGAACTTTCCATAGTAGGTAATAATAGACGATACTTACCTATTGTCTGAGGTACAAAAGCTTTGTAATAAGACAGTCCTCCTGAATTATTTCTCAGATCTCTTACAGTTATGTTTAAATTGATTTTTCTTGATGGTTGGAAATATATCTCTTTCATATGGCATCCAATATTTTTCTTCCTTGCATTTTTTATATATTGCTGGCATTCAAAATCTTTTCCTACGTGTCTTTGAGAAGGAAATATGAGTCTTGTAAATCAAGGACTTAGGTACAAAAACATGGTTTCATACTTATTTTGCACAAGACCCTTACCTGTATGAAAAAAAGATCTGGGTATCTTCAGGAGCTTCTGTTTTAATATGCCAGGTGCAATTGAAAAAAGAAATGTTATATATGATGCATGAAAGATTCTGAATATATACTGCAACAAAGAAAGGGGGGAAAAGAGTGAGTGATATTTATTTTCATGGATTTTTTAATAACAACATGATGGTTGCCTTTGCAAACCCATTCTGTATCCTTATTTCTAGAAGCGTGAATAAGTGGTTGGTGAGAATAAATGGGTCTTTCAGCTTTTTGAACAATGGCAATTGAGAAGCACATCTGCTACTACCACCAAAAGCCTTACTAACCCACTTGAAGGACAAAATGTCCTGAATAGTATTTGAAAAGCTCTGCTTTTTTAAGATTTCCTGAAACCAGGTGATACAGAAGGCAATCTTCAAGACACATGAGTTGCCAGGGCAAATGGAGAGAGTAGTTGGGTAGTTCTGACATCTTGCTCAGCAGAGCTGGAGTTTTCTGAATCTGAACATGTCTAATAAAGGAAATAATTCTGCAATATTCCAAGGTGTTATGTGTCATCTTCTTTACAATTCCATGCCAAAAAAAAGTAGCATAAGGTAAAAATTAGCTTTCAGAAATGATATGTCTCCGAGTAAGACAGGACATTATCATGAACGCTTGGATGTCTTAATGACGTGTGGGAAATAGCTGACCTGGAGGTGCCTTGTAAGTAAATTCTGTCCAGCCACTCTCCTTAATTATGTCTTCTGTTTCTTTTGCAAGAAGTTGTGTTTTAACTTTAGCATTAAAACCAGAATGTAACTCAAGACGTATTATCTTTTTCTTCTCCTGCAGTCTTTCCTAAAAGGAGGAAGAAGGAGGTGCATGATGGTAGATGGTACTAAGTATTGAAAGGGAAATTATGCCAGTTCATCTACTGAATGAAGTAACACTTCATTTCACTTTAAACTATCTGTAATCATTGAACAACTTACTTACTTTTCTTTCATGAGTGGTATTGAAGAATTTATAACTCAAAATATACTTCACAGTGTAATTCTCAGTTTCTTCTTCTGTCAGGTTATTGTTCCAGGACAAGATAACTCTTGACTCATGCTTGGTAATCCACAGAATATTATGTAGCCCAAGATCATCTGCAATTACAATGAAATTACATAGAGGACGAGAGGGCCCACCACTGTGTACACAAAGGATTCGGCTCTCAGTAAGGCTTGCATACCCAGAAGTTTCCCCAGGAGCTCTGTTCTTACATGGAGCAGGTAGTTGCTGAGCTCTGTTGAATGTGACTGAATTTAGCATTGAGATTCATGTTTACCTATCTGCAGCTCCCGAAGTGTTAGGTGATTCACTTTTACCTGCCTTGGACACCGGTCCTGGCACAGGTCTCTGTTTCTCTCTATGAGCTGTAGAAAGTGCCGTGACAATAAATTCAGATTAGACAGCAGAGGGCTGGAGCACCTCTGCTATGAGGACAGGCTGAGAGAGTTGGGGTTGTTCAGCCTGGAGAAGAGAAGGCTTCAGAGCAGAATTTATTGCGGCCTTTCAGTACCTAAAGGGGGTTTATAAGAAAGACGGGGACAGACTTTTTAGCAAGGTTTGTTGCAACGGGACAAGGGGTAATGGCTTTAAAATAAAAAAGGGAAGATTTTGACCAGATATAAGGAAAAAATGTTTTTATTCCGAGGGTGCTAAAACACTGGAACAGGTTGCCCAGAGAGGTGGTAGATGTCCCATCCCTGGAAATATTCCAGATCGGGTTTTTTGGGGCTCTGAGCAACCTGATGTAGTTGAAGATGTCCTTGCTTATTGCAGGGGAGTTGGACTAGATGGCCTTTAAAGTTCCCTTCCAACCCAAACTATTCTATGATTCTATGATCTGGGATGGCTAGTGTAGGATGAACTGTTACGTAATATTTTACTTACCTACTGCATCTGGTTGTCCACTTGCCAAGCTAGTGGAAAATAGTGTCTTACGCTGGAAAAAACTTATTATCAGCATGACAGAAGCAACGGTAACACGTGCCATAGCAAATGTTTTGGGCCACAGATCTGCAGAAACTGAGACTCCTTATTTCCAAGCTTGGTTGAAAAAGCATTTAGCACATGATGTTTTCATTTTGCACCTGTGAAATAATATGAAACCATCACTTAACCACTTAAGTAATGTCTGAAGTATAAGAAGTAAGTATGAAATGACATATGTTTAATGGGTCTTGTTGATGGGTGCCTTCTATTCCCAGGATGTTTGTATTTAAGTGCACTCTTTAGGTGGGTGCCAGGGCCAAAGAGGACACGTGTGCCACACTGAGCTGGTTTTGAATGGCAGTGCTGGTTAGATTGCAAGGCAAGACCACAGATATGACACTAGTGATACTCAAACCTACACCACAGAAATGACACTTACAGGCACTGAAAGCAGACTGTTTGGGTAGGAGCCACTTGACGTAACTTTGACTAGATACAAAACCAGCGGCTGTAACTGCTATGAGTTATCTATCTAGCCTCTAGTGGCAGTAGAGCAACTGTCACTTCGAGGTTGTGATTCGTGCTACCTGGTTTAGATATCTGCTTTAGGAGGGTACGAACTGTAACTATCTGAGGAGAGATTAATCTTTCCATTTGCAAAAGTGACTATCGGCAAGTGTAATCAGGTGTTTGCTAAATTTGGGATACAGTGAGAACCCAGATTCTGCAGTGGTCAAAGCTGGTTTTAGAAAGACATGATTGCTGTTTGATGGCTGAGTATTCATTCAAAGGTTGCTTAAATGTAAAACAACCTCTGAGATCTCACCAGTTTTTCACAGAATTAATACGCCTCTGTGTTCAGGGTCTTTCACTCACAAACTATCATCTGATTTATCTTGACCCTGATTGTTTTCCATACTAAAATCCTCACACACACTCTGTGTGTGTTATCCGTGGATTGGCAAAAGGACTCCTGGAGCCATATTAAAATGTTCGCAATACATTGACTAACAAGAGGCACTGGTCATGTAAAGGAAAACGTGTGGGTGTTCACCACATCCAAAAAGTCTGCAATAAGGTTACATGGAAAAAAAATATACATGTACACTTTCATTTATAAAGCTATTTTGGTATAATGCAAACAAGAGGTCATTTAATGAATGCTGTCATTGTTCATGAAGTACTGTGAAAACTCATAAGAAAATGCTTTAAGGCAGAGATTCCTCCACCTGGTTCATTCTGGTACTGATCTCAGCTGTAGCAGCAGCAGCAGATGTAGTATTCATGCCACACCACAGTGAGTAGATTCTGCTTGGTGTGCCCAGGAAAAAAGTCAGTTCTAATTGCCTGGAAAGGGAAGGGGTGAGTTGTTCTTACCCTCACTTCCCATTAATGGTGCCCCTGGAATTGTAGGGTGTGTGGCAAAAGTCAGGGAAAACATAAAATGAAAACAAGGATTTTTCAAGGGTTTATAATTCAACATGCAGTGGTTGTAAAGGTCCCACCCATTCCCATGAGATGGAGCAATCAAAAATAGTCCTAGGAATATATATATGCTTCATTCAAATTTGGAGAAAGGGAAGACATTGAGGATGGAAAAGACTAAGTATGTTAAAATATTTGTGGCTGTTAGTAACGTGACTACTTTTGTGGAAAACACAGGCCAAAAGGGTACCTGAAACAGGAAAAGGAACAAAATAAATCTGAAAGTGGCAACAACTTTTGGTGCTAGAAACAAAAATAGAAATCATCTGTGAAGTAATACAAATGCATTCAGTCGGAGAAAGGAAACAGAGAGGCAGAGAAGGAAGAGTTTTAAAGTAAGTTTGAATAAACTTATAAAAAAACAACTGACTTGAGTCAAAGAAATGCATTTCAGGAGAGATCATTGCTAGTTCCTGGAGGTGACGTCTCCCTAGGAGTACCTTTTGCACAGCACTGAGAGGCACTTCTCCACTCAGTGTGCAATGAACTCCTGCACCTTGCTCCCACAGGCGCTGCCATGGCAGACAGCGTCAGCAGACTGAGAATAGGACTAGACAAAGTTGCAGAAAGCAGATCTAAGAAAAGCTACTAAAAAGTGTCAGAGATGGGTGTGCCCTCCAACAACCCTAATTCAGCAGCTGTAGATGCTGGGGGGGAGAATGCGTTGCAGGAGGTGGCCAAAGTTGCGGATGATACCTAAGTAGCACCTTCTATTGCTGCTGCTGCAGACAGAACAGCAGACAGACCCCTGGGCTGACCCCACAGGGTTTTTCTTATGTCTATATGCAATGAATTAATCCACAGAAAACAGCAAACCAAAAGCAATGCAATATAAGGACACGCAAAGTTATCAGGAGGGAATGAAAAAACATCCATACATAAAAGGCTTTTGATCCACGACTTCTCAAAGAACCCATATTTCCATTCATGCCAGCATAGGAAAGCAGAAAGACAGGAGATTTCTTCTCAAACATATGTAGACAGGACTGTGGGTTTGTAATCCTGTGCTACGGAATGCTTTATGTTATTATATGGTGCTGAAGTTCAGTCCACGAAGTGCAAACCAAAATTCACTGCCTGACAAACTTTTTTAAAAAGGCTCTCTAGTCCTTTTGTCTCTGGAGAAATGCACACTAGCCAAATATACTTACAGACAGGCCAGTTAATCTAATGGGATAGAAATTATCTCAATAATCTAAATAATCTAAAAAGAAAAAAAAATCACTTTCTAAACAGTGCATGGTCAAACAGTACTTTCTTTTTAGTAAGAAAATACACTTAATATTTGAAAACAGTACTACAATGATTTTTTGTTGTTGTTGTTTTTGGTCTTTTGTTTATCGCCTTGCTTTCATTGCAGAGCTTCAACTACAGCCGATGCCTGTTGTTTGCTGCCCAGCAACGTCTAGTTTAGTGGGTTGCTGGAGTGAGAGAAAGGGGTGGTAACATAAGGCTGCCAACCCACACACCACAGCAGCTGCGGAGATGGTAAGGACTTGTGCAAAACCCACCTGGTGAATCTGGGAAGTAGACAGCCAGGGCAAGAAAATGAAAGCAACGAAACCAATCTTCACAAAACTTACTTAGAGCTGTTACTTTGAATGTGAGGAAAATGAACTGTTTAACTTTAAAAATTCAAGAAATCTGAGAGTTTCCTGAAATTTAGATCTGTTCACTTTCTATGTGTCTGAATAAAGACGTTTTTGAAAAGTTTGTGGGGCTGATTATTATATCTTCCTAAATACAAAAGTTAACATTTTAAGAAACAGCATTTTTTTTTAATGTTTTCTTTTTTAAAAAAATAAAATTGTTCAAAAAGATGATTTCAAGTGCTCTTGAAAAATATATTGTGCCTAATTTAGAGGGTAAATTCAGTCATCAAGCAATAAAACTTTTTATATCTGGCTCTAATGCAGTCTTAGCTAAGGGAAACCACTAGGACTGTTTGTCTGATTAAGACTGCCTAAAACTTATGCTTCATTTAAGACTGTTGATTCATATTTTTCAAAGCGCCCATATCTGATAGTAGACAATGTTGAAACTGATAAAGGAATAATGAAATAAACAATATAGGTCAAATACACTTTAAAGGTCTGGATAGCTGAAGAGTCAAAACAGCAGTACCGTTTACATCCTTTTTTCAAACCTTACCTTCTTCTAAACGCATGTTAAATCCTGGATACCTGTGCATCGTTTGGGTTGAGAAGCAGGAGAGGTCAGCACTGGAGAATGTCTTGGTTTAAGACTGTAATGAGAAATTGATGCAAGGGACTTCCCTTTTCGCAAGTTACCCCCTCAGAAAAGCCCGTTTCCACTGCCACTTCCCGCTGTGGGACCGAAGCGCACCTCTGAATACGCGAACGGTAACTGGAACCTTACCTAAGTTCTTCGAAATACCTTGAAAGAGGCACACCTCTGAATGACTAACTCAGTGGTCAGAGCTGTTACCATTTTTCCTCTTTGCACACGGAAGAGGAGGATTTCAAAACTTTTTACGTATTGTAATGAGCTTGTATCTTTTAAGGAAAAGTAAGATTATGAAAGAAATGAAATCACGTAGTGCAAGTGGTGGCTATGAAATTAAAATCTCCGAAAGATCGTACCCTACCTGCTATTATTCTGTTTTTTCAGTGGCTAATAAGCATCTTTCACTGCACACCAAATAAAAAAAAAAAAACAAACAAAAAAAACCAAACCAACAAACACAAACTAGACAGATAAACAAAAATCCCAGAACTAATGGAGGAACAAGAACAAGTAAATTTTGCATTTTGAACAGATATCACTGTCTGATTTACTCTCCATATCTGAAGCTTTGCCCAGCCTAGTCTCTGAAATTGTCCTGCTTTTGCCTGTTTTACTTTGTAAAAGGGTTTAGTTTGCAGTTATCACATATGAAATTGCAAGCCATAGCAGCATGTTATGAGTGGCATTCTATGGGGTTTGACTGCCTTGCCTTGACAATAAGTGGGTTTGAAATCAACTTACCACTTTATTCACACAAGCTGTTATTTTGCATTCCAGCCTTCCACCTGGAAAGAGGGGGAATAATGGATAAAATTTTTCATTTTTTTTCTAGGAATGGGGTTTGGAACAGATATACCTCTTTATTCATGTTAAAAAGTATATTTACTGAGAATCCGACCCCAGTTTTTGGTGCAAAAATAAACCTAAGGTTTCAAGAATGCGTTATTTACTGGCGTTTAAAAAAATTCAAGTTTTGGTCAAACTGTTATCCTCTTAAAAGTCTCATTTCACAAGCACTGCTACAAAGGGCTGAAGAGGTCAAGGAATATATTTTCTTTCCTTTACTAACTGGTGCTCTCCCCTACAAAGCATAGAAACTGTCTCTTCTGCTTTGCTTGTCTCCAACTTTAGCTACTGGGCACACAGCACAGAAATGCTGACAGAGGAAAGATCCCGTGCATCTCCCTCTCTTATCAAAGAGGTGTTAGGTGAAGTGGTAGAGACCTAAAGACCTCTCTCGTCCCAGGCAGAGGTTGTCACAGTTAAGTATAGAAACATTTTTATTCTTTCCGTATGTAGGTTAAAATACATGTTAAAAACAGTCAACCAAACAAAAAAAAAAAAAAACAACCAAAGAGATACCATACAAAAGCCCGATGGAATGTTTCAACTTCTTACTATCAACCAAAGCCTTAAAAACTGCTGCTTTTTGTCTTGGATATACACCATGTGCCTCTTTCCTTTAATAATATTTTTTTTGCTGTGACTACTGTGACTGCTTTATATCCAGTTTAGATTAGAAAATAATATATTTAGGTCCATGTGTTATTTTATTGTTAGCACTAGATAATGCAATTACCAAAGTAAGACCAAACCAACAGCCTTTACCTCGGTTTTGAAGTTTATCAGACATGAACTTACGGTGGGTGTGTACAAAAAAACCCATATTTTCTAACTACAGACCAGATGAAGGGAGGCAAATGATTCTTGAGAACTTTGACTATATTTATATTATATTTATATAATTTATAGAAATATATATAATGTATAATTTATACTATAGTTATATAATATATAATATACTATATATTTTTATATATAAATATTTTATATATAAAATATAATTATAAATATATATATTTAAGTGAGAAGAGTGTGACTTAGAATCTCAAATCCAATGGTAATTGTAGCAAACCTGACCACAGGCCCAGTACTTCATTTTTTAAAATGTAGGAAACTTACTTAATTTTCCATTGTTTCTTCTTCTGCTTATTAGCAAAACACGTAAATTTTATCCGGTTTAAGTGTGGTTTGTACATTGAGTTGGTGGTAACACATTAGTAATTGCAGCATGTTTCTTTCAGTTTTCATACATCAATAAAATACTACCATTGCTGACTTCAGAGAAAAGCCATTAATTACCTGGTGGTAGGTTTTCTGGAGTTTTCTTATAATTTAAAATAATTAAAGATGAAAAGGAAGAAAGCTACACCTCAGGGATTTATTTTTTATTTAAATTTCCCACATTGTTAATTTATTCTGAAAAGCAAGAATGGTAGGAATTCAAAACCTTTTTCCATCCTTAGTAGACTCTCACGCTGAACTGAACAAGTTCCAGTTCATCGAAGTGCTGCATTGGAACAACACGTGGATTTGGGCTGATCAAATGGCGTGTCATACAATTAAGAATTTCCATAAAGCCAAAGCACTGTGCAATACTTGACCCAGGGTTTAGTCATCCATAAAGCCAATGCTCTAAGCAAACTTCAGTACTTAGCAGCCATTTCTTTCATAGTCATCCCAACCTTGAGTTGAGCTAGTTCCAGCGAAGTCCCATGCGTGTGACTAAAGGACGTGGGTTTTCCCTTCTCATGTTCCCTCAAAGCCTAGTTTGTTGTGTCAGCACCACCAGTGTTTGTAATCATGAGATGGGGGCATTTGGGGTGCTCTTTAGTTCAACCTTTGTTTACACCAAACGGGGAAGAGGGGAAAACTTCATCTTTTGCTTTGCACTGATGTGAAAATGAAGTTTCCGAGATTTGGTCTGCTGAAAATGAAATGTTTGCCTGCAAAGGGGTAGTGAGGCGGTCTTCAAGGATATCAGTAAGGTAAACAGAGTGTCCTGAAAGTAATATGTGCTTGTTAGCAGAAGGGAGTTTTGACATCATGGTTTTCTACTGCAATGACTAAATTACCACCATTTGGGTCTCTTAGTCCTGTTTTGAAACTGATCTCATGTTTCTGTTTCACATAACAGGGATGGCAGCTGTCCATGTGGCCTTCTACTCTGCATTGGCAGTCTCAAAATGTAGCATTTCTTTTGTTGTGGATTACTTTTGTAACACTTTTCAAACTAGAGAGATGCATATGTACATATATCAACGCAAGGCTTGCCAGAGAAAGTAATTTCTTGGAGAAGATGTCTCTTTCCAAAAATTACCAGCTACAGAAAATTGACATTGTTGACAGTAAAAGGAAACTTCTGATACAACACCTCTGTTCTGGTTTCTCTGTTTGTCTACAACTGTAGAGGTTAATATCAATTGCAGTCAAATCCTACATGCAGAGATTTATGAGGCAGCAATGTGCAGGTTTGGGGTACACTGTAGGGTACGCTGACTTTGCATCAGGAGTGAGAATGAGCCCTATAAAGGTACACAATACTGTATAGACATGCTTGTTCTCAGCTAATCAGGAGGAATCAAGTTTGAATTAAAAAGAGAGTGCTGATAATATTGCGATTAAAAATCCAATAGACTAAATCAGACCCATTTAACACCTACTGTAGGATATGCACTACTGCTATGGGGGAGGGAAAGGTGAGGAAAAGATGGGGATAAAATAGAGCCCTAAACTTTTCCGAATGAGGAACTGAGGCAGGGAGAGATTGTACAAATTATCCAAATCACACCGGAAATAGATGAAATAGCTAGGAATTTTTACTAATCTAAAATTTCCATTTTAAACTTTGTCAATACCTAGAAAAATTCAGAACACTGGTCAGGAGCTGATATCTCATTATGCATACAAATTCCCCTGGGGTGATGGTGAGATCAGTGATGAATCACAATTGTGATGACAAGCAGCCTAAGAGGGTAAGGCTTGAAATAATGGCTTATCTTTTAGTGTGAAAACAAGAGATATGCATCCTGAATATTTCTAGGAAGAGAGCCTGCTGTGTTATAAAAGATAAGCTATGTTTCATAACCATTACCCTTCTTTCAAGGGAACTAGTAAAATATAGCCTAACACAGAGAAAATTCTTAGACATTTAAGAACATATATATTGGCATCTGATTGCTAATTTATGCAAATATTCCTGATCAGATATTCAACATTGACAACAGAATACTTAACATACATATTTTATCAGCTACAAACTTGTACACTGTGTAGTCTCTGTGTGTAGAGACTAACAACGCATGTTGTCATGTGAACCTTTATTTATGCTTAGCTCTTAGAGTCCATTTGAATCATTTGATGGCTGTTGTGCCTCAAACAGCAACTCTGCATCATCACAGGTGTGTGATGTGCCCATTTCTGTATTGAAACTACTAAGATCCACGTATATCACCATATATCTCAAAGAGGCAGAGACCTCAATGCCTCCTTCTTTAATTCTGTTTATCACTCCGCATTCCCAGTTAACAGGATGAAACTGAGCTACTAACCCACTGCATCAGTCTAGACTATCTTCCCACTAGACCTGTACTCCATTCCTGCAGGATTTTAGCAGCTACCTGGAGTGCATAGTGCATGGACAGAGAACGAATGAGGGAGCAGACACTGCTGGGAGGAGGCAGATGGGGAATACGTTAAGATACATATGCTCTTTTTTTTCCTCAGTCAAAAGTCTGGGGATTGTATTAATCCTACAGTTTAGGACTAGGATTCGAACACCTGCAAACTGTCATCTACAAGAAGTTAGTTGTCCAGATATCCATCACATCTAATGGAGATCTAGCTAAAGTAATGAGTGAACCACAGAGAGAGAGGAGGGGTTGGGTGAGGACAAGACTCATCTCACCTTCAGGTAGACCTGTACAGGAAATCTGATAAATCAAACTGTAAGCTGCATTGAGTAGATCTCTGCTCATTGCAATTGAATTTCAGACCCCTAAAATTGTTACAAACGCAATCCTTGCTCCCCCTGTTTGGATAAAACCTTTGAAAACTGGCAAATTGAAAAAAGCAATGGACTCTGAATAAATCCCTTTTTTTCTCCCATGTCTTTAGTGGAGCATCATTAGTTTCTCTCCATGCTGCTTCTATACAATTCATTTAAGAATGTCCTTCAGAATGGTTCATTCTATTTTCCTTCCCAGTTGGTATGCAGAAAACATTTCAGGTGCTCAAAAACAATCCTTAGCCTTATAACATCTTTAAACTTCAAGTCTTAATTTTCATTCTTCTGACATTTAAGAACTAGGATTGTCTCTGGCAAAGCTTCTATTGATTCACAAATCATTATTAAAAGACTGCTTCCTATCTAGATTACTGAAGATTTTGTAAAGTGCTGCCTTCTGCATCCTCCATCTGATTATTTCGATTCATAAAGCAGTATTTGATAAGGAGTCTTCTAGTGCTACCATGGGGCATTCTTTGCCAAGCCAAGAAAGACAACATAGATGTGCAGATGATGTACTCAGTGAAGACAAGCATATTTGTGTCCTTTACAGTCAAATCTGGAGGGGAAAAGTGTCTATCTGCCTGCTACAGCCATCATTTTTGGAAGAACTTTCTCACTCTTGTGACACTCCTCCCCTACTAAACTCTAGTTGCTTAAGATCACAATAGTGAAAAGCAGCATTTACCACTCAATTGAAAGAAAATTGACTCATTGCCAAACAGTCTGATGATATAAAATGCACTAGAGACAGGCAGCGGGAAAATGTCTATCCAACTGCCAAGTGCAAGTAAATAAATGACTTGTTTGTGAAACAGCTTCTGCTAATCTCAGTTCCAAAACATGTCAACCTCTTTACAATTGAACCGTCTAACAAAATCATTCTCATTGGCTGCTTCACCTACAGAGAGTTTTAAAAATTCATTCTGTATTAGAGAAAGATATGTTTCTCGGCTCTCTGGTCAGCACTCTTAAATATTGGTCAACCTTGATAATTGTGCTTATTTAGCCTTCTATCTCCTTATTACTAATCTGGAGCTCATCAACAAAAATTCTTCCATTGCGTTCTTGTGGTCTCTCAGTCTGCTATCAGTGAGAACGCACTGAGCAAGAAATCACACTGAAAGACAGTGAGCTGGGTCTGTTCATCACGACACTTCTGAAGCATTGCCATAGCTCTGTTTGGAGCAACCATTACATGTGCTCTTTGAAGCAACTCTATTCTCACCCCAAAAGACTGACTTATCTACAGGCACTGTTATTTGTCATTGGCTAAAAAAAATCTGTAAAGATTTTGATAAAATCTTAAAATGTTAGACATTTGGCAAATGTGATTTATTCTAAATTTTAGGAAGTTTTGTTAAGAAGAGCCTTCTGAAATTCACAACTTTGCCTGAAAATAATTTTAGAGTTCAAGGGGTTTTTGCAGTTTCCTGGTGAAGGGTACTTGATTTTTCTGACTAAATAATACATTTTTTGCTTGAGGGTTACTGGATAGAAAATGAAGAAGGTGGAGGAGAAACTGGGTTAAAATGCGTCAGTCAAAGAAGGGCTGCTGTAGCACAGCCCTGACTTCCTTCACAGAGGAGAGTTTCCACCTCTGCGAAGAATTTGAGAGAAGGGGATAAACCTTGTCTGAAGTTTAAAAAAGAAATTATGTTAGGACCTACCTTTTGGAGAGGTTCACAGCTGTTGCAGTCTGTCCATGATTCACTTCTTCAGTCCCACAAGAAGGACACACACCTTTATGATGGAGAAGATGAAAGGACGCAGCCCTCTATGGTGTCATTTCCAACTGCGAAGCTTAGGTAATTCCCCATTTAGCACACTGGAGAGTCCCAATGAGACTTGCTTCTCATTCTGAGGCAATTTCTCAAAGCTGTAGCTTCCACTAGGGATCAAGCTTGCCAAACATTTCCAGATCCTCTCCTGCACTCAGTCCAATGCTACTTGCCCTTATCCCGCAGATCAGCTTGCTCACCTCCCTGTGTGCAACCAGATCAGCTAACTAATAAATCAGTCAGATCCCTTTTCAGTCCCAGGCACTACTTCCTTTTACAACCTTTACTAGTGTACTTGATCATGCAAGCAGTACCAGCTCTTTTGACACAAGAGGACTCAAAGTTTGCCCGGCTGAGTCAGGGTTGTCATCACTCTGTTAGGCTGCACCCTGCATTAGGCTGAGTCACATTAATTTAAACCACTTCCATTTGGTTTTATCTGGCAATTGTATGTGGCTAAATGTTTTTCTTCCTTTTTAGCAGTTGTTCCTTAGGTTAACAAAGGTTTCTTTCTAAAGAATCATCATAAGTGTTCCAATAGCTAGAAAAACCTAGGAGGAAGATAAAGATTTACAAACATGACAGAGCTAGCTAATTTGTAGTAGGTAACCCCACCACTGAAACTAACAGTGCCAGTATCAGTGCAGAAGCCATTTACAGCACTGTGAAAAGATCTATCTCTACATCAGGAGGATAAAATTAATCTGACATTACTTAGGTATCTGTCAAAGATCCTTAAGTTTGGGCTTATAACCTTGGGTTCCCGTCACAGAGAATAAGGATTAATGAACTTGTCATGACTTAGGTGCTTGTTACAAGTTGAATCTCATCCCATAAGGCAGAGCAAATGAATTATCCCCTGGATAATTCAGAGTCTCGCTCTCTGGGGTGAGACTCTGGATTAGACTTGGATATGATTTTTAGATGGTTAACATTAGAGATGTGGGTTTGGAATGACTTTTCTAATAACAACTGACTTGTAGATATGAATTAGGATCTCAGCTTTGGGAAAATAGCCTCAAACTTAAACCAAAGCCTCTTCTGGGTACATCACATGAAGACTGTTCAATATTTCCTCTCCTGAAATTGCTAGTAACCTGTCTTGTCTGGGTGATTATCTCTGATAAGTATACTATTTAAGTTAAAGAGCAAGAAATGTCCCTGCATGCTCTGACCTGTAACTATTTTCTGGTGAGAATGACTGTACAGAGGTTACGTGAGCTCAATTTTAATTCACTCTTCTGTTTATTTTAGGAAGAAAAAGCAAAGCACTAGAAATCTATTTTAACATGCATTTGGTGTAGCTGGCCAGATGTGGTGATAGGTGTGTCCAGGACTGCAGGGGTGGCCCCTGTGAGAAGACAGCAGGGGCTGCCCTGTATCCTATTCCAGCCAGCTCCAAAGGACCCACAGCAGGACACAGCTGAGCCCAGCAGCCAAGGGAAGGGCTCTGGGAAATATGTTTTCCTCTGGGAAAACATATTTAAGAAAGTGGGGGAAGGGGGGGAAAAGCTAGATAGAGAGAGGAGGAGGGAGCAAAAAGAGTGAGAAAAAGCAGAGGGAACACCAAGGTTGGAGGTGCTCTGTCATGGAGCAGAGATTCATTGCAGCCCATGGAGGAGCTGTACTGGAGCAGAGAACAAGCAATAGGAGGAAGGAGCAGTGGAGATGAACCACTCATGTATTGATCATAGTGCCCCCAAGTCCCAATCCCCACGCACCACTCGGGGAGGCAAAGGAGTGTAAAGTGCAGCAGTGAGGTGGAACCTGTGCAGGAGTCGGGGAAGGCAGGTGTGTTTTAATGTTTTTTTTTGTTTCTCACTACCCATACCTGTCTGAACTGACAATAAATGAAAGTTAATTTTCCCCAAGTCAAGTCTGTTCTGCTCACAGTGGTAGCTGGTAAGCAATCTCCCTGTCCTTATCTCAACCCATGAGCTCTCATTCCTGTTTTTTTCCTATTTTCTCCCTGCCCAACTAAGGAGGGTGAGTGAGCAAGCAACTGGATGGAAGTTCGGTGGTTAGCCAAAGTTAACACACCACAGTATTGCAACAAAATATGACTTTTAACTGATTTAGACCATATAGTCCTGCAGAAGCAGATGACGTTTGCAGCTGGCATGCATACTTTTACTTTATCTCACTTAGAGTTACCAATACCTGAAGGAGAAATTGCTGAAGAGGTGCTTTTCTACCAAAGCCAGCCCTTCTGCTGACCATCTCCTGTTAGATCAGACCTATGACCACATGCCTGTTTTTTTGACATGTCCTCTTTGAACAGAAAGATTAGCCAAATCAAGAAAAAAATGTGATCAACAGGCCAGTAGAGAAGGCCGCTAAATCTGAGAAAGACATGTCATATGATGAAGATGGACCGCAGCCAGGCCTGGGATCTTTTCTATTCAAAAGTAGTCTGGGAATGTTTAACATTGTAGATATTATGGGAGTCTGTATGGATTTAGTAATGATAATGCAGAACACATTACTGTTGTAAGGTTGTAACCTTATCTTTGGAGGGGATTTGTTCTCTTCATTTGCTCTGTGACTTTGGTCATTGCTCACCCTTTCAACTGTGCTATACAAGTATTATATTCAGACACACCTCCTGTAGAGACTGCTGCCAGAAATGTTCAGGGTGTCTGGGTTTGATGAAGACTATCAAGGCTTTTTCAGTTGGTCTTTCTGTGTGATTTCAACTAAGTAAGCATTATCACTAAAATAAAGGCTGTGTGGTAAGAATGGATTGCCAGAGTTTGAAGCACAGGACAGCCACCAAGCAAATGTCTCAAAGAGCACTACGGGTATCCTGACACTGCTGAGCGTAGAACCATCATCAGGTGTCATATTAGAGATGTTCATACACTAAGTTACAGACGAGGTCCTAACAGCACCCAGAATTGAAGTGCCATAGAAACAAACAAGGTCTCCTTAAGAACTTACTACTTGCACTGCACCCATTTATGTCTTTTTGAAATAGTATCCCATTGCTGGTTCAGAAAAGTGCATATTAGAGAGGCTGGGGCAGTCTCACAGGGTCAACAGCTCAGTGTGTGCTGTTTTGCAGCTAAAAACAGAGTTGCTGTAACAGAGAGACTACCCCCATATGGGTGGAAATGTTAGTAATAACTATTCAATCATAGAATCACAGAATGGTTCAGGTTAGAAGGGACCTTAAAGATCATCCAGTTCCAACCCCGCTGCCATGGGCAGGGACATCTCCCACTAGACCAGGCTGCTCAAAGCCCCATCCAGCCTGGCCTTGAAGATTTCCAGGGATGAGGCATCCACAGCTTCTCTGGGCAACCTGTTCCAGTGCCTCACCACCCTCACAGTAAAGAATTTCTTCCTGATATCCAATCTAAATCTCCTCTCCTTCAGTTTGAAACCTTTACCCCTCGTCCTATCGCTACACTCCCTGATGAAGACTCCCTCCCCATCTCTCCTGTAGACCCCCTTCAGGTACTGGAAGGCTGCTATAAGGTCTCCCCGGAGCCTTCTCTTCTCCAGGCTGAACAACCCCAACTCTCTCAGCCTGTCCTCATAGGAGAGGTGCTCCAGCCCTCTCATCATCTTTGTGGCCCTCCACTAGACCTGTTCCAACAGGTCCATATCCTTCTTGTGCTGAGGACTCCAGAACTGCATGCCGTACTCGGTGTGGGGTCTCACCAGAGCGAAGTAGAGGGGTAGAATCACCTCCCTCAACACGCTGGCCATAATTCTTTTGATGCAGCCCGGGATGCGGTTGGCTTTCTGGGCTGCAAGTGTGCATTTCCGGCTCATATTGAGTTTTCAGCTACCAGCACCCCCAAGTCCTTCTCCTCGGGGCTGCTCTTAAGCCATCCTCTGCCCAGCCTGTATTTGTACCTGGGGTTGCCATGACCCAGGTGCAGGATCTTGCACTTGGCCTGGTTGAACTTCATGAGGTCCACACGGGCCCACCTCTCAAGCCTGTCCAGGTCCCTCTAGATGGCACCGCTTCCCTCCAGCGTGTCGACCGCACCACATGGTTTAAAAAGTACTGTATATTTTCTGAATATCTCAAAGGAAAAATGACACCAGCTTGAAAAATAGAGACTAAATAGTTGCCAAAAAGACTTGAAATAAAGAAAATAAAACCACCGAAATGCAACTAGCTTGGATAATATATCTCACAAACTTAAACAGATTAATGAATGAGGTACTTCTAAAAAGAACAGTACTCTAGTGCAAAACCTCACTAGAAAGTAACAATTAGAATATGGTAAGCCCAAGTTTACTAAGAAATGTGGAAAGGCAGAGGAAGAGCACCATTAATTTACTTCTTTAACATTTTGCCACACAATACTCAGCCCAGTCTAGACTGGAAATGACTGAAGAACCTGAGGACAATTCTCTGTGAGTCAGAGTATTATAGTGAGTGCATGGGAAAGAAATTAAAGTACTTACATTACTGCAATTTCAGACAGATGAGACAGATGCATATCAGCTTTCTGGGAATAATTAGTAGATTGCCATTGCAACTTAAAAGGCAAAGGAATTCTGAAATGAAGAAATGTCTTTTAAGTGGATATATTTGTATCTGCACAAATCGGGTTCAGTTATCATTATTGTCAATGAAAAGAAATACACGCTGACAAAACAACATTCCCCTCAGCCTGTTTATTTTTGCCCAGAAAGTATCAGGGGAGAGGAGGGGAGGGGAGGGGAGGGGAGGGGAGGGGAAGGGAAGGGAAGGGAAGGGAAGGGAAGGGAAGGGAAGGGAAGGGAAGGGAAGGGAAGGGAAGGGAAGGGAAGGGAAGGGAAGGGAAGGGAAGGGAAGGGAAGGGAAGGGAAGGGAAGGGAAGGGAAGGGAAGGGAAGGGAAGGGAAGGGAAGGGAAGGGAAGGGAAGGGAAGACTAGGAGTGAGTAATGTTCGTAGCTAAAAATCTTTATCAAATCTCCATTTTTCCACTTTTTAAACAATGTGTTGCACATGAAGTAAAAGAGTAAGGTGAAATGTTATCACCAAACATTTCATTTTGTGGGAGACTGGATTTAGATTTCAAATTATGATAGATTCTAACAGGTTATTTCCTAATGAAGAGCTCCAACAAAGAATCCAAGTCCATTTTGCAATGAATATATTAGGTATGTAGTTTCTTCCTAAATACTATTTCTATTACTACATGAATAAAAATTATCCCAGTACAAGAGCCTTTATTTGATACAAAGTTTTGCTCCACAGTATAGGTTTGTGTTTGACAAGGGTATCTCTGTTCCTTCCCTGACAGCTTAAAATCTATAGCATTACGTGTTTCCATATTTGTCTGCTTTGATTCATAGTCTGAAATAAGAGCTCAGAAGCGTGAGCTTTGGAGAATATTCACTACAATCATATTTTACATTGAGCCATTAACTACTGTAAGTCTTTGGATGCACCCATCCAGCCAATTCCATAGACATCTAACGGTCCTTCAAACTGATATCTCTGCAATCTAGATGCAGGAGTGTTGTGAGGGACCATATCAAAGGCCTTGCAGAAGCGATTTACATAGAGATGATTTGAAATTCAGAGTTTGGAATGCATGAGCAGAAATGCCCAGCATAGATAAACCTGTGTCTTAGAATTTAATGCATGTAGTGGCCCAATGCTTACAGAAAAATGTGGACCTTTTCCTTCTGAAATTAGGATATGTTTTGTCAGTATTTGGAGGGGAAGAATTAAACAGAACAAAACAGACACAAACTGAAGGGCAGAGTGTCTAAAAGATGACTGGGTACAATCAAGGAGGAAAATTAAGCCCTCTGAAAACTACATGTGGCCTTCGTCTTGTATGCAGGCAGCACCTTGCTGCTTTACAGGTTGAGTGATTAGTCTTTGTTTCTGTCACTTGGGAAGATTCTCAAAGTGACCACATGATGGTAGCCTAGGATCAGAGACAAGCAAGTTAAATCATGAAAGTAAAGGAAATAAGGTGGAAAAATACTTCTTGTAAATTGAAATCAAGATAAACATCGGGACCAGTCACTGCCACACAGTGAGGAGCTAAGCTATATTTCATCTTTGAAGTAGTGTAATATCCACGACAGGACTATATAGTGTACCTACTGGATAGTCCTCTACTGAGATATGCAAAGTGTCTGGGGTGCTGCACTGTTATGGACAAATTCATGTCTAGCAAACTTCTGCTTACACTTCCCTTACCACATGAGGTCAGCCTATCATCAGATGTGGTTGCCTGCAATTTTCCCTTTTCTTCTAAAGAGCAAAACAGAAGTAGTAAAAGGTTTTGTTGCAGTTTACGCCCAGCTGGCAACTAAGCCGCCAGCTCACTACTTGGTGGGATGGGGCAGAGAATCAGAAGAGTAAAAGTGAGAAAACTCATGCATTCAGATAAAGATAGTTTAATAAGTAAAGCAAACCAAGGAATTAATTCACTACTTCATTCACTTACAGTCAGGTGTTCAGCCATCTCAAGGAAAGCAGGGCTCCATCATGCGTAATGTTTACTTGGAAAAACAAAACACCATAGCTCCAAATGTCATCACCTTCCTTCTCCCACCCGGCTTTATATACCGAGAATGACATCACAGGGCATGGAATATCTCTTTGGTCAGTTGAGGTCAGCTGTCCTGGCTGTGTCTCCTCACAGCTTCTTGTGCACTGACAGCCCACTCGCTGAAGGGGTGGTGTGAGGAGCAGAAAAGGGCTTGACTGCTCTGCAACAATCAAAACCATTAGTGTGTTAACATCACCCTCATCCCAAATCCAAAACACAGCACTACACCAGCTGCCAGCAAGAAACTCAGCTCCATCCCAGCCAAAACCAGGACAAGTTTAAACAAATCTCCTTGCCACGGTCTCAGAGTGTCTTATTCATTAGAAAAACAAATAGCTTTGACTGTATGCCACAAAAAAGAGGAAAAGAAAGGGTTTGGACAAAACCAGCCAATTCAACAGTTTCAGGAGACCTGGTGGTATTTTCAGATTTGAACAAAATTCAGACAATAGATTCTTATCCCTGTTTCTTGGAAGGGCATAAACTCTGCTTGTAAAATTTGAAGCATAGCTTGGCCATGAAAAAAGGTGAAAATAATGTTCGTAGTGCACAGAAAATGTCACTGGCCCTGAAGCCAACTTCGGATTCAGGCAATTCTACTACATGGACCTGTGTATTTGTTGGTGGAATTAAAACAAAAATAAATTAATAAATAAATAAATAAATTAAAAACTGGTTCTAAACCATATCCAAGTTGCTAAAATCACTTGCTTTCTGCTTCTGCTGCCTTTGATAAAAGGTGATAAATTTAAAACAGATGAAGCCAGAGAAACAAAAATAAAAATAAATGAAAGATTCTCTTTTGATTATCAACTTCTTGTTGACTATAACAATGATGTTCTTTCTTAGCATTAGCTATGATGAAGATTAAATGCAAATCTTTGAATTCTTATGTTTTAAATTAAAGGTTACAAAGCTAGTCATATAAAGGTTGTACAATTAGACCGGTTTTAAGAAGAATCCAGATTGACCCCAAAGGTCTGTGATAAAAAGTGCCAGTCTAGTAAAGGATTCCTTTAGACTACTCTGGCATGCAACTCCCCTCCCTTTAATTAAGCAAACCAAATCATCCTTAAGACTGCACAGCAGCTAAGGGGAACTTCATCTTTAAGTTGACTGCTTTGGTGAAAACATGCATGTCTAGGTCAAATACTGATTATGAGACTCTGAATGACAAGACTGGGATGCTTATGTACCACCCCAAATCCTCTGCAGAAGTGATCTTGGTCATTATGTGAATTTTTATTGAGTCATGTTTTCCTATAGTTCAATTACCTATACTGAAATTGATAGCATATTGTTTACCCTGTATAAATATTGAAGGTTTTAATTTTTCCAACCTATATCTGAAAAAATTTCCTAATTAAGGAAATTCACGTGACAATAAATTAAGACCTTTATAGCATCATCGAATCATAGAATAGTTTGTGTTGGAAGGGACCTTTAAAGGTCATCTAGTCCACCCTCCCTGCAATGAGCAGGGACATCTTCAACCAGATCAGGTTGCTCAGAGCCCCGTCCAACCTGACCTGGAATGTTTCCAGGGATGGGGCATCTACCACCTCTCTGGGCATCCTCTTCTAGTGTTTCACCACCCTCATTGTAAAAAATTTCTTCCTTATATCAAGTGTAAATCTACCCTCTTTTAGTTTAAAGCCATTACCCCTTGTCCAGTCACAACAGACCCTGCTAAAAAGTTTGTTCCCATTTTTCCTGTAAGCCCCCTTTAAGTACTGAAGGGCCGCTATAAGGCCTCCCTGGAGACTAGGCTTTTATACCAGCCCAGTTTCCTGTATCCTAATTTACTGTAACAAGACCCAGCTTCTCCAGTGCTGGGACTCAGGATTCCAAGAATAATTCTGTTCTGAGAATCTCCAGGGTCCAGTTTCAAGAATTACAGAAGCTGAGTAGGCACAATAGTCTCAGGACTATCTTTATCCTCTAGCAATTCCTCTACAAATCAGCAATCAGATCAACTAAGTTTTTCTTCTCTCCCGTTTCCAGTTTTATGAAGAAAATAATTGTACTGAATAAATGCATTGGCCCATAATCCACAAGATCTCTCAACCTCCCAGACATTGCCATAATGCAGTTTGTCAAAATAAAATTTTGGCTTAATTGTGGACTCCTCCTGTTTACCTGCTGTTTGTGGGCACACTTGGTGCAAGTATTCTTTTAAGAGCTATAAACTGCCACATAATATAGCTCTTCTCAGATCAGTACCACTATCATTCCACATGCTCTGGCATGTGTGTGCTTCAGCCCCACACTGGCTTCAGCAATATGTTTCTCTTGCCGAAGGGACTTCGGCAAGAAGCAGCATCAGAAAGGTTTGGAAGAATAAGCAAATTCAATGGGCAGTGGAAGTGCACGTTTTAAAACTTTTGCTCTCCTTGAGAGCTTGCCAAGGAGACATTTCCACCATTTCGTTTGGAAATGGCTTGCAAACCTAAATAGAGCTTGAAAACTAGTTCTTCCCTGAAGTAAACAAATAGCACAGCATTCACAGAAAGTTCTCTGAAAGGCAGACAGGCACAACCAATTCTGTGTGCTGAGCTCAAGGTGTAAATCACAGGTGACTGTATCCTAAGCCTTTCCTCAGCTTGTGGGAGAAACATGAGTAACATAAAATATACCTGTAGTAGATTCATCCATCAAGAGTGTGTTTTTCTGTGCGCCCTTGCAGAGGTTTTGAGGGAAGCCATTCCGGCTACTTAGTTGCCAAAGCAGGCCCTTCCCACATACACGCTCAGAATGGAGAAATGCTGATATGAAAGAGAAAGGTGAAAGAGAAAGGTAATAAAATTGGTGCTTTGCCTTGCAGCAGTAGACTACCACTTGATGCTTGGGTTTTTTTCTTTATCTCATCAGCAAACAGAGCATGAGTAACCATCATGATGGATTGTCATGAGAGTGTTACAGCGTCATCTGGTGCCAACTTGGCATCTTGCCACAGGTACTACAGAGGCAGAGTTCATTTGACTGAATTTTCTCTAGTCATTGTAAGATGTCATAAGTAATGAGATTTCCTTGGTAGCCAAACAGAGAATGCACACTAGTCCCAAGATCACCAATTAGCTTTTGTTCTACCTGAACTTAATAATATAAAAGCACATTTCACAACTTGATGGCTACCTCTCTCTACAGTATAGAACAGTGAAAGAGAAACAGTGCTGAAGATCTTGTTTTCAGTAAGACCTGCCAGTTGTTCTGAAAGATGTGCCAGTTTGTACCTTGTCTAGAACTCTTATCATGAAAGCCATTTTGTTTCTGTTTTGGCAGTTTCACTGATTTCCTGAGGTTAGGTCATTATTTTGGGGTTTTAGTTGCAAACAATTCGTATATTGCTTCAGGAAAGACTTAGTGAGTGCAACTCACATGCAAATTCAGCAGGTACCACATCTTGGAGCTAAATAAGGTCTGAACCAAAGACAAGGACAAGTTCTTCCTCTGTCACTGCTGACAAAGAAAACATAACCAAAAAAATCCAAGAAATCACTGGACTATTAGAGTTGTTTTCCTGGGCATTTCATCCCTTTAACAATATTAAATGTTCCGAGAAATTCTCATTTATTAAACTAGAAAATAAAAGTAACAGGGTTGAAGATTGTGTCCACTACACAACAACTAGTATTTCCTGCCATACTGAAAAGCTTTGATGTCAGTGTGATTACACACTTACATCCTTTTCATGGAAGACCTGTTTCATTCTGTGCGACTTATGGATGCATATGTGAATCAGCTGTTTAGCTTCCAACCTACACAGCTCTATTGTCGTCTAGCTGGGAAGGTTCTACATACCTTACAGAAAATGAGGTTTCAGGTTCACTGATACAAATCTATCCCAAAGCCATAATTCACTCCAATTGTATAGAAATGTCTACAACAGAAAGTGAGAAAGAGAACAAAAGCCCTTACTTCTGCAGCTCCTGAAATGAAGTATCTTAGCAGGGAACACGCTGGAGTCCTGTTGTCGGCTCTATGAATAAAATTGAGGAATTGAGACCCGAAGAAGAGGAAACATCTTCTCAAGAACGCCCACGATTCCTCCTCTGCCCAGAAGAGCAACAAAAACAGAGGCTGACGGGAATGAAGAAGAAGCAGGACAAATCAGATCTGATTTACCACTCCTCTGGTGAGATATAGCAGACACATATAGTAAGACTGGTATACTCAGTGAATATTATAACTAATCAGATTTAAATGCTGTTGTTTACTTTAATTGCTTCATTTTCCTGTTCAAATGATTTAAAGGTGAGAAAGGGAGAAGGAGAGGGATCTGTAATCAGACTGTACTATGGAAACGTGAAAAGGCAGTTGCTATGTTTCTCAGTTCACAGAAAGTTGCTTTGCTGGACAAACATCTTTCAGGACCCAGGCACGCTCTTGAGTGGCAAAAACAGTCAAGATGGCAAAAAAAAGGCTTGGGCTTACTCGTTTTGGAGCCTGCTAACATGGGCAGCTGTGGATGTCTGCGCCTGGGCAGCGCACAACCTATATTGCACTGTGTTAGCGCCACACAGTGTGTGCTCACGTTGTTGAATGCAGTTGGAAAGAGGATGTTCAAACTCTGCAGACAGAGGGCAAGGGGGACTGCACACCTTCCTGGGACCAGGGCAAGAGCACAGACAAGGGACAGTGTTGATTTGGTACACTCAGGGTATTTGCACACATGAAGAAAAGTTTCCTGGTCTGCGTATTGAATTCATCCAGCCCAGAAAAATGTGTACATATTGAGTGGAAAAGTTGTGGAACCTGGTGACATTGGTTTGTTACCCATCTACAGAAAATGAGGCTGGCTAGTATAAAGCTGGGAATGGCTGTTACGAAGTCCAGAGCACCAAACTTATTTTCCTGTGCAGGCTGGTAACCCTAAGCCGTAAGCAGAAAATAGTGGAGTGGCTTGAAACAATGCTACCTGACCCATACAAGAGCCAGAAAGTAGACTCATACATTCACCTGCCTTTCAGGCTGTGCCCTATACAAACACCTATGTGAAAAATATGTCACAAAAATGAGTGAAAATTATGTGAATGAAGTGATAAAGAGGGTGTCCTTCTATTCTGACCTTTTTGTCCCCCTGTACTAAAACAATGCCTGTGACCGTGCCTTTCCCCGTTACATTACAGTATTACAGGGTAAGGGAAATGAGTAAGACGTAGGCGGGATTTTCACACCCCGTTACATGGGCGGTTTAGAAGAATAGAAGAAGAAGAATGAATCACATTGTCAAAGCACACAAAAATATGCCACCGACGCAATTTCACAGCTTCCATCCTTTTTCTGCCCAATTACTGTAACAGCCCCAGGGAATTGGGTTTTCAAGGAGGAGGTAGGTTTATTTTTGTCTTCGTCTGTTGTTTATTTTTACTCCAAAGAAGTTAGACAAAGAAATACTGCATTTTGCTATTTGTGTTAGTTTTAATGTTGTTAAAATAACTGTGAGGGGTGGATAGACATAACCTGTAAATCCATGCTTTTGTCCAATGAATGCCATAGCCAAAATTTTGATGGTGTATTTTTTCTACAGTCTGAAATTTGCTACAGTCTGAGATGAACATTCAGCATGCTCTGAGAGTGGCTTGTGCTGTAGCCAATTTTCTAAGTCTAGCAGCAGCCAAT
The DNA here is from genome assembly GCF_963924245.1 of Chroicocephalus ridibundus. NCBI lineage: Eukaryota > Metazoa > Chordata > Aves > Charadriiformes > Laridae > Chroicocephalus > Chroicocephalus ridibundus. The sequence continues at coordinate 77,618,711 of NC_086284.1, forward strand.
TTTCATAGCAAGTTTATAAACTACAGCGCAGAAATGAAACAACTTCACAAAGAAATACTTTATATTTCCTTAAGATTTTATTCAATAATTTGCACAGGAACCGTTTGAGATGTGAAAGAAAGTTTGGACCACCTCTGGGGAAAATACTACTGTTTTTCTACTGCAACTGTTTTTTCTAAAGAAAACTGTTCTAAATGGTCTGTTTTTCTAAAGAAGCATGTGATAGTAGGATGGGTGTAAGAAAGAGGAGGAAAAGGCATTTTCAAAAATAAATTTGCTGTTTCAGTGAGAACAGTGGCAGCGTTTCTATTTAGTACTTACATGTGGACAATGTAAGAGGGGAAAGGAATGACTCCTCCTGGATGCACCTGACCGTGGTGGATAACTAAGCCTTAGAGGGTTCCCTCTGGGCTGGTCACCCTGGGCTATCTTTTCAGCGACTGGCAGGAAATAAATATGGTGAAGTCTTCATTCATCTTGTCCTAGACTAGGGTGAATAAACTGTGTCTTAAGTATCTGTTTCTTTCCAGCCACTATTAAGGCACCGTAGAATTATTGGTTCCCCTGTGAGGATACCTATACAGCGCTTAGGTATTTTAAGTAATAAAAACTCCACCCCACAACTGACAATATCTTCAGAGTTAGGTTAATAGGTTAAAGCAATTTAATTTCTTTTTATTCATTTCCAGTAACAAGTATGTTATTTACAATCCCTTATAAATTGTCTGGTCCATTATGTCCAAGAGTTAAGAGCAGTTTATGCATTTTCTATTCAAGAACTACTGAATAAAAGTAAAAATTCTCTTGGGCTCAAGGCCCAGAGGTGAGATCCTGTTTTTCCTTGTTAATAACTTGATTACCACAAAGGACTGCAGAGGCAAATCTTCTTTTCTCTGATATTTTTCTGCAGCTACTACTCCTACACAGTTTCTAACATCTGCCCAAGAGATGAAGGTAATCTACGTCAACTCAAGAAAAACAAATAAATAAATAAATAACAGAAAGCACTGTGTGTGTTTAAAACAGTGGGTTGTTAGGCAGTTGTGTGAAATCTCAGTCATCACACCTGTCTTAGTCAAGTACATTACCTCTTTCATGAAAAGCTATAAAGAATTTCAAGAAGGATTTCAAATATAGCTAAAAAATATTAAAATACGGGGAAATAAGTTATTTATGTATGAAACAAAGGATGCTCGTGAGGATATTAGTATACTTGCACATGTATTTTATTATCATTATCAAAGAATATAGGAGGCAGGTCAGAAGGAAGAGTGCACTACAGAGAAACTAAACTGTTCTCTGAATCAGAGCTCACAGAAAAGCATCATGAGAGTATGGTCCTACCTATAGGGTAGGACTTACCATTAAGGAAATAATGATAAAGAAGTGACAAATATGGGGTTATTAAAAGAGGAATGGTTAAGAGAGAAACCACTAGAAAAATTTAGCTAGTCCTCAAGTATAAACTGGAAAGAGAAAAATTTCAGTGTCCAATTGAAATAACGGGAGATAATGGGAGAAATGTCTCATGAAGACTTGGATCCGTTCCAGGTGTTGCAAACAGTAAAAGTAAAACTGTGTTACTGACACTGTATGTGAATATAGTAGGCTCAAAAGTAAACCTTTAAGGAAGAGTAGTCGTACTTGTCTACTCTGCTAGATTATGGGTTTTTTGGCATATCCACAGAAAGGTGAATAAAGAAAAAATGAAAAAAAAATCCTCTCAAAACCTGGGAAAACAGTCCTCAGCAGAGGAAATAGAGTGACCCACACATACCTTAGCGATCTTCCCAGCATGTGTTTCGTGTTGGTAAGAAGGTAACACAGTGCAGCTGATCATGGCTGTTTTGTACGTTGAGTAATGTTCTGGCTGTAGAACTTAAGCTAATTGAAGAACATCTGAATATAATGCTTCTCTTGGATATAAAAAACTGAGGCCATCGCTAAAGAGGCCAAGGATGTGGTTTAATTTTCTTTTTCCTTGACCACAATGTCAATTTATGAGTTCCTTTCACCCTATTTATTTCCAATGTTCCAGACAACTCAACTGCTTGTTGAGCCACACGTGAACCAGGTTGTGATTTGATTTGAAGTCAGAATAACCTTTTTTTCTTTTGATTTGCAGTATTGCCAAAGTCTTTATGATGCCCATCCCCCTAAGACCCTTGCACAGCACCTGTGATCGTACTTCAGACTGCTGCATTTACCTCACAGTTTCTTGATGGGAAGAAAACTTCTCTGTTTCTTTTGTAAATGAGGAAATGAAGTACAGATTTGATTGACCGTCAGTCATAAAGTGAATCTGTGGCAGACCAGAGAACCGAGCAAAGCTCTCCATCACCTCAGTACAGTACCATAATCACTGGACTCTCAGGAGTGGTTTGTTATATATGCATGCATATATATATATATATAAACTTACACATAAGTTGGATGTAAGCAACTCTATGCTGAGAGCTTAGATGTTTCTAGTGACTAGTAGGGGCCAACAATTCTTGCAACAGCAGAAATAGCTTAGACAGCTCTCCTTTGGGTCTTTGTTGCTAACCCACACTGTCATCTCAGATGAGCTTGTTCCACTGTTTGTGGTAAAGGATGCTAAGCCAGATGAAAAAATGAGAAGAAGAAAAAACTTCTGGGGTGGGAGGAGCATTATTAGTTTTAGTGATGATCACTTCTTCAGAACTACTCACTATGAGGCCTCACAATGAATGGTACTAACACAGCCAGGGAGGCAGGATGGAATCAAGAAGGGGACATGGAGGACGCGGAAGGACAGGGTATCTTAGGCCAACACTGTTGTTGAAAGAAATGCTTCTGGACCAAGCACTTGAAACAGTTTAAACCTTCCTCTTGGAAGAGAGGAAGCTTTCCAGAAATCCAGGAGAACTCTGACAACTTTGTTGTCTCTTGAACAATTCCTATTTATTTCCAATGTGTAAGAGTCCGAAGGTTGCTAGGCCTTTGGGACTCCTTTGCAAGGCCCTGTCCGTGACAATATTTTTTCTAGCTCATGCTGACTCCCAATGTGATGGGCATGAAGTGAACGCTTCCACCGAGGCGTTCTGAGGGATGGGTTTTAATTCATCCAGCTCTATTTGTAGCCAAGCTACACAACATCATATTAGGTCAGGTCTCCTGGATGACAGCCTTTCCCTCTGGAAACTGTGATCCCAGCCTCCTTTATTATGTGCCTACACTTGTAGAACACCCAAATGAAAGAAATTTCATTTGGTAGAGTAGTCCCAAAAGGCTCCATACAGCACAGTGTCTGCCTGGAGCAAACCATGAACAAATATTAGGCACAAGAATGTGTTTGGACTCCTCCTCTTCTAGAGAAGAATCGCCTTTTCTCAAATTACAGCTGAAGGTGCGAAAGGAAAATAGACTTTTTGAATTCTCCCATTGCTCATCCTATCGGCAAGAAATGTAGTAAAGTAGTAGTAAAGGCCAAAAAACTAAATGAATTCAAAAAGGAATTGTGGGAATCAATGGGGGATCAGGCTTTCTTGGACTGCTACGCACAGTGATCTATGAGGTAGCCTTCAACTTTGCAAGTCCGTAGGGCACTGCTTGCTGGTAGATGAGAGAGTGTATAGGCAAAGGCCTGCTTGGGGCTTTCTCTTCTCCCTATGCTTTTCTCCCTAAGTATCCACCGATGTCAGAAGTTTTTGTCTGCTCAATAAAAGCATTTCTTTTGAAATCAGTTCTGTCAGGTACATGATCAGCTGCTAGTGGGAACGTAAGGAAAAAGAGGTTTCCAACTTGGACTGCAGTGAAGCTTGGACAGGAGACATCAGTTGGTCTCATAACGTGGCTTCTGAGACTTGTTTGGGAACCTGTGTTAGACACATAGGGAAATTTTAGGCTAGATGTGGTGGGCTTAAGCTCAATGTCTTGAAAAGCTGTGACCCAGTCCTTCAATTCATGATGACGGTAGTTAAGAAGAGGTACTGCATGATTAGTATTTCCTGTTGGAGATCTCACCTTTTGATACGGAAGAAACACACAAGGAATTCATTCCTTATGTGAATGCACAGCCCGAACAGTCTTTTAACTTAAGTGAACTATCAGCTTCTGCTTCAGTTTTTTCTTGGTTTTACTCTAATGGATATTCAGACCTGCTTCTATCAAGTTCATTGCAAACAAAATTCCCCCTATCTTTGAATCCAAAGTGCCAGAACAGATTAGCAACCATTTTCAATTCAAGATTGAAAAACATGCCATTCTGCCTTCCAAATCATGACACTTCTGCAGGGACTAGCTTCTGGAAGCAGCCTCAAAGTTAGGTTGTAATCACCCAGGTGTTACACTGAAGAAAGTGGTGGACAGCTTGTTTTAAATCCTTAGTCCTTTATAAGTCAACCAAAGATCAGAGTACTTAAGATAAACACAGGAGAACTTGCTTTGCTTATGGTTGTAGAATTTATATTCCACTGTAGACTGGACCTTAGATAAACAGGGGATCTAAACAAAGGACACAACAGTGACTGTCTTTGTTATTAGCTTCTACTACATCACTGTGCCTGAGTCGATTTAAAGAGTTGATTAAATCCTAGTCACATCTTCAGCATCTGTAGCAATTGTAGATAATCCTCGTGGCTCAACACAAAATCATTCCTATCTTAAAGTAAGTGTGTAACTGCAAGACCCAAACAATATGCAATTGGATTTACTAATCAGGTGGCTAAAAATTACTAAATGAGCTTGCAGACATCTCCATTATTTGAGCAGTTTTACAGTCTTTCCACAGAGTGAACATGGGATGTTATTGATGTGTTTGCAGGTATGAATGGGACAGCCATTGAAAATTTTGTCTGCGTCATTTTTAATGTTTCCTTCATGAACTGCACTTGGCATGTGGGCAGGTCTGCTTCAGAGGATACCCAATATTTTCTGTATTGGAAGACCTCAAAGTAAGTAGGTCTTCTTGAATCTAGGGAATTTTAGATTCTGGTCTGACACAAGACATTGCCAATATTTAACTGATGAAATATGTCATGTAAAGGAAAGAAGATTTCACAGGATGCCAGAATTACATCAAAGATAATTGTGGAAGGCACACGGGATGTAGATTCCAAAATGTGACAATAGAAAGAAAGCAAGCTTATTTCCTGGTAAATGGATCTAGAAGTGGACAAAGCATTCAGTCATATATGAAGACGATTAATCTGTATAGAATTGGTAAGGATTTTTTTTTTTTTTAAATTTTATTTCCAGTTTTATGCTAAGGGAATGAAGAATTCTTCTCTGGAAAAAAAGCATACATTTTTAAAATGCTGCTTTCAGAACAGATTATTTTTTTTCCCCTTTTCCTCAGCCTTGATGGCTGATAAATCAAAAGGACAAAAATGAACAAAGCCAAATGAATGCAGAGACAATCTGAAATCATGGGTAATAGAACTGTGAACATTTCAGTCAAATATTTATTCTCTGAAAGAAAGGTGTCATCTTTTGGGATTAACTAGCTAAGGACGCTGTAGCAGGACTGTCTAGATGTTGGTCTTATTATCTCAACATTCTGTTAATTCGCATAATACAAAAGAAATAATTAACACTGTGAGCAAAAATTTCATTTTTTTAAATGGAATAGTGTTGCTAATAAAAGAAACCCAAACGTCTGTTTAATATTAACACTATGAAAAAAACCACACCTGCACTGATTATATGCTGAATTCAGTAAAATCTAACAAATGGTTTGTGTTTTTCAATTTTACCTACCTGCTTCAGAATATGGGGTGAATATAATAATTCTGATAGAACTGCATTACATCTTTTTAGAGAGTTTGCTTGAACACCTACCTATATTTTGAAAAGGCAGAGTGAAGAGACCTGATTATTAATCAATAGTATTCCTCATTATATTATTGTAGAAAAACTCACCCCTCCTTCAAATGTTACTGTGAACTGTACAGAAGCTTCTCATGGTTGTGAAATTCAGTGGCAACCACCTCGCACAAGTCATGTGAAAAAAGATGGTTGTTTCAAATATGAAATTGTCATAGAAAACAAGGTAAGAATAATTATGACTCTTAATAGTATTTCGTATGCTTGTATTTCCACACATACTACCATATAACCAATACCCTGTTCTCTTTCCCTACTTAACTAATCTTTCCTTTTTGATATGCAGTGCCCCTCTTGCGCATGAGCTGAGGACTGCTGTCACTCACAAATAGGAGCAGCAAATTGAGGGATGCTTTCAGTGCACTATACAACTGGTCCTTTAAGAAATTGGGCAAAGGACTCCCAACACTGAAGTTGAATAGTTGTTCTAGCACATGTAGGGGGATAGACCATATTATCTGACGACTTTATTATGAACAGTTACAGGATACATTAAATGAACTCTAAATATACCACAAAAAAACCAAAGCTACTGTTAAATTGGATCAACCAATTTTACGTGTCCCTGTAAGGCAGTTTGGGTCCCCGTGTAGTCTTTCAGTCCTACTGCTGTTTTGTGATGAAGTTAGGTCAGAACCTTCTGTTCTGTGGTTTTCCTGTCTGCAGTCTCCTATACCATCATTCACCTTTTATCACTTCTTTCACAAACTCACTTTGCATTTGCTCCTACTTCTTGTAGTCATCGTTACCGCTCAGTCAGGTTTATCGTATTACTAAATTAGGTCCAAAGAAGTAACACATGCTTTATTAAAAAGGTGCACATGTAAATTAGGATGTTCTGCAAGACCTCTTAGGAATCTCCATCTGGACCCCCCTACTATTCATCCCGCCCTTTGTGTATCCAACTTTGCCTCCTTCTCCTATTGCCTCCATTCACTGACACCAGTGCAGGGTTGCTGGAGTTTGTCTTCTGGAGCAACCGCTATGTATCCTCAAGCCCTGCTTCCCAGGAAGTGGCTGGACGTCACCTGCTGATGGGAAGCAGAGAATAAATCTTTTGTTTTCCTTTGCTTCCATGCAGCCTTTGCTTTTGCTTTATTAAACTGCCTTTGTCTTGACCCAAGAGGGGTTTTTTCTATCTTATTTTCTTCCCCTGTCTCCCCCCCTCCACCTCATCCCATCCTGCTGAGGAGAGGAGTGATAGAGAGACTTGGTGGGCACCTGGCATCCAGCCAAGGTCAATCCACCACAATGGTTGATATTATACATTTCAGTAATTGCAAGTATTTTGAAGAGTTGTATGAATATGGAAAGTAGCACTATATCCATCAAAAACAAAGTTTGAAATTTTTGCAGAAATATTAGTGAGTTTCTTGGTTCAACAGTAAAAAAAACTTAGAAAATGGTGTAATAATATAGTTAAATTAAAAGTTTAAGAATGTAAAAGCTACACAGACAAGTTTTAATGGAAAAAAAAAAAACACATTTCCCAAGTTTACTAGTATTTTTTTAGATACTTTGTTTTGTACAAGTAAAACATGCAATTTTAATTGGTGGGCAACCTAAGCCTTTTTTTGTTTAGTCCTTTGATACTCAGTTCTGCAATCAAATTTAAATGGAACAGTACTTCAGAGCACCAGTGGCGAGGAAAAACGTTTCAGTGGAAAAATGGCTTAACCTCAAAGTCTTTAAAAGAAAGCATTTAAAATATTAATTTTAAAATAGATTTATATTTTTTTTCTTTTCCCCGAAAATCAAACATTCATCAGGCAGGAGCCTTTGTTATATAGTAAAAAAAAGAACAATCATAAAAATTATTTTTTTTTTTTGTTGCTAGGCTGATCCCGAGAAAAACATCAAAACCACATCTAAAACAGTAAGTCTTCATTGCCATATTAATTGAATGTTTATGTTGGGTTGAAATTTCATCTATATCAGGGCATCCTGCAACCAAATTGTTTTGGTTTCACGCTACCAGTTTCAGTATACTACATATGTTCTTTATTGACAAGTTTTCTGAACTCAAAGATTTAAACTGTTAATTATAAAACATGGTACAAAAAACACCTGCATATGTAGAACTTTATATTACTTCTATGAAATTCACAAAATCTTCAATTTTACAATCTTTGTACTTCCTACCAAATTCATATATATGTAGAAATATTGAACATAATTCCACATTACACTTAGACACACAAAATGTGAATTTTTTCTTTGTTAATGGTCTCTAGAAGGGGTTGAGATGGAGAAGGCAAGAAAACAGCACCTGAAAGATTAAGCCAGTATAAAAGAGGAAGAAAAAAAATACCAAGTTTTCAAGAAGGCTCAATATTCTTATGAGAAGGATTTCAATATATGTCAAAATTTTCCCTTCTGTATAATCTGGCTGTTAAATTCTACCTCAGTTTTAAAAACATCCACAGTAAGGGAATGCCAGGTCTTTAAAGAACTACCTTCTAGTAAAATAAATAATTTACA